>NC_091827.1:88809242-89125379 GCF_038994185.2 Dermacentor albipictus | reverse complement strand
TTTACTGCTGTCTCTACCGCAAAACGTGAGGCATGCTCATCCTTTGACAATGTTGACCAAATAACTGAGTGCAAGCTTTCAGCTGCATTCTGGGTCCTTCCACCCTTGCAGCGCTCCAGCAAGTGGACGTCTGAACGACGTTGATACAAAGGCAGCATGGCTTGGGAAACTCTGCTCATAAGCTTGTATTTGTGAGCAGGCTGTGGTTCTTTTTTCGCTTCTGCTGCTTTCTGCTCACACCAGCTGAGAGGGCCAGGGGGGCAAAGCTCATGGTGGGGGTCACTGTCAGTAGATGACACGTGATAATATGTGGCCATGACAGCTTTCTGCATTGCAGCAACATCATTAGTGTTCTTGCTGATAGCCAGGCCATAGTAGTTGGTGAGCTTTTTTATCAACTGTTGTGTGAGCCCACCTTTGCCACCAAGTGGTTCCCCTTTCTTGGCCTCGCTCACAATGGAGCGAAGGCCAGTGCCCATTCTTTTTTTCACATGGTTTATGCAGTCTTCTTTTGTGACTGCTATAAACCCATATGGCTGCTCGTCTCGCAATGCCTGGAAAACACGGCTGTCTCCATCAGAGATGACTGCAGTATATCGCAGGTCGTTCTTGGCCAATGAACGGCCAAAAAGCTGCAATGCGGCCTCCACTTCCATTCGCCCAGAGCCAACTTCAGTGTTTTTTTGACACTGGTGCTGCTGCCTCCACTGAAGGTATGTGGGGTCACTCTCTTCTGGGCCCAGGCTACACCCAAGGCAGAAGTTTGACAGGACAACACTGTCCAGCACAAGCCCTGTATGAAATTCTGTTATGCATCCAACCCCAATGTGGGAGCCGTGACCACGCGTGAGCCAAGTGCCATCATATACAACGGTCACATTTTTAGTGAAGCCAACCTCCAGCTCGCTGTACACCTTCTTCACAGCAGCTACAGCATCTGTAAAGATGTTGCTGGCAGCCTCCCCTGCAGCAGGCTTGAACAGCCCCTTCAAGTGGCCCTGAAATGTTTTGTGGTGCAAACCACGATGGGACACATTCATTGTGGCCCAGAAATCGTTCAGGGCTGTCTGCCCTTTGCCTATTGCTTGAACAGCTTGCATTGAGCGAATGTTCATGTCAAACACCCTTGCACTTTCCTTCCTTTGAGAGGACCACTGGGACTCAATAGGGCCACAAGTAGTGCATGACAGCACCATTTTCACTGCCAGACCGAGCCTAGTATCGCAGTGCACACTCACAGAACGCTGTTGGCACCTTGTGCACAGAGTTTTGGCGATCAAAGAGTTAATCGCGGAAAACTGCACAATAATGTACTCACTGTCACAAGGGGCCGAAATTTGTTCTTGGCCTTGCTGGTCCATCAAACTGAACTTCCGATCAGTTGCGGACACTGCGCGAAGGGAGTGGCGAACGCTGCACGCCTGCGCTTCTGCTGTCACTGCTGACACGAAATGCGGCTCGAGGCGCGCCTGAATCGTGCAACGTTCGGGCGAAGATTCGTCTGGTGAACCTTGAGTCACCATACTGTAGCTCGTCGACGGTTGGGGCTCACTCGCAGGTTGCGCGTCCCTGTCGCACGATGCGTCGGAAACAGGGTATACCGTCTCTGCTGGCGATGGTGATCTTCGACCCGCGTCACCTCCAACGACGCGATCTCGGTTGCTGACGCACGCGGCCGTACACACAGGTGCGAGAGCCTCAGTTGGCACGTCTTCCGGTGGCTTGGTTATCGGGGTAGATGGCACAGGGCGATTGTTGGCTTCGCTGCTGGAATCGCGCGGTGCAAGATAGCACGGCACGTTACCCGCGTATTCAGTAGGGTGCTCCGCTTCTCCCGCTGGCCGCCGTCTTTTTCTCGCCGTAGAAGGCTTGCGCTTCCGTTTTCCGAAGGCGTGTTGCGTCAAAAATTTCTTTTCGAACGAGCGACGATCCATCACTGATCTGAGAGCTTTCAGAAATCCGAATTCTGCGGGTGTCAAATGAAGACCAACGCCGGCGTGGTTTGCAAAGCAGACAACTGCGGCCGGCTGTGGTTGCCAGCTTGCGCGCTGCCGCAGCAGCAACCAATGGTGAGACGCCTTTCAGCGCGGGAACCAATCGGAGGCACGCTTTCATCGCAGCGCCCGTGTGACCACCTCTAGCAGACCCGCGCTTCTTTTGTGTTTGTGTGTTTATTACAAGATGGCGACGACCGAAGAATTCAGAAACGGAACGGCGAAACTTCGAGCTTTCGAACGATACCAAGATGGCGGCGCTCGGTGGCGGGAAAGACGAGTTAGGGCTCCGCGAACTGCGGTGATTTTACGCGATTTAAAGCTGCTTTCTCGCTCTATACACTGATAAATTATTTTTTTTTCGGGCACTTTTAGTGCGTTTTCAGCCAAACCATTTTGATACAACGTAGATTAGGCATTGCAGATACCGAAACGCGTCGTTGCCAAAAATCGATATTTTTTGCGATTTTCGCGATCTGATCCCCGTGTCCCCCCTTAAAGGCATGCAACATGGTAGGCTACTGCTCGGTGCCGCAGTGCTTGACGCACGTAACGGAGGCCGGTGTCAGCCTTATTCACACGTAGCCGCAGGACAAGAAGCTGCTTGAAGCATGGCTCGCGAAACATAATACCGGCAAACAGTCATCGGCTACAACTCGGGTATGCAGCAAGCACAGACGCGAGGAAGACTTCTGCTACGGCGCCCGGTATGCGATGTTCTGAAAACGCGCACTGAGACGCTCGCCCCAGTCCGCTGCTCGACTAATGTCATGATGGTTTGGTCTATGAACTTGTCGATGCTATAGATACTGGCAAGTTCAGTGGAGTGGAAAGGCAGCGGTAAGAAGCACATTTTAAAAAAGCATGGCATATGGTCATGTTTATGTTATGAATTAATGCACTGGATTACAAAAAAGGAGCAGCGGCAAATTGCACGCTGAGAACACCGATAAACATACAGTGCGACGCAACTCGAGAAATAATATTTAAAGTTCAAAGAATTTAGAAGAAAAAAAATACATCACAGTCCCTGTAAGCGTCGAAGTCTCTACAATGAAATTATTTTTATGCGAAGCATATTACGAGGGCTCAACCCAGCTCCTCAGGCGCGGCGGTGACCATGAAATCACGTGACACCGTGACGTCACGACAGAGGAGAAGTGGCTTTGGCTCAACTCTTGCAAGACGGGCTGGCTGGGAATCGAACCAGGGTCTCCGGAGTGTGGGACGGAGACGCTACCACTGAGCCACGAGTACAACGCTTCAAAGCGGTACAAAAGCGCCTCTAGTGAATGCGGTGTTGCCTTAGAAACGCGCTGTTTCTAAGGCGTGCGTCTCTTGCTCAGGCGCACATTTCGTTGCCGCGCCGAACGCTGCTTTGCTCGACGCTCACCGCGTCCAATGCGGGGCGCGTAGTCGCTGCCCTGTAGCCCATTGTCTTACACCCCTTGGCGGGTCGACGGGAACGCTGTCGCGTTCCACTCTTGAAGGCGAAGAAGTAATGCATGAGTTGTTTCTTCGTCTAGCCGAACCAAATATAGCCAAGCAACAGCAGTTCACCAGGCTAAACAGTGGTTCAACAACTAAAATAAAGGCTAGTATGCTTCGCATCCTGGGCTTAACCTTACCTAAGCCACAGCCATTTTTTAACAGCTCTGATAGCGCCCACGCAACAATGGTTGCTTGTATACTGTCAAATGCTCATATTCTGCGGCCTAAAGCTCATGGCACGGTGCGAAAACGCGCACGCGGAGAAAGCGAAACAGTGCGCGGACAAGCATGCACAGATGCGCAGTCGGTCGCTGCGAATCTGTGCGATCGCTGCATTGAGGCTTCATTCTATTACGCTCCATTTAGCTATAAAAACACTATAAGAACATATTTCACATACTTTGCTCTCAGCGTTTACCTACTTTTCACGCAAGAACCCGTGCGGGGAGACTTCATCGCGGCGACCGTGCGCAGTGGTGTTCACTGTGCGTGTTCGGTAAAGAGATAGCGTCTGTAAACGATTGTGTACTTTCAGTTTGCCCAAGATTATTATTTAGACAGTAAAAAATTTCTCTCCTTTTTAAAGTACTTACAGAAATGTCCGGGAGAGCTCGCGCATGGTGTTTTCAGTGAGCGCTGACAGCAAAACCTATAAGGAGCGCGCCACGTGATCCCTCATACTACGCCAGCGATGGCGACTCCGTAACTCCTCGTCGCCAATAGCACCACTCACTCTCTGCATCTTTCGCCGGTGTCAGGTGTCACTCCAAGCCTGCAGATGTAGTGAAGTGGAGAATGTGAAAAAAAAACAGAAACGGGCGAGGCGGATTTGAACTTCCAACTACTGCAACCGAGCATTTGACATAGCTCAGTAAGATAATCCTGCAGGCGGCTAGGCTACCTTGTCGCTGAAAAGTACGGCCCACAGGGCCCTAGATGCCTAAGATATCCGCTGATTTGTCTGCCCTTTGCCAATTTTGCTGATCGTCATAGGTTGCACAATATAGTGTCAATTATCCGTGGTCCTAACCTCTTCTTTCCCGAATCTCACGCATGCACGCGGGCTTGAACGCGCCTCGGTACACGATATAATTTTGCTGAATTTGAGCAGCACTTAACACTTGTGTGTAAAAATAAAAAAGGGAATAGCTTTTAGCGCTTACCGAGAGGCCCCGAGTCGCATATAATCTCCTCATTGCGCCGGCTTGTCTCTTGGCGTCCGAAAACTAGCACTTCCTGGTAGCTAATCAGAATGGTGTGTCGGGCCATCGTATCAATACCGCTCTGAGCCTCGCGCAAAGCAGGCGACCTTGACAGCTCTCAGTAGTATCTTCAGCTTTTCTACAGCTTTGGACAGCAGTTATACTAGAGCTAATGAGAAGGAGGAAGGGGAGGAGGTAACTGACCCCTTAGTTTTTTCTGGGAATGCTGCGGGCCTAACGCCAGGGAGTTGGGAATTGTATGCCTTATTTAATCTACAATCATACCTTTGATCAGTCAGACATAGTTTGAACATTTCGCGCTTGTAAGGAGTTGACGGCTCTGCTACCACCACGGTCGCAGTACCATTCCTGGGTATACAAACGAAAATAAGCAAGAATAACTGCAGATGTACACGAAAGGAATGGACGCATATACGATCGTCCTGACATGCTGAAAATCTTGATTTTACAGCTAGGTGGTTGTTGTTACTTGCTTTCCCTTCTTCTTTGCGTGAATGCTGTATGTAAACAGAAACCATCACATCATTTTTCTCTGTTCCTTTTGTGCAGAAATTGCGCGTCCTCAAAGATAGCCTGTTTTGGTAGCATGCCTCTCAAGTTGCTGCGGATAAGTTCTGGAACATTTGTAGTGTTATGGAGTGGGTAGTGCCAACATCTATTCACGTATTAGGTTCCCCGAATATGTTTTCAAGATCTATATAAGCTAGCTTCTATGTATTGTGGGCTTATAAAGAGGGAATTGTGGCAGGTGCACATGTTCGGAATTTGTCTATGTTATATTTTCTGGTGTTGTCACTAGAAAGCATGTGCGTGTGCAAGCATGTGCAAATATATTATTTGCTAAACATTATGTGGTGTGATGTATGTCAACAAAAAAAATTACCTTGAGTAATTGGAGTAAGCAGTGGTTCACGTCAGTGGTTTGTGGTTTCATGTCAATGTTTGTGGTTCAAAAAGCAGCTTCATGTCCTCCTGTAAAGGTTGATGAGGGTTTGGTTGACATTTTTTTATGGCCTAGAGAAAAGTTCGGAACGGAAAGATAGACTTAAGGAGTGTCAGAAAATGCATGACGAAAAGGTCAGAAAGATGTTGAAGCATTCGCAGACTCGCTGTCGTTGGGAAAGTATTTGAAGAGGCTGCTCGACCACTGAAAACCACTACTAAGCTTTATTTTTGTCTGAAACAAAGCAGTGCAACAAGCAGAGCCCGTTTTTGGAGTCATACCAAATTCTGAAGACTTCCTCACAAACCCCCGAGAACCCTGCACTGACCTTAAGGGGGGGGGGGGACCTGTGTCTTGAGCAACGCCACTGTTAATATTGCTGCTAGAGGAATGAAATTTGTAGGTAATATGTTGTTTAATGTGCTCCATGCAAATATGCAATTGGTTTTTCTCTACATAATGAGAAAAATATGTTATTTATTTACTTGTTTATTGAATATTGCGGACACGTGGTCCAAGCAGGGAGGGCAACATATGGTACATACAAAGAAAATCAGATTGACAGAACAATGAAAAACAAGATTAGGAAGTGGATTAAGTTTATACAATTCCATTTGGTTACAGTTGGAGGAAAAAAAGAAAACTTATGTGTGTTTGTTCTTGCATCATGTCTGCGGTGGCGTGTAGTTCTGGTTGATAACTGCGATAAATGTTCGGATGGGTCAAGGGATAAATTGTTAGTGTGAAGTAGATTAAGGAACTCAAGTCTCTGTTTTTTTCTTCTCAGTTCAAGTGTTTCAAGGTTGGTCATTTCCATAAGTTCGGTGGGGGAATCACATCTGGAAAATTTGTTAAATACAAATCTGACCGCTTTTCTCTGAATTCTCTCAAGACTATTGATATTAGTTTTTGTGTATGGATCCCAAACTATGCAAGCATATTTGAGCTTAGGTCTAATTAGGGAGATGTAGCATAGCATTTTAACGTTTTTAGTTTGTGTCTCAGCAGGCATAGTTTTCTGAAGGCTGAAGCGCAAGTGTTATGTGATCATTCTATGATAGTGAATTGTTAAGGGTCACTCCTAGGTACTTATAGCCAGTGACTTCATGAAGAGGTGATGGACCTAACTTATATGTATAAAGCAGGGGTGATTTCTTATGTGTCATTCTCAGTAGTACGCTTTTATCTGTGTTTAGTGTCATTCCCCAGCACCCGCACCATGCAAGATTATTATTAAAACTACAACATAAACTAGTTTGATCATGGAGAGAAACAATATCTTTAAAGAGCACACAGTCATCGGCAAATAATTGAATCTGTACACCACCTTCAACCGTGTTAACAATATCATTAATATATAGAACAAAAAAGAGGACCGAGCACACTGCCCTGGGGAACACCCGATGTGACCGGAAGGCAGCCCGATTTTTCGCCATTTACCTCTACGAATTGTTTCCGGTTAGACAAACAAGCATAAATCCAAGAGATAAACATCTGAGGGATCCCTGCATTTTCAAATTTTAGGATTAATTTATCATGAGGGACCGTATCGAATGCCTTACGGAAGTCAAGGAAAATTGTCTGTCTGTCCGTTGTCAAGGGTTGATGCAATGAACTGCAGTGACCAGCTGTGTGACAGTGGAATACCCTCTTTTGAACCCGTGCTGGAAGTTAGTTAAAATAGAATGCTTTTCTAGATATGTGGTTAAGCTTTTTGCTATGATATGTTCGATGAGTTTGCAGCATGATGACGTTAAAGAAATAGGACGGTAATTATCTACAAGTAGACGGTCTCCTTTTTTATGAATTGGTGCTATTCGGGCTGTTCTCCAGTCATTTGGTAACTCAGACAACAATAATGAAGCACAGAATATTATAACAAGAAACATTGATAAGGTTACAGCATATCTATGGAGAAGCAAATTAGGGATATTATCAGGCCCACTTGAACATTTCGGTTTTAGGTTCAGCACCATAGACAGTACACCAGCATACGATATAAAATTCACATCAAACGGTTGGTGCACTGGGCAGTTACGTGAACAATTACTGGAAGTTGAGAAGACACTGTGAAAAAACATGTTAAAGTGATGAGCAAGTTCAACCTTCTCCGTAACCATCTGTCCATTTATTGTCATTTGGGATATTGGTCTCTTCTTGGCAATGTAATTCCAAAATTTACTTGGATCGTTTGTAATAAAACTAGGCAGAGATGAGTTAAAATAATAATCCTTTGATTTACGCACGGCAAGTGCAAGCTTGTCTTGTAGTTCAGATATTAAGTTTGGCTGGTTACGGGCCTTTTTAATCTCTTAATTTTACGTTCATATGAATGATGTTGCGATTGATCCATGGTGTTTGCTTGTGAACTTCTTTTTTCTTATTTGGTATGAATTTATCAAGGCAAAAATGACACATGTCCTTAAAGCGGGTCCAAAGTAAGTTAACAATGTTTTCGTCAAAATCAGTTAGACAATTTTCCAAATAATCAATCGCGCATGCATCGTTCGCGCGAGAATAATCTTAGACAAAATGGATAGATGATTTTTTAGTTTTAGCACAGGAAACGAGCTGTAAGCAAACACAAACAAGACAGTGGTCAGATAGCCCCTGCTCGATCACCACCGTGAATTCATCGAATTTCCGAGCTAAGAAAACAAGGTCCGAAACTGATGATGAAGAACCTTGCACACGTGTCGGTTCAAGAACTTGTCCGAGATCATGTGTTAGCATGATATCAAAGAGTACATTAATATTCTGACTGTGATGTGGCCCAGGCTGAAGGCGCATCCAGTCTACACCAAGCAAATTAAAATCACCTAGTAGGATAGTCTTACTGTGTAAATAGTTATTCATACAAGACCGTAATTCATGCAAATGTTCAGGAGGGGAGTCAGGAGGTCTGTAGATTGCGAATATGACGGTATAACCCCAAAGAGATACCTTTATGAATATACATTCCAACGTAAGTATTATGTCCGGAACGACAGCCTCTATCGGATCTTTAATTAGGACCGCCACACCTCCTCCCCTAGAAGACCTATCCACGCAATAAACACTATAGCAGGGAGGAAGGATGTCTTGGTCGTTAATATCTTCACGAAGCCAAGTTTCGGTAATAACAGTAATGTGAGGGTCGTGTTGAAGTAACAGTATTTCTAAGGAATCTGCTTTATTTACAATACTTCTAGCATTAATATTTAATAATCGCAGTTGCTTATTCCTTGAAGGTTCATTGTTTCACGACTGCGTTTGCCGAGAGCGACTATCTGCAACCTGTACCCTTTTGTTCTGCAATTCGTCCCAAAAGAAAACATGCTTGTTTACTTTGAGCTTGTCGTGTATAAGTGACCCCCTCTTTCCTTGAAGTTTATCGTTTCTTGCACGTTTCCACAGAAGCTTGCGCTTCTTTAAGGTAGATTGCTAGTTCTCGTTCTGGATGAAAATACTAGTTCCCTTCAGTTTTTTTTTGCATTTTGCAGTATTTCCTTCTTTTCATCAAAATTCTGAAGATACAGAATTACTGGTCGCTTGTCACTTTGCTTTCCTAATCTGTGAATCCGATCGACAGAATCGCACTGTACATACAATTTTTCTTTAAAATACATCCTTAACAACTTTATCCTTGAGTGCATTTTCTGTCTCATTTGGAATATCAGGTATCCCGTGAATTATCAGATTTGGTCGTCAGCTTCGATCCTCAAGGTCTGTGAGCTTTTTAGCCTGGAAGCTGATGAAGTGCTCAATAGACTGTAAACTATGGGTGTTTGTTACTGGGGTATCAATTGGTTGCATGATTTGCGTCTGCATTTTGTTAAGCGTGCTGTAAAGTTCCAAAACCAGCTTCTCAGTTTTCAAAAAAAGCATTTGCAGTTCTTGTATATCGTTACGAAGAGTATCCTGCCCCTCTAATAACTGTTTAAGCATCTCGGTCTGTGTAGGGCCGGGTTTACTTCAACATTACCGCAAAGTAGCAATTTACACACAACGAGACATTCATAAGCCATAGCAAGGCATCACCGTGGGCACAGCAGGACCATAACACCACAATAATCGCTACGCAAGGAGCTTGTATCGGAACCAACCTGCACAACGAAGAACAAGGCTCCCATCAATGTCATGGCAGTTCCTGGTCCGCCGTGCCCACAGAAGGAAAATTCCCGCGGCGCTTCTTTTATATGGGTGACCACCGATGACGTCACAGCGCTGCGCTCAAAAGGGACCGCTAGGAGCAGGGTTGCGTCTGGAGATGACGATGAGATTTGAGGTGCGACATCACTGCCGATGGTGCATATGCGCACATCGCAGAAACGATGTTCGCCGAGATGTTCATGAACAGAAGTTGATACCACGGCGAATCCAAGAAAGCCCTGCACAACGAAGAACAAGGCTCCCGTCAATGTCATGGCAGTTCCTGGTCCGCCGTGCCCACCGTGCCATTTTATACTATTTTTTCTGTTGCCATGTCTCGGGATGACTTGCAGTAAATGTTTTGCAGTCAGAAAGGTAAAAGTTGTGTGAACATATCCCTGAATGTTCAAGGAGCGCAGCCAGATTTGTCTCATGTTTCTACCTCTATTATAGTTCAAAGTTGTAACTTGACATGTGAACTTTGTTTTTTTTGGTTTCCTCAAAATTTTAATATGTTTCAAGGTGCAGAAATATAGTATTGTTACGTGTAGAAAGACACATCTGCGGTACCGAAGGTTCGGTGTAGGGGAATCAGCGGCAGTGGGTTCACTGCGGGTGGCATAGGGAACAGGAGGTCCAAAGGTGCAGGAATAAGTGTCGGTGTATGTTTAAAGAGATGGTGGCCATCGGTTGCGGCAGTGACAAGCAACGTGGCCGATGCAACAGCAGTGGAAGCAGATCGGCCGGTCATCAGGGGTATGCCATTCGGACGGGTTGCGGCGAGATATGGCAGAAAAGGACTGCCAGGGACGAGGAGGGCCGGTAGAGAACTGGGGAACGCTGGGTTGAGACGTACACACAGAGTTCAGACCCATGTTCTCAAATTCCTGTCTGACTACGGCCTGAATCATCGCAATCGTGGTTGCTGGTGGATCGGGAGGCGGCGCGGCGAAAGCTGGCGAACAGGCGCCCTCGACCTCCAGGCGAACAATACGGGTGATGCCATCACAGGTGGTAGCCTGACGTGGTCGACGTAGCAGCAGTGTTGGGTAGCCGCGTGATGTGGTGTGTGATACGGTGGCTCTTGGCCTCTTGGCATGTTCAAAGCGACGGCATTCTTTAATGATGGCGTCGATTGTCGAGACGTTGCCGAAAACAAGCAAATTGAAAGCGTCGTCGGCGATGCCTTTTAGAAAATGTGACACTTTATCGGCTTCAGGCATAGCATCGTCGGCTTTGCGGCATAGAGCCAAGACGTAGAGGATGTATGAAACGTACGGCTCTGTCTGAACATGAGACGCAAGAGCCTTTCTCGCGGCAACCTTGCAGCCATTGGGGTCGCCGAACAGTTTTCGTAGCTTTTCTTTGAAATTGTCCCAACTGGTTATCTCGTCGTCATGCGTCTGGTGCCACACGTGTGGGGTGCCGCCGAGATAAAAGATGACATTGGCGAGCATAATGGTTAGGTCCCACCTGGTATTAGCGCTGACATGTTCATATAGCTTGATCCATTCATCAAAATCCTGTCCCTCCAGGCCAGAGAACACTCCAGGGTCATGATGTTGGGCAACCGTGACGATCGGAGCAGTCGGACATGCCGAAGCTGTTGCAGAGGCAGTCTCGTCACCGGGAGGCATGGTGACAGGCTTGATGCACCGACCACTCCGGAGTTCCGTGGCGAGGACGGGGATCGCTCACCTCCACCAGAATGTTACGTGTAGAAAGACAGACGGAAGAGGCTATTTACAGGCTACTTACACTGGACTGGAGCCAGAGCGCCAGGCCGACATTCGCTCGCGCCAAGAGCACAGACCCACTTCGTCGTCGTCGCGGCGGCTCGTCTTTTGGGTATCTCCCGATAATATCATAATAGTATTAAAGACTAGCTGCACTCCCTGGGTGCCTAGCTATCAGACTAAG
Source organism: Dermacentor albipictus (assembly GCF_038994185.2). Lineage (NCBI taxonomy): Eukaryota > Metazoa > Arthropoda > Arachnida > Ixodida > Ixodidae > Dermacentor > Dermacentor albipictus. The sequence goes on along the minus strand of NC_091827.1, from coordinate 89,113,677 downwards.
CAAAAGTTATTCAAATTGGATGATTAGGACAGAAACAATGCCTCTCGGAAAATTGCTGGTTACCAAAAAAAGTGTATTGAGAAAAGTGGAAAAAAACATCACCATGTGAAAAAAGCATTTTATTCTACTGCATGGATGAAATTGGCATAGCCAATGGCTCAAAAGGCTCCAGGGGAATAATCTGGATGGAGCTTTCCTTGCTGACTCCGTTTCGCAGCTGCTTGAAAAGCTGCTGAGGACATTCACTTTCTCTCTGCATTAGCAATGCAACGACAGTTCATTTCAGTGGCCCTCGGACTACCTTTAGAGGTCTGTTCTAATTGCAACTCTCTCAATATGCTTGAGCTGGCCTCGTGGGTGACAAGGCTGAAGCACATCACTGCCTCTGCAACTACTGCCTCAACTGCAAACACTGAATAATTTTTGTCTTTAGAAGCAAGCTCTCTGCTGTTGTTTCGACGGTCACTATCGTGTCCATCGACGGCAGCGGTACAACTCATCTCTTCGCGGCACATTTTCATTGTTTTCTGCCAAACTGCTACACGATGCGGAATTTCCGATAGTCGTTAGGCATAGCACTCGCCGGTGTTTGATGACAGTCTATGACAAGATGGCGACAACCTTGTTTGTGCCAGGCGCCTGAAGCGCCATCGAAACTGCTAACAGCCAATGACAAGCCACCGTTTTGTCACATGCCGGCTGCGGACCAATCAAACAGCAAGGTTTCGTATTTCTTTCTTGCTCGACAGTCCTGCGCAGCGTAGCTTTGAATGCTCGCGCTTAGTGAGAAAGAAAGCCCGAAGGATGCACTTTCGAAGGAGACCAATATGGCCGGGCTCCAGTGAATGGTTGCGAAGTTACGAACAGCACCAAATTGGCAACTTTGGGGCATTTCTCGCGCATTGAACTCGTGCAGTCGCATAATAAAGCTTACTTTTTAGCAAAACTATGCGTTTTTAAGCGCAAATTTTTTGCGAGCAGGTGCAGAATAATGTGCTGAACGCTATAATAACGAAATTAAAAATTTGCCTTTTTCGTTATTTTTTTCGTGTTCAAGACCCGTGTCCCCCCTTAAAGGGAAGCTGAAGAGTCTGTCGAATTCAATAAGACATTCATATACGGATGCGGGAACCTTATAAACCATGTAGGTAAAATTTGGGGGGGGGGGGGAGGGCTTCAATTAGGAGCGACGTAATCGTCGGTTAAAATTGCGCTGTAGCTCCGCCCCCCGTTGAATGCCGCGCGCTGCTGCTGACGCTGACGATGCGAGTGGAGACCGGGAACATCGGTGTTGTGACGTCAACACTAGTGTTCCGTTCCTTCGCAGCCTCCGTGACCGTGCCTGACCGTGCTTGTTTCTGCGTGCATGCCATCGTAATCTGCTTCAATCGACCCTGCATTCCTTTGTTGGTGTGTCTGCGTGCATGTAGAGTGGTAGTCAATGTGTGCAGCATCAACTGAAGTGGTGGGCCGATCATGCCGGCTTTCTGTGCAGCCTACGGTTGCACGAACACCAGCGGCCGCGACGATGTTGTCTTCCATTACTTCCCACAAGACAAGAAGCTTTTAATGAAGTGGGAGGCTGCTGTGAAGCCAAAGAATTTCAAGCCCTCAAGAACAACAGTGCTGTGCTCGGTGCATGCAAGATCGGTGCATGCAAGATCGGTGCATGCAGTGATTCAGTTCCTTTACTAACACATGTTTAAATATTCACTTCGACGCAGCTTGAAAAATGTTTGAACCCTGTGTACACTCCATTATGAGATGGATATTTCTTCCGGATAGCACACAGGACACAACTTGGCAGAATGCGTCTCTTGTGCTTGCCCATTCTTCTCCATATTAGCCATGCAAACTGCCGATATGCAGCATATCTCAACTGTCTGTGAAAGTGAAAGTAAATTATATTACAGCACATATCTCATCTATATCAAATCTCACCTGTTTGTGGGGTCTTTTTCTGATAATGTAGTTAGTACCTTGCTGCACAAGTGCCACTTCAAGCACAGTCCTGTTCAGACAAACGTCTTTAAATTTTCGTGACCTTGTGATGCATTGTGCATGCTTCTGCTTTTGAGTAATTTCATTAATTTCTTGACAGCAGCAGCAATCCTCTTCATTGTTCATTGGGATACAGTGATGGCACAAACACCTATTAAAAGTGAAGTGTGTTTAAAATGGCATCAAAGACTACCAAAGAAGCATTTGCACTCATGAACACATGCAAAGAACTAGTATCAAATTACCAAGTGCACGTTAGCTTGATACATTATCAAGCACGCAGCACGTATATGGCCAGCCCTGCAATTCGGCCTGCGCAATTGCTGTAATGGCCACAGAATGAGAGAGGACTACTTGCCACTAGCAGGCTTTCTAAACGCAGCGCGAAAAGATCGGAGCAACGAAAACAAAGACGGCACGAGTGCGGATTGAATGATGATAACTGGTGTTGGAAGGCCTTATGAATACACGAACTCGCCCAAAGCTGGATTTTTATTTACTGCGAGCTCCTTTGTGTTAGCACGCTGAACGGAAGGTGCATGTTTATCTCCCGCCCTTGACGCAGGTTTTGTCGCAAAGCGCCGCGAATTTTCTATTTGCAGGTGTGTTGTAAAACAGCCTGCATGCCGCTACCATAACGCAGTGCAAATGTAGAGTTTGCATGTGCTGGAAAGCCGGCGCACGCCAGGACGCTCACTCCCCCCTTCTCTCGCGCACAGCGTGCAACCGACCGTCTCACGTAGCCGACGGAATTCGCCGCCTTTACGGCTTCTGTTACGAGTAGTGTGCGGATGGCACACAGATGAAGGTAACTACACGCACTGCATGAACCGGGAAGCTTTTCACGTGTTTAAACCGTCTTTGTAGATTGCCGACAGCTTTGGACAGCGCACAAATGCAGACGATCGCATCCCCGCTTACGTTCCACGAGGAGGCATGCAGGAACACAACACTACAGTTGTTTGACTGGAAACGAGCTCGCTAGATCGGCGAAAGATTGGCGAGATCACTAGATCGCTTTGCATAAAACATACTCACCAAAGAGCATTTCCAACACGAGGAGATCCCAAGACTTCACTTTCGTTCGCATCGAAAGCACAGCTCGCACCAGCCTCGTTTGCTTCTTCGAGAGGCCGGCTCTTCGCGATCGGCTCGTACATGTAGGGAGTAACGCCGAACTCCTCAGAAAAACGCAGTCTCTCTAAATTTTCCATTACCGTCTCAGAAAAGCAGCACCAAACTACCTGGCACCGCAAGAACAGCGTGGTTTCCTGTACTTGCCAAGAATGGTCAGTTTGAGCTTCTGACTTCCATCTGCATTGCAAAAAAATAAAACCGTGACTTTCTTTGCTTTCGTGCACGTGCGCAGTAGTGCTGCACAAGTCCCGGGGGCGCCTTTTTCATTGCCGGGTGCCGGAGTTTGGAATAATTTTCATTTGGAATAGAGTTACGTTATCGCGCCCCTATTGTCGTCGCGACGATTGCATTCATGAGGCTGACGTAACGCGCAGCTTATGCCAATGTCGGGCCCTGAATCGCCTGTGCTATCGCTTTCCGTGTTGTTCTCGTCACTGTCGCTAGTCGACACTTTGGCAACAACACAGGCACTGATGGCGAAAAGTCGAACCTTGTAGCCAACACATCTTCGCGGTCGCAGCAGCGCAGCGGAGCAACTTCTTCGCATTCCAAATGCCAAACACTGTAGTCAACAGCAGATCCCTTTTGCGTGTCAGCACCGGCTTCTTCGTGTCACGTTCTGTAGCACGCACGATGTCTAATTTTTCTTCTATGCTGAGCACCCGGCGTGTTTTTTTTTTTATCCGAGCTTCGGAACGACGCGAGTCCTCGCTTGCACGATGCCATAACGCTCTTTGGCACCGCGTCGAAATGATGTTGATGTGGCTTCACGCGCAAACGCACAGGGCGCTTGGAGGCCCTGTGCCGATCTCTGAGGCGTGTTGTTATGCTGGGCCGCCCGACGGAGGCGGCGCAGCGCCGTGCTTGCGCGACGAAAAGTTGAAACACTACGTTTTAACCGATGCGTATGCAATAAGCTGGTACGGTTTATGCGGATACGATTTGACTTTACTTTTAAAATGAAACTACTGTTTAAGCGGGTATGGTTTAACAAGGTTTTACTGTATATAGCTTTTCATCGGCGTCTTCCTACGTAACAATATGGAGCCAGTCTAAACGTGCTGCGTAAGAAAATAAGCAAGGAACGGCTTGTACCTGCCCTGTTCTTGGAATTCCTTGATCGCCTGCAGGTACCTGCGATGCCAGGCAATGATGTCACTTCGCTGGATCAGTGCAAGGTTCCGTTTTCTTTTTTCAAATGTGAATCCGATGTCCTTTATCAACCTCCACAACGTTGTTTTCTTGAAGTTTGGCAGGTCGTCGGCCTCATTGATAGCCTTAAGCACACTGTCCAGTGTTGGGACTTCCGTCTTTGCATACATACTGTGCACTTTCAGACAGATGGCATGGACTGTGGAACTGTCGTTCTTGACTGTTGGCAAGCTTGAAATCTTCACGTCGGGAGGTCTTTTCTTCGGAGTTGCCAAAGGCCGACACAGATGCTCTGCCTTGATTTTGGCAACGGTACGGGGAGGTACTCCGGTGTCCTCACTCGCAGCACTCAGTACTTCCCGAATAGACTTCTCGGGAAAACGGATCCTGGTACGGGAGTACACATTTGCGATTACTTGCTTGAGAGCTTGGATGTACGAACCCTCGAGAAAATGCATACAGGAGAGGTGGCTGGGGCCACTGAGATGGACGCCATTTTGTCAAAAGTGAAAGGGAGCCAGAAAGAGTAAACACGGCGGCCAGGGTCGCGGGGATAGCGAAAACGTGAAATGCAAAAGACGACAAACGCAAAATACAACATCGCAGATCTTGATCGATTCGCTCGTAAGAAGAGCGTTTTTTGTCGCGCTGATGACAAATGTATTATCCACAAAGCTTGCCGCCAACGCATTTGTTATTTTTTGCTCACCAGAAGAAACGCACTATTTTTTGTCGAGGATGCAGGTTGCGCAAAAAAGAGTGCTAGCTTTGCCAACATTGCAGCTGATGTATGAAACGGAGTATAGCAGCAGAAGTGTGTGATCATGGAGCCATTCCTGGAGTGCAGAGGCACCACCCACATTATACTCATGAATTCTCTCTACTACCGTCGCCTTGTCTCTACATGTGCCATGAACAATGCTGACCGCAACAATGCTGTAAATTGTTGAGCATGACAACTGGTGTACCGTATTTACACGATTGTAAGTCGACTCGAATGTAAGTCGACCCCCCCAAATCGCGTGACCGAAAAAAAAAATAAGAGCATACCCGAGGGCTTATTATTTATTTATTATTTATTATTAGTAGCTTATTTATTAGTAGCTTATTTATTAGTAGCTCACATGGTCACTGAACTACTCGTCTTCACTAGTGCTGTCATCGTCATCGTTGCTGCGGTCCCACAGCGCGTCATGGTCCAGCGAAATTTCAAATTTGGCAAACGACCGCACCAGGACATCTTGCAGAATAGCCGCCTATGCCAAATGCACTCAACCACACGCAGCCGTCAGGGAGGCTCTTTTGACAGGACCGGTTGGCGTAATTTCACAGTCTTCTGCCGCCAGCCACTCGTACTCACGGCGGAGCAGAACCTTAAAATTAAGGCGAAGGTCCAGGCTTGTTTCATGACCACGTCGCACTTCACTGGCAGGGAACGATCACGCATTTCAGCGACGTACGCCGCAAGCTTAGCCTACAACTCCGGAAAGCGTTCAGACTTCGGCACGTCGGAAATTTCTCACTTGTCATCTCAGGTGAAAATTTCACTTCGCTGCAGTCGCCACTCTCGCACCACCCGTTTAGAAACATCGAAATTGCGGCCCGCTGTGCAGTGATTTGTTTCTTCGGCGTAAAGGATGGCAGCCCTCTTGAACACTGCTGTGAACGAGTGCCGAACGATTAGTGGGCCTTGAGCACTCATGACGACTGGGAAAGCATAGAAGTAGCACGTAGCCGGCAGTCAAGTAGAATGCGTCAAACCAATACCATGTCAATACCAATGCCTTCAAATAGAGAAAGAGAAACCAGCGAGAGGTGTCTGCTCTTCTATGAACTACCGATACTCCCCGCAAGCGCCGCCGTTCTGAGAGGTGCCGCCGCAAATGGGAACAGCGGCGCTTCCATCAACTATCGACACCCCCCATGAGTGTTGCATGTACTGTAAAACTCTCAAAAATGTTGAAAAACCCTTCTGAAAAGCAAACAAACACGCGGGATAGCGAAAAGATACGGGTAGGGCCATAGAGCAAACAAAATTCTAACTGCGTTGTAGCTCCCGTTGGCATCGCTTTTTTTTTTTGGCGGGGCCATGTTTCGGTTTCGATTGTAAGTCGACCCCCCAACTTCAGACTTTCAAATTTAAAAAAAGGGGTCGACTTACAATCGTGTAAATACGGTACAAACAACTACCATGGGGGGCACCAAAAACCTGTCACATGCATGAGCCAAAGCACCTACCTGTATTTACTCCCTTGCTACTCAAACCATTCCACGAGGTGTAAAGAACTTTTAATGAATACAGCTTGGTGAGTGCAAAGCCTCTTCAACATACCGAGGGACTGGCAGTTCTGGGATCACAGAAAACACCTGTGAAAGAATGAAACAGGTTTTGAAGAGGCAATAACAAAAGTGCAGCTTTCTTGCGAAAGGAATAGGACAATTATCTTTTAGTGGTCTAGGCAGTAGGTGTGTGTTGGCTGGTCACAAAAGGAACCTGTACAATCATTGCCCTGAAAGCTGTCTGCCAAGTGCCTCAGCCTGGTCAATTGAAGACTGCCTTCCGGCACAGGCACTTGTTCGTAGCTTGGGCTTAGTTGCTGCAGATGTTGGTTTACAACATGGTAAAACTCAAAGCGCAGTTGCATGCTGGTTAACTCAAAAGAAGCAGCAGGTATTACGCTCAAATGCAAGTGCAGATGGGTGTGACTAGCCTGGATACCTGTGTGCTGTTTGTATACAGCAAGGAAGAGTGTGTGCAAATTATTGTGCGCTTTGAGAAGAGTTTTTTTGACGAGCTCGTGAAACATTGTGCATTTTTCACCACCATATACTGTAAAAACCGGACTATAGGTCGACCCCCCAACTAACCTATTTTAAAAGTGAAAAAAATATTTTTCAATGGCAAAAGTACCGAAAGACACCCTTACCTTGAAACAAATGCGACTCAGCCGGTTGCGGAATGGTGACAGTATTTATTTAAATGCTGCTCGCATGTGTACCTGGCTAAGTTTTTAACAGCATCGCGCAACCATCGACCCGCGTGCTTGTCGGCACCTTAGTAATGGCGCTGAGCGGCGAAACAAACGAGATACGCGCATGTGTACACATGCGCTTACTTTCGCTATTTCGCAGCCCTGTGCCGTGATAAGGTGCTGACAAACACGAGGGTCGATGGTCGCATGATGCTGTTAAAAATTGGCCGGGTGTTCAGTACACAGAAGGACACTAAGTGCACAAGCGCTACTCCGAATCAGAGTCGTCCGAACAAGAGTCCGATGACGAGTGCTTCTCGCTGTCCACGTCCCACAAAGCATCGTCCTCTGTGCTGTCCAGCTCGTTGCTTATGCAGCATTTTCTAAAAGACTTGCGCACCATCTCTTCGGGAAGAGAGTTCCAAGCCGACGACACTCAGTCACAAACAGTCGCAAGCGGTGGACATCGCAGGTGGCCGGTGGAGGTAGTCGGGTTATCGCCCAGCATCCATTCATTATAGAGTTCGCGCACTCTATCTTTAAGTGGCTTATTTAGCACGTCTAGTGGCTGCAGCACAGGTGTCAGTCCACCAGGGATGACCACGAGGTCCGTCTTGCCGTCGCACAGGGCCTGCTTCACGGTGGCTGTAAGGTGGCCTCGAAATTAGTCCAGAACGAGCATGTTCGCTCGCTCAACGAGAGCACCAGGTCGCCGCTTCCAGACGAGCCGGACCCACTCCAGCATCAACGATTCGTTCATAAAACCCTTTTCATTAACCCGGATGATGACGTCGCATGGGAATTCCTCTTTCGGCAATGTTTTTCTTTTAAAAATGATGAAAGGGGGCAGCTTCTTCCCATCAGCTGTACACGCGAGCATCACAGTGAACCACGAGTGCTCATTGCCCGTTGTTAGAAGCTTGATTTGCTTGGCTCCTTTCTCGGAAACAGTCCAGCTTGAGGGCATATCAAACCACACTGGCGTTTCATCGGCGTTTCCAATCTGTCCTATCGTGTAGTTGCGTTGTTGCCGAAGCGCAATTACATATAGCTGAAATTCGATTAGCTTGTCTTCGAATTCTTCGGGCAGTTTCTGGACACAGAAGTACGGCGCCGTAGGGCAAAGCCCTTCCTCTTCATGAAACGCCGCACCCAGGATGGTGAGGCCTTGAATTGCGCCCACGTCAGTCCAGAGGCACGCGCGATCTCTACCACTAAAACAGATGGATTCGGCAGTCACAGGCAGCGATTCGGCAGTCACAGGCAGCGATCTTACACGAAGCTCCCGGACGAACTCCACAACCTTGTTTTCCAGTTCTGGATACGCTGCAGCCCGCCCACGAAATAACGTTTTCTTTTGGTTGCTGCAAGTCAACCAAAAGCTGCTTCTGCCTCCGCCAGTACCGAATGCTCTTTTCTGATACTCCACATTCGCGCTGTGCCACCAGGTTGCCGTGGGCTTCCGCTCATTTTTAGACCGAATGTGAAACAATGCAAATGCAAAATGACAGTGCCAAAGTGTCGTCATGCCGCGCTGCTGCTGATGGCGGCTGTTTACTTCATCCGCCCATTGTTGCAAGACTTCCGTAGTTTTTCTGCCAGTGTCCCGTATATAAGACGAGGGTAGACTTTTCGCAGTGGTTTTTTGAAAAAATGTTTGACCTATATTCTGGTCTTTAGGGTACTTGCTGCCGCACATTGCCAGCAACAGTTGAACTAAATCTAGTAAATATTTTCCATAGGTGCCTACGCACTTATTTTATCATGCCACAATTGCTGATAGGCAGCAATAGAGCTTTGGGAGGTCAGGGTCAGCAATTTAAACCTCTTTTCTACTGAAGTAGCCCAGCAGACTTGCAGCTGTGCTTGTGAAGTATCTTTTTTACCGGTGTACTGGAAGTGCCCTCAAACAGCATTCCTGCCTAGGCAAGGTCGCACCATTAGGCTGCACAAAAACAGGACGATGGGCATGCATATATTAGCAACCATTACCTAATAATTTAGCCACAATGACACAATACTATGGATGGTGAAGCTATCGGGAATAATAATGTTCATAGCTGGATTGTGCGACAAAACAGTATTAAACACGTGTCTATTGCATTATGGAGAAATTTGAGGCAGTCATCATAAAACACTATGATTTCTTGCACTTTGGGCGCTGTTAAGTTCTGTGCACTGGTCAGATCACAACAGTTATGATCTGTGCCACCACTGCGGCAAAAAAGCATGCAATAGAATGTGGGACCAGGTTCAGCTTACATACGAAATGTCTATGATAACAATAAATGCCTAGTTGTCACTTCTACTGTTGAACTTGGATATAATGAAGTTGACAAAAGTTAAAATTTTTCGTTACGTACAGGTTTTGCGTTAAGACTCGCGTGAATGAAGCAGAAAGGAAAGCCAAAGTGCTACATGTCTGTGAAGGTGAATTCGTCCTTCAAGTATTTATTTTGCAAGTATTTATTTGTGCATGTTGCTTCCGCATGAGCTTAGGCACTACACAGTGCTCCAAAGAAGCAGGTCATTTACGGCTTCATCATCATGTGAGCGGACAAAAGGGTGCAACACGTCCATTGCGTTCATCACCTCCTTCGCGCTGGACACGTCGCAAGGATCTGTCTCGTAGGGACAGTCATCGTCGTGATCATGATCTTGCACACCTGGCACAATATATACTTGACAAAATATATACTTGGCACAAATGGAATTTGACATGGCCAGGAGACGTTAAGGAAGGGCAAACTGACGGAAGTCTTTTGGCCAGCGTCATCCGTGCTTGTTCAGAGGTTGCAGGTGCATTTGAATGCGAAAAATTTCTAGAAGGTATTTATTGAGCTACCTGGATGACTCGGCTCTTTTAAGTCTTGACACAGTTCACTGTAGACTTGGTATCTCATCCAAATACTTCTGCATATGCTTCTTTTTGCTGTAGAAGCATTGCAGATTCAGCTCCAGCCCCTTCCTGTTGGTGTAGATAGGGGCTGTTGTGATGACCATGATGTGCTTGGTGCAGACTACTGGGGCAGAACAGTAACACAAGATATACGGCACAGATTAGCCAAACTCATGTAGTCTTTTCTTTCATGTTTTCTTTCATGTTTCATTTTCCACAGTGCGGGGTCCTCCACATTGAGAGCCTTCAAGTCATCTGCACTTTTGTTGATGTAGGCTTCACTTCGCAAAAACCAACTGAGGATTCGCTTCACTAACGACATCATCTCCAAGTGAAGCACATGCAGAAGGGGTTCTTCCCTTTGAAGTAACTTTTGGAAACCCAAGAAAAGGTCTGCACAGTTCTTTAAAAACAGCACGTTTGCATACAGGGTTTTGTCTGAAAATGCAAAAGAAAGCTTGTTGGGCAGGTTTTGAGCTTCCAAGCGCCGTCCAGGTAAATCATCCTTGCGGAAGTATGTCTGGAGTGCTTGAAACTGCTCCTGTATACGACAAAGAGAATCTTGAAGCGTCAACCAGCAATTTGAGACATGCCTAAGAAACACATGAAAAGAAATTCCTAGCGCATCTTGTCATTCCTTAATGCCTTCGCTACGGACGGCGCCCTCGACGTCCGCACCAAATGCCTCCAGACCCTTTGAAAAGGCGTTATGCACTTTGTGCAAAAAACCTGGCAACTCTTCCATAGGTATCGCACCTTCAGACCTAAAACTATTTTTGCGCAAAAAACTTAGAAGGCACTGGCAACTGATGTGGGTCACTGAAACTTCCAATAAACTCCATTTAGTTAAGCCACACTTAGGAAATTACGCACCAGTAACAAAAACATGGCAAACTGAAGTCATTTTCTGCCGCCTTAGGATAGGCCATACCTGTGGCACACACTCTTATCTATTGACTGGTAGCGAAGCTCCAACCTGTTGTAGATGTGGAGAGACACTGACCGTCCTCCATGACCTGCTGAAGCGGAATCTCGAAGGAAAAAGCACTTCCCTCTAGCATACCGACAGTAGATCCCTTTACACCCATGTATGTTCCTTGGTGCTGACCCACTTTTTAAGCCAAAAACAGTTTTTTTAACTTTTTACAGTATGTTGATGCTTTAAAAATACTAGGCCCACAAGTTTCGTAGCTCAGAGGCTCCTGCTGCGAGAACAGTGCTTTGTATAGCACTTGCCTTCGGGCCCTTTCACTGAAGGACCTCGTTGAGGCAGTAGTGCTACTGACATATATACATTTTTACTACCTCACACCTTCACGGTATAACTTCTAGGTAAACAGCACACCTTACGAGCCATTGTCATTATGTTAACATGTTCATATCCTGCATCTTGTCTTATGCCTCTATACAGCCACCATACCCTTTGTTATTTTTCTCACCGAGTACATAACACCATTGCTTGGCACTCTTTGGCCATGACTGGCCCTTGCGCCACAAAACCCTATACATCATCTGCTCCACTGGTGTGCTAGCCATGCTGGATCAGGGCGTCATGCATTTCCAGAGCTGCCACACGCATCTGACGCGCTGGCAAGTCGGCAGGTTCCTGTTCCAATAGTGCACGCATTGCCGACGCGAGCGTCGTTATGACGAGGTCACACGCATCGGTTGTTGTGCTGCGGGGCTGGGCGGGGCAGTTCTCGGCAGCTGGCTGTGGTGCCGGTCAGAACGTCGCGGAAGGATCGTCCTGGCTGAACCGACTGCAATGGTCGTGGCAGGCTGCTGCCTCCGCGCTGTAGGGGCACTGCTCCTCGCGAGAACCAGGGATTGCTGGCGTGATGCGCGGAATGATTCTCCCGACTATGCGAGCCACCCGCCGCTCGAGCTGCCAGTTGGGGCAGCGTGGCTCCGTTGATACCTGCGGGCCCCGGCAATTGATGTCGCGGGAGCAGGTCGCCGTGGAGTTGCCGAAGAGCCTGCATCGACCACACTGCAACAGCCGGAATAGCTGCAGGAGTACGATGCGGCGCTGTCTGAAGAGGTGGACCTACTCCGGCACGTCGCTGCCAGCAAAACGGATGGTTGCTACGTCGCCGCTCCTGGTGACGGCAAGTGCGGGCACCCGGGACTCGAGCCCTTCAAGGATGGCAGGCCCATCGATCGCCGGGTCGACGTTGAATAGCGTACTCGTGCAGGAGTCAGCGATAAGTGCCTTCGCTTTGACGGGCACGTCACAGATCACCCGAACGGCGAGCAGCGCCGAGAGGTCCGTGCCGGGCAGCGCGTCGACGGCCACGACGTTTCGCCAAAGGTTGGGCCGCACCCGATGCATCCCTGGTACTCCGGCAAGGAAGGTGGCAGTCCCGTCACGCGATGTTGCAAGGAAGTGGGCCTTCCTTGCCAAGGGTCTGTAAAGGACGGTTTCCTGTCCAGCCGCAGCAGTGGCGCTTGAGGGTATGCCAGTGGTGGTCGTCACCCGCATGCGCCTGCTGTTTTATTTTTTTTTTTTTCGTGCCTGGGTGCTTCGCGCCGGGCAGAAGAGGCTATGTGGCTGGAGGCAAGGCGTTGTCCCGCGCATGCGGGCTGGGGCTGCTGTTCCGAGCATCGTTCGCTGCTGCTGCGCGTATGCTCGGCCTCGATGCGGGCGAGGTGGGGGGCCGGGTGCTCGTCCGGAGCACATGTAGGCACGGTGTAAGAGTTGGCAGTTGTCGTTGTAGGGAGGACCTTGACTCTTCATCAGGATTTATTTACAGTATTTACATTTTAAACGAGATACATCAACAGTCTAGCGTGGCTCCCAAATGGAGCACGCAAGACGAAGCGTACAGCAAACAAGCACACAGCTCCAAACACGCAGCACAATCCACGAGCACATCCTAACAGCCGACAAACAGCCGCTTATAAACACTCCATGCTCCCTAGATCCCTAGGTGAGGGAAAATGGTAGTTCACCGCCGATTTGCAGCGTCAAACGTCAACGTAGTCGACCCGCCGGTTGTCCATCATCTTGAGTCTTGAAAGGCGCGTCGGCCGCCGGTTGCCCATTGTCTTGCGCCTCTAAATTCGAGAGCTGCCTTTCTCCTGTAGTCGCCACGAGTGTCGGCAAACTGTGACGAATCCTGGGGCCCATTTACCACAAAGCACCCTTTTGTTAGGGAAGCTCTTCTTGCTGCCGAGAGAGACCATGAAGACCCGGCAAATCAACCAACAATACGTTGGGCACCAAACGTGGCCTGCCCTGCTGTCGTCACCGATTCTCCGAACGAGGCGCATAACTGGCGTCCCACTTCCGCGAGAAGCAGCTTGAGTGCTTAGGGGGGCCGCACGGCCCCTGCACTGGGTTGTCGGAGTCGGACATCCTCAGTGCAGTGGAAGATAGCCCTGGACGCTGGGGCCTCCGACTGTGTCTGCTCCCTTGGGAGCCCTAAAAAGGGCTGCGGTCGTGGGAGCAGATCACAGGCGGCATGGAGGTTCGCTCATGTGCAAAAGAGTCTGAGGCGCAGAAGGAACTCCCCAGTTGCTGCACGCAGGGCTGTGTTTTGCAGCTTTGCGAACACACAGGCTGCAGCCTGTGTGTTCTAGCGGTCGTCTTGTAGCAGCCAACGCGGGGGAGGACGCGATGTGACGCACCTGCGGCGACGCACTGGTCCAGGAGCTGTGCACAGAGCATGGGCAGAATGGTTGTTTTAGCCACGTCTAAGCTGCTGACCGAGGTGGCGAAGGGAGTTAGCCTGCTTTGCGAGAGCGTCGGCATCTTCGTTCCCTTGAGGCGCGCTCACACTAGCGGGAGATTTCCCTCAGCGGCACTCCGTCAACGTCGACGCTGCGTCGCAGGTCTTCGGACTGACGCTCACACTGCGCGCGTTTTCTCGTTGAGGGAGGACCCTAACGAGCAGAGAGAGAAGGCGATAGTCACGTGACACCAGAGAAGACTGGAATGCGCGCTCGTTTCCCGCGTCCTCATCTTGATCGTCTGCTAGCTCTCCTCCCGTCGCCCTTTTTGTCACGAGGATGGCAGGTTCGAACGATGAGCTGTTGGCTACGGTAAATGTTCGCTGCTTCTGCACCGTCGCCGTGCATGGAAGCGCCGATTTGGGTGTGACCCATGTTTCGCCGTCGAGAGCAAGAACCTATAGTAAACATAGCTTGCGATCGCTGCCTTGGTGGTAGAGTACGAAGCTTCACAGTGACTAAGCGGCCCGTGGCGTCACTGTCGTCGTCGCGTTCTACTTTTTCTTGTAATGCTAGCAAGACTGCCAGCACATTTGTCAAGGGTGGTCTTGACGCAGTCTTCAAAACTGTCTTCTGTCCTCTTCCTCCTTCTGCAAAATGATGAAAACTGCATTGTGTTACACCATTTTTTAAATCTCTCTTATGTTAGGAAGCACAAAACTTCCAAGTACATACCGTGAAGGTGGCCCTCCGGAAGGTGTTCCTTTGGACAGCCTTGAGAAGAAAAAGCACAAAAACAAGTCAAGAAATGACTACGTGGCAAAGTTTGCTTGCTTGTTTACCTGGCCGGCGGTGTGTATTGCCCAAGTAGATCAGTCTCAGCTGGTGCAAGGCTAAGAGGCGGTGGCCCCCGGTTTTGAGCCGGTGAATGGCTACAAGACCCTGGAAACCTAGCTTGAGCAGGTGCTGCGCTGCGTGACAAACAATGCACTTGTGAGCTCTGATATAGATCATTTACTGCAAAATGCCTGCAAATGTCAGTAAAAAGGATGGTAGATGCTTACCTGCTGTCATCGTCATCCGAGTTGACAACTGTGTCGTCATACCTGGATTGTACAAAATGCGAGTTCACTGAACTTGCAGCTTGATATAGACTTACACATGGATGTGTCTACTTACACTGCGAGAAGTTGTGCTTATGCAGGGCTCTGGCTGTTTATATCAGCACTGCATCAAATAAATGTATTGAAACATGACATTCTTTGTACTCTTCTTGTACCAACACTGCTTGAAAACATACTGAGAAGCACGAATGTGTGGTTTATAATTTCAAAGGTACAAAAATTTCCGAATCTATAGTGTATAACACAGTTCACACGTGCTTATTAGTGTACTTACATTTCCAGAAGCTCCATGTCTAGAGAGTTCTG
The DNA here is from genome assembly GCF_038994185.2 of Dermacentor albipictus. Classification (NCBI taxonomy): domain Eukaryota; kingdom Metazoa; phylum Arthropoda; class Arachnida; order Ixodida; family Ixodidae; genus Dermacentor; species Dermacentor albipictus. The sequence continues at coordinate 89,098,414 of NC_091827.1, read as the reverse complement.
GGTTGTGTCAGTACTGCATGAAACAATAAAATGCCCTCTCACCTTGCCTCAGTGCTGCTCAAGATACAGTCGGAAGCTTGACATAAGTGCATACGTTTGCCAGCCAAACAGACAAATGATAATGCCTACCTTTCTGGGGTAACAAACCTGCTGCAACTTGGCTAACGCATCCCTGGTGATTGCATAACAGACGCCAGGCTAGAACATTTTGGTGCTCGAGCATGCATGCAAATTTCAGCTGCAGTTCATAACCATACATACCCGGTTTTACTTGGTATGTTTGTCGTGATCCTGCGGTGCAAAAAAAAAAGCATAGGTGTTTACAGCACTGTCAGTGAGGCAACATGCTTAAGGCTTCTAACTATTCCAGACATAAACTTTCAGATTACGCGAACTGAGAACATGGAATTTGCAATATACCACGGTAGATATCAAAGAATGTTAAAAAATCGCACCTCGCATTATGTTCTGAAGCATGGTATATGCATGTAAACTAACGTACACGGACGCGTATCGAAGCAAAGTGCCGCAAGCACAAAGGGACCCAGAGGCAGTGCTCAATCGCGCCGAATTCTAGCTAGCTTTTCAATGATATTGGGGCTAAGCACGCGTTGCGAAAGTGCAGACGAAAAGGTGCGCATGGAAAGAAGCGGTACAGGACGTTGAGAAAGAACTATGGCACTGAAAAAGTTTGGGTAGGGCAAGCAAAGAAGGAAACATCCACCATTGCTTCTGCTTCCCACTGAGAAAAGGGTAGCAGAGGCACTTTTGGAACACTGTGGCTCGGCACCAAGTCGGGAAAAGGTTCACACTGAAAGGGTAAAACATGCCGGCAAAGGTGCGAGTATACTAACCTGCGGGCGTAGTGCGGCGTGCTTCGCAGCATGCCGTCGGTCAGAGGGAAGAGCGCCCACTTCGTGTCGTTGCCGGGTGCCCCACTCCGACATTTGGCGTCAGTGCCGCTGACGATGATAAGCCAACGGTCCCTGGCATTCCTAAATTTTAATGCCTCCGAAGCTACAGAAAATATTTTCATCATGCTGACCTGATAGGCACCTGGGTCGACACCGTATACTAGACACTTCACAATGGAATAAACTTACCAGTCAGGCCGAAGTTGGTCTTGCCATCCGTGTCTTTATAATCACAATGCCTCTTGTCATAGAGAAAAGGGTAGGAGCGAACGCATTCCAGGAAGCGCTCAAAATCCTCAAGTCGCATGTTCATGCTGGCAAAGCAACCGCCGAGTGCCCCGGAGCACGCGCTCAGCCTCGGCCAACAAGGTCACTGAACTGGGACCGACGTCACGTTTTACGGTCGGCCCCCATGGCTGTTCTCGTCAGCGGCGCAGGAAAAACAGCTACCGGGCCCATCGCTCTGCGGGACGGCACAGCAGCCTGTCTGTGGGAGGAAAACCGGTTTGTGTGGGAAGCGGCACGCGGAAAACGTTGCGCGTTTTCCCGCCACTGTGAGCGCGCTTTTGCAGGCCGATGTGCACTGGAACCCATTGCAACGTCAAATTGCAGCCCTGGCTGACAAGATAGCAAAGCTTTGAGCCGACGCGCTGCTTAAACGGAAGTCCACGGTAGTTCTTCGCCCAGCATACACAGTGCCGCACGCGAGTCCAAAAGGATCGCGGCAGATCAGCTGTTAGGTCGACGCAGCAAGCTTGGCCACCGTCGACGACGACACAACACGAAGGCGGTACTGCCATATAGCGCAAATATCCGGCACTGTGCACGTTGCAGCACCGGAACCATCACTCTCCACGGAGCCGTCGGTGTAAACAAGCAGCCGGTTCCCTAGGCGCTCGTGCAGAAGTGCGGCCATTTCCTGCTGCATAGCACAAACAGCTGTTTGACGCTTGGACTTGACGCCTGGCACCGTTGTGTTTACATCGAGTAGCGTGGAGGCGTGCGGCAAGACCGGCAGAGGTAGGAGTGGCGGCGTCGACGCAACGAGTCTGCTGAACTTGGTGGCACGCTGGCCCATTCCCGAACCCTCGAGGGTGTGGAGGCAGCACACGAGGCGCTGTCCCTGTGGCGAACGTTGAAGACGACCAGCAGAGAGTGTGGTCGGCTTTTTGCGTCGTTGACAAAGATCACACGCAGCGACATAATGGCAGACGTCACGGTATAGACCAGGCCAAAAGAAGCGCCAACGAACACAGTCATAAGTCTGTGACACGCCAAGGTGACCTGCAGTTGGTACATCATGAAGCTTGGCGGGAACAGTGCGACGCAGATGCTCAGGCACAAGGAGTTGGGCAGGGCTGTCCGGGTGTGCTTACCTGCTTTCGGCATGCAAGGCGGCTGCATCGCGGCGGGCGTTGTACACGTCTTTCTTCCATACGCCGCGCCATTGGGCTGCAGTTTTCACTGCCAGGCCCTCAGCGTTCAGCAAAGCAGTCACTTGCTGCCAGAGCTCCTCCTTGCGCTCCGCCGTCAGCTGTTGGCCCAACACACACGACGCCTTTGCAAGGTAGGGGTGCTCTTCGACAAATGACACGAGTATTTTGCGCTGCCTCGCTGAAACATGAGGACCCAGCCGCCTGTCCTTCTGCGACGACATCGTTTCAGTTTCGGCGCGCGAACTGGCAAGTCCAAAACGTAAAGAAAGCGAGGCAACTTGTTTGCATAACGTATGGCACACCACCTAGCTACTAAATAAGAAAACAACAAATAAAATTACAACTCCCAGTCGCCGGCTGTGCCGCAAGCTCACATTTATTACGGAAAATTATGTTTGCAAGTGTTCTATACAAACCAATGTTTTTTTTTTATCAAACCAGCAACATCCTTCAATTGCTATACCGTCCCTCAAGTACAAACAAAAAGGCAGCGTCTCGTGCAATGCGGTGCTCCCCAGATGACTCCACACAGAATCGACTCCTGCAACGCACAGAAGTGACGTCACTTTAATAAATTAAACTAAAAACAATTGAAATATATGAAATCTTACTAAACATTGCGCTTAACTTGCAAAGATATGTAAGAAAATTCTCTTATGCGTTCATTAATGTACACATTTCGATTAAAGACATCAATGCAAAATTATTTCAACTATACTGTCATGCGTTTCTCTATAATAATAGTCAGCGTTCAATATTACATGGCAGAAAAATATTATGCTATCTATCAGGTGCCTGCAGAGATGGAAAGCAATTTTTTTGAGCGTCTCGTGCGTCACCCGAGAGCCCGAGGAATGTGGTGGGGCCACAAGCACACGCACGCTTCTCCCCTGTTTCCTCTCTGGAGCAGCAGACGACAAGCGCTGCAAACATACATGCAGACGTTTACGTCGCCACACGCTGTGTTTACAGCAATCTCCGAACGCCGCAATATGGATTTATATACAGTGTGACAGATGCGTGAAACTGCAGTCTTCGCACTGTCACTCGAACGTTTCCTCAAAGGGTCGGGCCCATATGAGTTCTTTGCTAGCTGTCTACCACAAAAGTCAGTCACTACGATTTGTTTTCGAGATCGAAGCAACCAGTGAACCAGTTTTGACACTCCTTTTCCTGCAGCGCCGTGCGTCTTAATGTCATCAAATACTAGGCCCACAAGTTTCGCAGCTCAGAGGCTCCTGCTGCGAGAACAGTGCTTTGTATAGCACTTGCCTTCGGGTCCTTTCACTTAAGGACCTCGTTGAGGCAGTAGTGCTAATGACATATATACATTTTTACTACCTCACACCTTCACGGTATAACTTCTAGGTAAACAGCACACCTTACAAGCCGTTGTCATTATGTTAACATGTTCATATCCTGCATCTTGTCTTATGCCTCTATACAGCCACCATACCCTTTGTTATTTTTCTCACCGAGTACATAACGCCATTGCTTGGCACTCTTTCGCCATGACTGGCCCTTGCGCCACAAAACCCTATACATCATCTGCTCCACTGGTGTGCTAGCCATGCTGGATCAGGGCGTCATGCATTTCCAGAGCTGCCACACGCATCTGACGCGCTGGCGAGTCGGCAGGTACCTGTTCCAATAGTGCACGCATTGCCAACGCGAGCGTCGTTATGACAAGGTCACATGCATCGGTTGTGCTGCGGGGCTGGGCGGGGCAGTTCTCGGCAGCTGGCTGTGGTGCTGGTCAGAACGTTGCGGAAGGATCGTCCCGGCTGAACCGACTGCAGTGGTCGTGGCAGGCTGCTGCCTCCGCGCTGTAGGGGCACTGCTCCTCGCGAGAACCAGGGATTGCTGGCGTGATGCGCGGAATGATTCTCCCGACTATGCGAGCCACCCGCCGCTCGAGCTGCCAGTTGGGGCAGCGTGGCTCCGTTGATACCTGCGGGCCCTGGCAATTGATGTGGCGGGAGCAGGTCGCTGTGGCGTTGCCGAAGAGCCTGCATCGACCACACTGCAACAGCCGGAATAGCTGCAGGAGTACGATGCGGCGCTGTCTGAAGAGGTGGACCTACTCCGGCACGTCGCTGCCAGCAAAACGGATGGTTGCTACGTCGCCGCTCCTGGCGACGTAGCAACCTTTTCCTGCAGCGCCGTGCGTCTTAATGTCGTCATAGCTGCGCAAATATTACTGACTCGGATCGCGGAGAAACCGATGCGGCCGCCACAATTGTGCTCGATTATAAACAGAAGCTTTCTTTTCTTGCGTTCCCGGGATTAGCCGCGTCCTCGTGCTTATCCTCGAGTAAGTTGAGCGGATCCTTGAAAGGGTAATAGTAAACTGAGCCGGTCCCGAAGATCTTGAATATGTATTCAAGATAATGTATAATGAAAGGTACAGTGACCCAGTCGTGGTTGCTTGTTGAGCTTGGAAGGCTTAAACAGAAGCAAACCCATGCTTTGCCATTGGCCAATTATCAATTAAGGGAACACATTACGAGGTCAGGCAAAGAATGGACCTGGGGAGGGTGGGAGCTTCACATTTCGAACCTATTTCTTAGTGATGCACATTATTAAGATTCTTTTATGTGAAATTGCTGAACGAAAACAAGTAAACTTCAAATATGCTCCACATTATAGCTATTATCATTCTGAGCTTAAAGCCTCCTTAAATTTCTGTAATAAGTCTGCCCCTGGCAATTGATGGAATTATACATACACAAGATATTATTATGATTATGATATTAGATGATTCTTTAAATTATAAAACAAAATCTCATTTCAGGCATCTTTGTTCTGCATAAAAAAAGAAAGCCATTGTAATTCCTCTTCTCATGGAGCAAGATTAGGATCCATCTTTGGCAGCTAGCAGCAGGTCTGTGATACTGTAGCTGTCTATGCAAAGTCTTCGAGAAAATGATAGATCACATCATCTCCTACACTTTCTAGAAAGCTAAGTAAGCCATATCAATGCGGCTTTAGGGATGGCAAGTTGACGATCAATGACGATCGGTATACACTGAGCCCATCAGGTTCTTTCTAACTACATATTTCCAGATATAAAAAAATCTTGTTACACAACATGGCACTATGGAATCTTGTGAGGTTTACCTGAAATAAGCATCTGTGACATGCTGAGCATAACAAAACTATGTGAGCCCATCTCACCCCGCTATTCGTTTTTTCGTCACGTACAAGGCAGAAACGTCCAACTCGCCATACTACTTGAATTGCATTGAAAGCCTCTCATGATGCCATCTAGTCCATCTAGCTCCCCACATCATAATAGTGAAAGTCCCTCTCTATCTCTTACGATCAAAGATTCAGTCACTTACTGCAGTGAAGCAGCTCAAACAAGTTACAGTTAAGAATGCTACAAATCTGTCAATAAATTCAGACTCTACACTTCTTTACATCTCAGTATTGAGGTGCACTGAGTACAAGGGCACAGATGGAATTAGTTCAACCATTTGGGCAGACCAATTGGCTCAATCAACTGCCTCATTTGTGACACCTAACTGTAATCCCCATGCTCTTCACCACGCACTGGAATCTTGCCTCTGGTGGGACACGTATATATGTGCCTTACTTCCCCGATAAGTCTGCTCCTTGCCTGTGACCTTACCTGGACACAGGAGGTATCTCTTCAGAGATTTTGTCCTGGAGCAGCCCTTAGACAATCCATCACTTGGGCTTAGGGATCACCTAAAGCTGACTAAGAAATGTGCCCCAAGTGCTCAACTCCTGTAGCAACGCCAGTGGCATATACAGAGGGGGGGGGGGCACGAAGGACACATCCCCCCTTTCCCAAGATGTCTGTATGTGGCCGGCAAAGCCCCGACCCCTGTGAAAGGTTTTTGAACAGTATGCACAAGTAACGTCCAGTACTTTTCTGCCATACAGCGGTTGCCTGCATACACAATGCAACTCATAAATACAATCTTTTGGCCGCACACGAGTAGTGGGGGAGCTTGTGAGTGGAAAATCTTCCGTGTTGCCTTTTTGTATGCATTTCAGCAAATGTCTGCGCAGCATACTCTGACTAAGGTTTAAATTTTCTGGTCTCCTATCTGATGCTAAATAATACATATTTGCAATTGCAAACAAGCCACAGTCAAGCTTGTTGCACTGGTTTTGTGCTCCTTTAGTGCAAATGGTCAGTGTTGGTGACTGCAATTTTAGCATGTGACAGATTTGCCTGATGGCATCAGAAGGAGTACCTTGGTCAATTGAGTCATATACAAAGACTGTTTTCATCAGCGTCAACATTGGTTACCGTAAGCCAGTGATCGGGATTTCGGACATGCAAGATTTGAATAAAAGGGCTTTCTACTTTAGTAAATAGTAAACGATGGCCAAGTAGCACATCTTGAAAGCCATCCCAGTGAGGAAACTTTTCATGAATCAAGTATTGTGCTACGTTAATCACGCTGTCTGATATTGAGGTGCCCTGTACTAACGCATTTAAATTGGCATCTGAAAGAGAGTAGCGTTTGCAGACATTTAACATGTCTGCTGTCACCATTGCAAGGCTTACCATTTGCTTTTGCGATGGCAAAAACTTACGCTTAACAGCTTTGACTTTCTTTGGCCGTCCTCTTCTTGCTTTTACCAAAGGTACAACAAGTTTTGTACTATTCGAATGCCTGCAACTGCTTGTAGCAGTCAATTGGGGTAATGGAGCTGGTGTACCTTGTAAGCTAACTGTAATTTGATTACTAGGAAAGGTGGTTAAGTTTCTGAAGAATGCCTTGCATGATGCAAGTTTTTCCATTAGCTCCTTCTCACCACAATTAGATAATACATTAGCCACAGTCTTGGACATTTCACAAAGCCTCTTGTAGGTGTAAGAATACTTTTCTTGAGCAGTGTCGAGCTTCACAGATGGCAGCAGCTGAGTGCTGCTTGTCACCACTGGTGTGGCACTTGAGACCATGCAGCTGTCACTCAGGAAATGATCCTTACACCACCTGTCTGGTATGCATGCTTTGTCAAAAAGGTCTTGCTGGGCAAAATGGCTAGCTGCTATAATGTGTGCACAGGGCAAACTGTACTGATTATAAAAAGCACACATGCAACGCGTCAGGCATAATGAAACACTGTGCTCAGAACTTGCTGAAGCCACTACATAAGAATTAGCAGTGAAAGTAACCAAATAACCTACTTCTTTAAACCGTTCATACTGCTCAAGTACTTTACTTGTGGCCTCAGAAGTGCAATTACGGGCCAAGTCTAGTTGAAATGGCTCACTGACATCATTTACATTTAAGTTCAGCTTCATTTCCTTAAACTTGGAAAATTTTAGAGATAAGAAATCCTTCTCAATATAACTTACTAATGTTTCTATGGCTTGAACCAAATGCATGCTTGAAGTGAGATAACTTTTAATCTTTTGATTGTGACACTCATTGCGATTATTCGTGTTATTACCAAATGTAGGAAGTTTCTGCCGATATGCATGTACCCACATTTCTTTACAGGAGTGCCAGTTCTGCATGTAATAAGAAATAAAATCTTTCGACGCCATAGCTTCGAGCTCAGCAAGCCTGTCTAAGTAGTCCTGCACAGGGAAGGAGTAAACAATTTTTTTTTACAGAGGGAGTAACTGATCACGCTGCAGTCTAGCTTTCTCATCGACTTTTTGCTGAAAGCATTGCAGCACATGCCATCTACACAACAAAATTTCAGAATTAGGAAGAATCTTGGTCAAAATGCGTAGCTCGTTCATGTCTTTATCTATCATGACTACTCTGCAAGCAGATACAATGAACGGCTTAAACTCTGCAAACTTGGCAAACATAACCTGCACAATTTCAGTTGTTCCATTCTGCAAAAAGGCATAACACACAGGTCACCCACGGCCTCCACCATCTTCAACCAATATAGAGTACAAGATATAGCCTTCAATGTTTACTTTATATGTTCCATCAATAAATAAAATCTCTGGGTACTTTTCCAAAATCTCACGCACGTGCGTTGTCTGAAGTAGCACAAATTGAAGGTTATTACTTTGATTCTGTTTATAGTGAATGACCCAGTTTGGATTATTTGCTAACAAGGTGCCTATTTTTTCCAAAACCATTTCTCCGTGAGCCTGCTCGTTGCGAATAGGAATAGAAAACCTTTGCTTGTAATTGTTAACATCTTTTGTAGTTAATTTCTTGCCCGTTTTCTGTTCGACCAAACTTTTAAAATACTTTGGGCCAATATTACATTTGGCTAAATCAAAGAATTCTACCTTCTCTGAATCGTTTAGAAGCCTGCTTTGAGGATACAAGTCATAATGCTTCGTGGCGTGATTATGCTTAGCTTGCAGCTTGGTTATTTTGTAGTGAAGAGTAGGTGATTTGCACAGGCTTACTGAAACTGCCATTTCACAACCAGTACCATTGTATGCTTGCTTGGGTCGCTTTCCTGTGCCTCTTGGTTTTATAGCACGACCATGAACACAGCTATATGAAATCCTAATATATTCGAACTCTTTAGATTCTGTTGCAAATGGACTTCTATGAGACCTACTTATTGTGACTATGTGCTTGCCCTCCCTGCACCATTCATCAAAGCTTTGCCTAAAAGAAATAAAATTATCAAATGTTGCATTTAAATAAACTTTGCTGCCTCCACAATGCAATAAAGTGACAGTGTTAGGAACTCTGGTTGCGTTAGCACCAGCTCCTTCACAAACAGCCTGGGCATCAGAGCTGGCAGGCCTGCAGCTGGATGTCAAAGCAGCCTCACAACACCTACGTCGCGTGGGAGCAATGCACGCAGCTTTGTCAAGGTCACCAGCCTCTGTGCCAGGATTGCTCGCCATCTGCCCTCTATCTTGCATTGTTTCTGACCTATAGCATTTGCAGACAATGACCTCATTTGGAACACCATTTATGACAGGTCTGCACCCAGCCATAGCAACTACCAAGCAGTCTTTATTCTGCCTGCTAGCCACATGCTGCACCTTGCCAAACTATCACAAATGGCGTCATGAGGGGCACTGGCTTGTCCTTCAAGCTTGCTACCAGAGACAGCAGAAGGAGCAGACTCAGACTTTATACTGTCAATGCATGTCTGTTTCTGGCTTACAACTGCTTTCAAAGGTGAAGCGAACTTCAAGAACTTGGCAGCTGTCACAGCAAGAACTTTGCCTTTCCTGTCTGCAGCCAGGTCACAGCTCCATTCTTGCTTGTGCAGTGCTGCAGCCTTCCGCCTCCTCCTCGATACTACCACTTTCCACTCCCTGTCGCCACAGTGGGAGACAGCCTCTGGCACAGCTGCTTCTTGAGCACTGGCCTCTCCTTCCCCCACAGGTGAGCACACAACAGGAGCACTCTCATGCTTTTGTGTGGCTCTCCTAGTTTTCCAGACACAAGTGGTGCTTGCACCTTGACCAGGGATCATTGGCTCAGCAGACCTCCCCTCGGCTTTTCCCCTACTCGGTACACTTGTGCCATAGAAAGTGGGGGAAGGCAGGCTGTCCCAGGTGAACCAAGCCTTGCTTCCCTTGCAACGGACATGGACACCGCCAACAAGTGAAAATGCAGAACCTTGAAGGGTTCTGGTAGGCTGGTTGGTGCCGTGCCTCTGCAAGGGAGCAGTGCTGTCTTTCCAGACAGGAGCTGGTGCTGTGGAAGGTCCACTTGCTGCATGCGAAGAAATTAAAATATGCAAACCAAGCGGGGGAAAGTCAGCCTCGGAGATGGCAGGGATGCTGTCCTGCAGAGTCCAACTGGTCCATGAAGAAGGTGCCTGGGTCTCCTTGTAGGACTGCTGGATGCCGCTTCTCTCCAGATGGATGGACAGGGTGCAGGCCCCCTGGTACAGGAAGTCTGCCAGCACCTTGTTCCCAAAGTGGCTCGGGTGGACACCATCTCTGCTCAGGCAACTGGGCCAGTTGTCCACGAGACCACCCAGGAATGTGTAGCCGCACTCGTGGCAGTACTGCATCAGGGCACTGTTAATCTTTTTGTAGTTACCATTCAGGTCATGCAACCATGAGATCTGAGCTTCCCATGAGCTGTACTGATTCTGCCCCCGAGGAAGAATGGCAGAAAAAGCTACATGCACCATGGGATTTCTCTCAATGATTCCCTGAGCGAGCTGGCGATACTTGTCCATGCACACGCCGACACTGTCAACAGTGTTGTTAGTGCCAACGTGCACAATGACATCAAAACCAGCTAGCTTGTCAGCTGTGCAACACTTCCAGGCATCCTGTGCACAAGGTTGTCATAGAAGATTTGGTGAGCTGACATACGGTTGTATGCATGATTAAGCAGTCTTTTCGAAAAGTAGTCCTACCAGACTTGCCACAAGGTCGTCTACAAGGGCAACTACCTTATATGCCGTTTGCCTGCCAAGCACCACATCCTTCAGTACACGAATAGTGGCTTCAGCATAATTGTTTGTGTTGTAGCCTCTCGTTATAAGGCCCAACCGAAAAAAGAGTACCCACTCTTCCTTCCGTTCAAGGAATGCACATACTCGTGGCACATATGCACGGTGAGGCTTCTGGAGCAACTCTTCAGTGGCAGCAGCTAACTCTTCCGCTGATGACGCACACATCACCTGCAGGGGACAGAATAAGTGAAGTTGAAGTTTATTCATATGAAAAAACATAGGTACATAAATGTAATATACAGACGAGGGTCCCAAAGTAATGATACTGAAAACGGGACCCTCGGTTAGTAACTACAACAGAATTGTAACATAGTTGGCAGCATAACAGTGGATAGCATAACAATATATTAGTTGCAAGAAAAGCAAATGATAACGAAACGGAAAAAGAAAAAAACCAAACAAACTATGCTCTAATCGATATAGTGTAACAGATATAACAACGGGAGCGACAAAATATATACAATTGTTAAAGGCAAAAAACAAAAAAAAAGAACGAACAAAGAGAGCGAAAAAATGTGGCGCACTGTGAACACTGGAAAAAAAAAAGAGTGGGTGATACTTATCAGCTAGCTGACTATGAAAACACAGATATTTGTTAGGAAAAATTATCAGAGGTTAGCAAAAAATCTTTTAGCGAAGCTTTGAAACACTGAAATGCAGGTATATCATGAGAAGCCAACAAACACTGACACCAAGGACAACATGGGCAAGTTGGGAAATTACTTGTGCGGCAAGTTGTTTTTTCATCCACTTTAATTTCTATTAATTTATCGTTTCTTCATTCCATTTATTAAGCACAACTAATTTCTCCTATGTTGTCCTTGGTGTCAGTGTGTGTTGGCTTCTCATGATATGACTAATAAAAAATCGGGCCCCTCGGTTAACCCCCTCTCTTCTTGAAATGTAGGTAGTATTTTAAGCGAAGCAGGCAAACGATTCCAAAGTGTAATAGTAGCGAATGTAGATGTTTTTTTACCATAGTTAGTACAAACTGATGGTAACAGAAAATTATGATTAGAAGCGAACCTAGTAGGGTTAGTATTTCTAAGGGAGCTGCTTTGAATATATTGAAAGGTCAGCTGGGAATCAAGCAATTTATAAAACATTAATGCTAAATTGTAGTTGAATAATCTTTTTATACATAAAATTTTGTACTGCTCAAGCAGGCCGATGGCACTAGAGCGCGGTGAACTGTGGGTGATGATACGGATTGCTCGATTTTGTATATGCTGAACTGAAGACAAGTGACATAGATATGTATTACCCCAAACGATTAATCCGTAGTTACTGTGTGTATGAATGAACGCAAAGTAGAGTGCAAGCAAAGCAGAAGGAGAAAAATAGTGTCGTGCCTTGATAAGTGCACGGATACCAAAAGCGCACTTCAGCTTGACGTGATTGATGTGCAGGTGAAACTTCAGATGGCTGTCTAGGATAACCCCTAGAAATGAAACGGAGTCACTAATGGGAATAGAATGATTGCCTAAGGTTAACGAAGGAGGAATAATTAGTGATTTTTGGTGCAAATGAAATACTACAAATTTCGTTTTAGATGGATTAATGACTAGATCGTTGTCATTACACCAATTCATTAGGTGGTCAAGAGATACACTTATCAGCTATAGATATAGTTGTATCGTCAGCATATAGAACGTAATGACTTAAGTCAGTGACGTCTGGCATATCATTAATATAAAGAGAAAAAAGCAAGGGCCCCAGTATTGAACCTTGTGGTACCCCTTGGTTAAGTTTTTTAGAACTGGAAGAAGTTTCACACGCATAAACAATAAATTCCCTATCAGACAAATAACTTTTTAAGAAGGCCAGGGCAGGGCCAGTTATTCCATATGCTTCCAGTTTACGAAATAAAATCATGTGATTAATAGTATCAAATGCCTCAGTAAGGTCTAAGAAAACTGAACCAACGAATTCATTATTGTCAAGACTATTCTTAATAAAATCAGTTAAGCAAAGTAGAGCTAAGTTGGTGGAGCTACCAGACCAAAAACCGAACTGGCAGGATTTAATTATATGGAATTTTTCCAAATACTTGCTTAATCTCATCAAAAATAATTTTTCAATTATTTTACTTAGGGAAGAAAGAATCGAGATAGGACTGTAATTTGAAATTAATTCATTATTACCTTTTTTAAAAACTGGGATAACCTTGGCACGCTTTAGCAATGGCGGAAATGCACCAGATTTAAAGATCAGGTTAACTACTACGCTCAGGGGTTCACATATGGCATCAGCGACTAGCTTAAGGTGGCGCACTGCAATACCATCTAATCCTGGACTTGTGTTACGAAGATTACATATAATAGAAAGCACTTCATGCGGCGTGACAGGATGAAGAAAAAATGAATGGCTCAGGCGTTCTATTTTAGGCTGAAGAGTTGTTAGTTTGTTTCCCTCGGGTAATGCGAAATGATCAGAAAAAGCGTTTGCTATCTGAGAAGGCTGACAAAAAGTAAATTGTCGCGTACAATTTTGGAGATAAACTTAGGTTCTTAGATAACTTAGGTTCAACGCGACTCATTGTTGAAAAAGTCATTTATCAACTGCCATTGTTTTTTAGGGTTGTTTTTATTCTGCAAGAATGCCGTTTCATAGTAAAGCCTTTTGGCTTCTCTGAGAGTCCTGTTAAGAACGTTGCAGTATATTTTGTACCGATTTCTCAGAGAACAGTTAAATGGTTCTCTTTTAGTCTTCTTATACAAATTATCTTTTTTGCGTGAACTCTTCAGCAGACCATCAGACATCCAGGGATTATTGGGGCGTTTAAATCGATCTTTACAGCGCACAGTTCGAGAGCAAGTACTGATAGCTTTAGTGTATAAATTGCAGAAGAAATTAAGAGCTTCTATAGGGTCTTCAATAAAATTCAGATCTGACCAGTCAGTGGAGCTAATGGTAGAAATTAATTTATCTGTGTCAAGTACTGTAGCGAAGTAAGAGGTGGCAATGTTGGCCAAACGTGTTTCGAAGATTGCAAAAACCGGAAAGTGATCAGTGAGGTCAGTGTTGACAACGCCCGCCGAAATGGGTACGTCTAGGTTTGGTAAAACATGATCAATCAGTGAATGAGAACCCTCACCAACGCATCTTGTAGGTGATGTAATGAGGGATTCGAGGCCGTAGCCACTGAAGCAGTCAGTGTAGGCTGTATACAAGCTAGAATTAACATCCAGCAAATTGATGTTTATATCTCCCACAATCATTACACTCTTACTTTCCGATAGTAGTTAAGTACGTTATCAAGAGCATAGATGAAATCCGAAACGTTAGAACCTGGTGACCTATAAATACAACCGAGAACAAACCTTTTAGTGCTACATGCCTCGATGGGCTCGTTAGTTTCCATCCATACCGTTTCGCAGCAATCGACGTGAAAGTTTAAATCAATTCGGCAAGTGTAACTGATGCGCGGAGAAACAAAGATGGCAGCCCCACCATGCCTACTGTTTAAACAGTGACAGTATTCAGGACTATAAGAATGAAACCCATACATGGTACTATCATCGCTAGAAAGCCACGTTTCGGAAACACAAATAAAAGAGAAATCATGATCAAGCGAAGATAGAAAATTATTTATCCCCTCGTGATTCTTTCGTAGACTGCGTGCGGTAAAATGAATCAGGGAAGGATTAGTGTGACAAAGTAAAGAACGAAGTTCACAAGAATACGTAAGGGACATAACGATGAAAAAGTGACCAGGCACGTGTAATCAGCACAATAGGCACTCTTACGTGAATATGCGCAGATCCGACTCGGCTGAAATACGGAACACCCTGCTATCACTAGCTTTCCGAGCTTTGATCTGGCTGTTTTCAGTCCAGAGGTACTGCCACTTTTTTGCCTTTTTCAAGGCAAGTGCTTTGGCAAACAGCATTTTATTACTGATTGTCAAATGGTCGTTCACGTAAACAGCCGTGTCGTTTGTGCCTGAAAACCCAAGGTGGCTCGCACAGAGCCGAGCCTTGCGGGCTCTCTTTACAAATTCATTTTTCGTGTCTCTCGAAACAAAGCGAGCAATTAAATGTTGATCGGATGATTTGGACGGAAAACGATGAACTGTCTCAATGTCAGTTTCAAATACAGGACACTCGATGACGTGGCCCACACGCTTCAGAATGGCTCGGCAGTCCTCCCCCTTTGTTAGAGGAATTCCTTTAACTTCAATGTTGTTGAGCCTAGAATATTGCTCCAAATCAGCCACCCGTTTCACAAGCATTTCATTTTAGGCCAATAAGGACTTGTTCGAAGTCATCAATTCATCCTGCTTGGCTCTGAACTCATCAAACAAGTTGCTCATAAAGTCAATGCTTTCGCGAAGCGAGGCATTTTCAGACAGACCAAAGTCGTTCAATTTCAGTTTGATCTTAGAGCCCATTTCTAACATAAGGGATTCCATGCTATTGTTGAAATGTTGTTCCAGTTGGTCAATTTTTTTGGCAAGATCTTGGCACGTAGGCATGACGTAACAAATGAGTGGGCAAGCAAAAAAAATTTTCAAGAAAATAAAAGTGACAAGAAAATGGCAGCAGTTGCGGCTAAACAAAGTTGAAGCAGCTAAAACAAAGGTACGAACAACCAACCTGAAAGTACAAGCGCTGAGTTTAGGCGTTGCACTATTGCCGTAACTGCCACTGCCAAATGATCCGAGACGCTGCTGAAGCTTCCTTATATGCCCTTGGAGGTAGATCGCAGCTGTAGTCCACGCAGCCGCAGCTGTCACCGTCGATGAACTTGCAGCATGTGCTCAATCCAAACAAGCTCGCCTGCCGTGTGCAGAAATCAGCACTGGAAAACTTGATAAATCCAGAGCGAAGGCGACCCAGTCGATGGTACGGTTCCTGAAAGTACAAGCGCAGAGTTTAGGCGTTGCACTATTGCCGCAACTGCCACTGCCAAATGAATGTATGCTTAAAGTATGCTTGTATGCTTGTGGCTTGTATGCTTAAAGCCACACATCAGTTTTGTGTCACATGACAGACACAATATAGTGAGAATAAGCAGACTTCGAGCATTTGTAAAGTTCACAGCTTACTACCAATTACTTGTTCCAGAGCACTTCCCATATGTAACACAAAATTCAGGTCTCCGCGGTGTACCGTAATGGTACGTTCACACTGAGGAATCCGGCGTCTACAGCGAATGGAATGCTCCTGCCGCCGAAAATCGCGTAGTTCACACTACCGCGCCGCCGGAAAGACATACAGCGCGGGATATCCCGTATGTTCGCGCGCCTCGAAATTGCGCAGTTGTCTCCGCTCGCGTCGAGTTCGTGTGTTTATGTTGCGTGTCTCCACCATTGCTTGGAAAGACAATGATGAACCCCGAGCAAGAAGAGGCAGTACTGCTCGGCCTGTTGGCAAGTGCCTTTCTGGCGATGCATGACGCGCAGAAGCATTCGCCGAAGAGACGGCGGCAGCGGCGTTGGTGGGTTCACCCACCAATCTCGCGACCGATCTTGTGCCACAAGTCGTCCTTCAGCACGTTGTCTTTGTGCTTCAAGTGGCGCTTATCGTAGAGGACTGGGTGGTTGCGCACCAGTTCGATGAGCATTTCGGATGTAGATGTCGCGGCGGACTTTGATGACTGCGACGACTGCGACATGACGTGAGACTCGGCCGCCATCTTTGGAAGTTCTGTTTCGCGCTCCCCGATTGGTCAGCGCCGCGCGGCGGCGAGGCAATCCGGCGGCAGCTGCCGCAAAAATCGGTACGGGAGCGATCGGCGCGGAAGGGGCTATTCCGGCGGATCTCGCCGCCGCCGAACTGGGTTCCGCCGAACTGGGCGCCGCTCCAGACGCCGAATGTCTCAGTGTGAACGGGGCATTAGTCTGAATAAGTGAGCGTGTAACCAGACATGCTAAATTAAAAATAAATAAATTAGGAAAACAAGTGCATTCTGAACACAAACAACTTCTGCAATTAAATTCACATTTTTTGCGAAGAATGTGGCACTTCATATTGTGCCAAGAGCAATGCAGGTGCAAAAGTAATGACAACAAAATCGATTATATATATGTATGCAAAGTTGAGAGTGTCAATTCTCGTGTTGAAAATGTCGTATTTTTATCCGATGTCATAGACGAACAACAGAGCAGCAACTTCATCAACTTTGGCATCAGACTCTACTGTCACCAATGCGACAATGTTTTTGAGCATTCATCTAATATCAAGAAGATGAGCGTGGAATTTCTTATGCCTGAATGGTGTGGAATGGGTGGAAGCAGTGAATACCACAAATGGCTGATTTACATCAGCAGGCTCACAATGTCTTTCTGGCGCTGTAGCTTGTTAGATAAATAACATTCAAGTTTACAAAAGCCACAGGGAGATAGGTTACTGGAAATGCATATAAATTAGATTTTACAGCGACAAAAATAGTCATCAGAATGTTTCACATTTGCACTCTGAAAATGCCTTCATTGAATTATCGCAAACCAAGTTCGCACTTTTCACACTCAACGCTGTATACGTTTCCATCAAAGAAGCAGCTGTGCGACATGTTTAACGCCACTCAGAAGAATCGCCAGTCTCAACTTTGCATATATATATAATCAATTTTGCGTGCAGAGATAAGGGTCTGCGCATGCGCAGTACCGTCGCTCCTAGGTCTTGCTTACGCAAGCCACTTGCGTCCCCTAAACTAAACCTCTCTAATGTTGCAATGGGAGTGTTAAGTAATGAAATTATGACATTCTGTAAAAAAATAATTACAAACTTTATTTTCATTTAACATCTTTCATGACTAGATTATAAATAAATATTTCAGCAAGAAAAAAAATCGTGGCCTGCATTTACCTCAACTTCCCATAATATTGATGCCACAGACGTTTTTGAACACTGTATTACTTTAGCTTGACTTCATATTTGCCTTTAGGATCCCTTTAACCATGCTGGCTGCATATTCAAAGAACTGACACTCCCCTTCCCGGCACATTTACTCTGTAAATAAATAACAAATAAAAAGCCTATATTTAGCTGCAGTACAACAAAGCTGTTTAGTGACGGCTATTTGTTACTCCCCCTTTTTCTTCACATCGTTTTTCCCCCTTATTTAACAATTCACTGTGTAATGCATTTAGACTTTTCTTCTACATTGAAATAAAGAAACACACCAATGAAAAATTAAGTTAATCTTCTGCAAATTCTTTTACTAGTTTGAGCATTTTTTTAAGTGCTTACTGCCTTTCTTCAGGCACACGTTCCTGTACTTGGCCAGACACAGCCCAAAATGCTCATTGCGTGGCTCTGTTCAGAGCTTCGCAAAGTCGCCGAAATGTGTGTCTGTTTCGCTATTGTCATTGTGCTTTCTTTTGCTGCCTTTGCGCTGGGGGGTAAAATCATTTTTTTTTTAAGATCCTCAACTGCAGCAGTTGGAACTGCATGCATTTGCAGCTGGCAAAGTGGTGGGTAAAATCTTTTTTTTTTTTTGAAGATCCGCAACTGCAGCAGTTGGAACTGCATGCGTTTGCAGCTGGCAAAGTGGTGGCTGGGAGGGTGTTTGCAAGATTATGTCCGCGTGCACAGAGCCTTCTAGGAAAACATCTATATCTTCAAATTGCACAATGTTGCCAAGAAGCTCGTGTGCACTCGGCTGACAGCTAGCAGTTTGCTGGGCTCACTGGCTGGCTTCCAGGGCTTACGGACTGGCTTGCCTCATGCGATGTGTAATTGCCCGACGATCCTACACAAACAAAAAGGCCAAACGTATCTATCAATATTGTACAAATATTTGTCTTGTATTTCCACACAATGACATAAAATAAAGATTCGAATAGGTATTCCAAAGTTATCTTGTATACTATTACTGTCAGCATATTGTTATGCTGTGATGGATAATGTCACCACCAACTTGTTTGCAGCACTGCTCTGATCATGAAACAGAAACCTCAAAGTCATAACCAAGTTTGTAGGTATGCGATTTTCTGAGGCCGTTTTGGAGCAACTCTGGAGCAGTCAAAAGTGCGTATCAAAGCATCAAAAGGCTTATATCAGCAGAAAGATTCGTTTTGAGGGAAACAAGACAGCTTACAAAAAGAGAAAGTCCCACTTGTGGCAAAACATAGGTGTGTGCCAAGTGCATCTTATGGCACCAGCCCCCACAACTTTAGTGTGAAAATGCAGTAGCCAGACCAGTCCTTCCCAACATGTGTAATACGACCATAATTTCCACCCGCTGCCACAACTCTTCTGTGACTGCTCATGGGTCATATGCCCTGCATTAGCACTATTGCAATAGCATATTTTTTCAAGAAGACAAAGATGTATATCATTTTCATAACATGTCTACCGTGCGTCCTGCATTATTCTTTTAACTGGGCACAAGCTGTGCCCTTTCTCATTTTCTTCCTCTTGATGTTGTTATACCGGGTGTCCCAGCTAACTTGAACCAAGGGTTTAAAAATGAAATATTGGGGTCAGGAGAGTGAAACTACCTGCATATTGGTGACAGGCATTTGGCGCACCACAGGAAATTTTTTGTATTGCAATTACTTAACTAGTAATTAAGATAATTTTTTTAAAATTTTTAATATTGACTTTAGACACTAAGTGTGATTCGCAAAGTTGGAGAGCACTTTCAGAAACCCCCATTCCATTATTCGCCATAAAGAAAACCTTACGTGTACCTCTTTTTTCGAGCTCGAAAGAAAGCCCGCGAAATACAAAAAAACCACGTGACGAGCGCATTCGCGCGCCGCGATCGTGCTGCTCTCAACCGTGCTTTCAGTGAACGAAATCAGCTCCGGTATTCATTCGGCGGCCCCGTTTCAGAGGCAGGCCGATATCTTGGTGGTGGTTTCTTCGGCCGTGTCAGCCAGTTCGCGCGTGACGGTGTAAATTGCAGCGAGTGCGCTGCGCTTTGCAGTCGCGATAAAGACTGCCAAGCTCGAAGTTTTCAAATGAGAGGAGTTTTATTTGCCAGTTGCAAAGAAAATAAAAGTGGCGGTTTATGGCTTGGCTGTGCGGCGATGACAGCCGTGGCATGCGGTTGTCCTGACTCCATTTCATTTCGGTTTCTTACCAATTATAAAAAGTGCTCGAATAGGTCACCTTGTGCGACGATACAGCTCTGGCATCTTGTAACCAAATCAGCCGTTGCATTTCGTATGACAGCCTCAGGCATGTTTAAACAGACTTCCGTTATTTTGTCTTTAAGGTCTTGCGGTGTGGAAGTTGGTGTGCTGTACACCTTGTCCTTGATATGACCCCACAAAAAGTAGTCCAGAGGTGTCATATCAGGAGACCTGGCTGGCCAGTTCACGGGACCTAGTCGTCCTATCCATTTCTGCGGGAACGCTGCGTCGAGCCAGGTCCGAGCCTTGGCGCTGCTGTGCGCGGGGGCGCCATCGTGTTGAAACCACACATTTGTGGCCCTGGCAAGCGGTAGATCCGAAAGGAAGTCGTCAACGGGTCCTCTGAGGATATCATTGGTGTAGCGATCTGCTGTCAGCGTCTGGTCGAAAAACACAGGCCCGATCAAACTACCGTCGAAAAGTCCACACCAAACACTAAATGACCACTGGTACTGGTGCTGCGTCTGTAAAACCCAGTAGGGATTTGAATCGCTCCAGTAATGAGCATTGTGCAGGTTCACCTGTGAATTGCGCGAAAAACTAGCTTCGTCACTCCATATCACTTTGTTCAAAAAATCCGGGTCGTCCTGCATCTTTATCAGAATCCAATTAGCAAAATCGGTCCTGTTTTGGAAGTCCCGTGGCAACAGATTTTGATGAAGCTGTACGTGGTACGGATGCAGGCGGTGTTTGCGCAGTATTCGCCAAACTGATGACCTGGAGACTCCGGTATCCTCGCTCACGCTGCGCACGCTTGCTTGGGGTTCCAGAGCGAACAGCGATAAAATATGCGTCTCGAAGTCCTCGTCAAAAACAGGTGCTCTGTGTCGTGTGGACGTAAAACTGCCCATCCGTCGCAGCGTCTCGAAGGCACGCAGGATCGTTACTGAACTTGGCCGCCTGCCTGGGTGCCATTGTTGCATAAGGTCTGCAGCGCGCCTTCTGTTCCCATGACATGCACCTAGAGCCAGAACCATGTCTGCTTTCTCTTCATTTGTAAACGGCATGTCTGCAGTGCTAGTAATCACTACACCAAAGATTCAGTCTCGCATGAGAGTGGCATAAGAAGAGCACACGACAAACTGTGCTTCACCGCTGCTTCCAGCTTTCAAAATCCTCATTAGGAAACTGCAACACACAGCCGCCAACACCTCGCGGTGAAACATTATTCCCTGTATTTCTCTTTTGCTTCTGAGTGACAAAGCAGACTCGCCATCTCAGTATCTTATCAGATTGGGACTAAGTCGTCGTCGCCGGGTGCCAACTAGCTGACGCGGACGAAAAACCCCCGCCAAGATATCGGCCTGCCGCTGCAACGGGGCCGCCGAATGAATACCGGAGCTGATTTCGTTCACTGAAAGCACGGTTGAGAGCAGCACGATCGCGGCGCGCAAATGCGCTCGTCACGTGGTTTTTTTTGTATTTCGCGGGCTTTCTTTCGAGCTCGAAAAAAGAGGTACACGTAAGGTTTTCTTTATGGCGAATAATGGAATGGGGGTTTCTGAAAGTGCTCTCCAACTTTGCGAATCACACTTAGTGTCTAAAGTCAATATTAAAAATTTTAAAAAAATTATCTTAATTACTAGTTAAGTAATTGCGATACAAAAAATTTCCTGTGGTGCGCCAAATGCCTGTCACCAATATGCAGGTAGTTTCACTCTCCTGACCCCAATATTTCATTTTTAAACCCTTGGTTCAAGTTAGCTGGGACACCCGGTATAAGCAAGGAGCAATACAAAAGTACACATTTTGCCTCTCAGCACGTTTACCTTGTCAATGCATTACACATGTACCAAAGCATGAAACGTTACAGTGGAAATTGTGTAGCCACAAGAGATTGCCTCAAATAACAAACTTGAAAACTTTTGCACTTTGTCATTTGGCAGGTCACCAAGGGTACAGAAGCACTATGCTCTAGCTTCGAAAATCCTATAAGATACCACTTCTGTATTGCAGAATAATGAAGTAAGTGTGGAACTTAATTTCAATATGACTGGATATGCAAATAATGAAAAAGACTGTAAAACACGAAACACTAGTTACAATTCGCAGCGTAAACATGCATGTAAAATGTTACACATGAAATGAGGAGACAAATTAATGGCTTGGTGACCTGTCAAGAATCAGGCGAATTTGCCCGTTGTGTGTGCGGCAGTGCCCGTGCTTTTTTTTTTCAATTATGAATACTGACCTGTTAAAGCTAATCACATTTTATCTAGACTAACAGATGCCTTGTCTTGGTTTCAGCAAGCCTAGCCTGCCCATTTTGCACCGATATGTTTGGTTATTTCACATAATTCACCTAACTCGCAATCACAGGTTCTGCTTCCTGCCGGAGGAAGTACATGATGGACTATGTTATCGCTTGTTGTAGTTGAGGCATTTCGAGCTGAAGAGATTAGTTTCATTTTCAAAAGTAGCATACAGCAACTTTCATACAGCAAGTGTCGCGCATAGAGTTCATTGTAGTAAGTGCGGTATGTTAAAGCACCATAACGTTACCGGCAGCTTTGCATGACCGGGCTGCTGAGAAGAAGCAATGTGGTCATGTTACTGCAACTTAAATACTATTGTACTCAATGTAAGCTACGTGAGAATGCATGGCAAAGCGCTCGCACATTGCAGGTCGCACTAAATGTGAGAGAGTACATCACAAGATGTGCCCACAACTAACGTCTCGTTGTGTGCCGTTCAGTTTTCATCTCCAGATAACCATTTCAGAAGTCCGAATGTGCAGAAGTAGGACACCTGTATTCGGTAATGACGTACTCAAGGGAGGTAACTGTGATGCAAAAGTAGCTGTCCAAGAGGACAGAGAAAAATCGTCCTTGCATTCCGAAACAAAAGTGAGCAAAGGAACAGCACATTAACATGTATCTGCAAAGGATGGCATTGCTCAAATCTTTGCACACCTGTGTGCATATTCGACATCAGCTATGTCAGTTATCAATGCTTGTACTTCAAAAAAAAGCACATGCTGCACTATACGAGGTAGTTAAAAAGAAACCAAACTTCGTAAATAAATAGCACGCCAGCATGCACAGGGAGTGTGCTGCAGCTACTGAGCACACATAGTGGCAGGCTTAGACAACAAACTGCCATTTACCGCGTTTCACACTTCCTGTTACTTGACACGCTACAGCTGCTGAACTGAGAATGTGCCTAAGCTGTTTGTCAGATTAGTGCCCAAGTGACAATGAAAGCTTGAAGAACAATGTGTATGTGACTGAAATTTTGCTACAAACTTGGCAAAACGTTCACACAGACATTACATTGCATAGCCAAGCAAACATAGCCAAGCCAAGCATAGCCAAGTCAAGGGGGGAACTGGATGAGTTGGTCTGTAGAATACGGTGCCTCGTGCACCGTATTTTACAGACGTAGCCCCAGCTGTCTTTTTCCTGTCTCCCAAGTTTCAAAGGTTTAAAAGGCATTGTTGCCAAACCACATAGGATATTCTGCACAATGTGACAACAGACCTGCACTCCATCCTAGAAGTCGTTTCAGGAGGCTTTTCAAAAAATGGAAGAAAGGATGGGAACAGTGTATTGCCAGTAGAGGGGTACAGTGCTTAGAATGTTGTGAAATAAGCAGTAAAGACGCCATAGAAAAATTTCGGTGTCTTTTAGAACACATACAATAAAAGGTATCCCAACACAGAACTGCAGCTTTGTGTGAAAATGTATTTATAAATTTTTGGCAAGATTAACACTTGCACCCTTGTCCGCATTGTGTCTCAAGAACAGCAGCGTGTCAAAAAAAGGGCCATGAGCTCTCCGACAATTCAGCATCCTCTTGGCTGGTGCCACTTCTGTGCTGATCGTTGTGTGCAAAGCGGCGCCGAAACTTGTCCTGTAGCGACTTCCATCGCTTCTGGACAAGTTCAACGCCTTCTGCGCAAATGACAATCACAAGAATGTATAGTAACAGTGCTGACATAAGCAAAGCATCAAAATGCACCAGTCAACTCGCCTTCAATGCCCACACCAACAGGCATGACAGCGGTCGCTACTTCTCGCCAGCAATAGAGCCGCTTTAACAAATTTGTTATATGTTGTCGGTGCCAGGCCATCCATAAAGCTGGCCACAGCTCAACAGCAGCAACCTGCAATTCAGTGTCGGCGATCATTCTAGCCATGTTTCTCGGACACACAAAGAACTACACGCCAACAGCAAGCACGGCAACAGCAAACAGCGTGGCCCGTAGCGATCGATCAGGAAGCGTCGTGTACAATGGAGGCTTCCGGCGCGGTTGCACCTTTCGTGCAGTTTTGCAAGGCCAAAACCGTCGATTTGTTTGCTATCACCAGCCACTGGTTTCTATACATGCTACCCCGCCGTTAGCGGATTTATTCTTCGGTGTACTGTTTTTCACGCATATCTCTGGTTCAGTTCTCGCACACATGCAACTGATGCCTGAAAGCTGAGCAAAGTTCACACGCAGCTGTATCGCGTGGCATCACACGCGACTCATTTGTCCTCAAATTTAAAGATGTTTTACCGTCGTAAAATGCACAAATCGCAAAAAAATACACAACGCATGTGGTCATATATCCTTGAGATGTGCCGGAGAAGGCGACGGCTGCCTTCGTCAACGGTGACAACGGATTCCGGTCTTGACAGCAAGCACGCCGAGGTTCACGGCGCAAGCTACATTTCTGAGATCGCTGTAATGCAAGCTTGCTGATAAATTCATTTCCTTCAACAGAGTTTCTTAGCTGGCCTCGTTCACTCGCCAGTTGCGAACTCGATGGACGCGCTAGGCCTACGAGATACGTAAACAACATCGGCGATAGGCGAGTGCTGTTATGCAAACTTCGGAGTTCGTAAACATGTTTCCATTTGTTTTGAGCACAACAAAATACACATACAACAAGCACAGACGTTGCGGCAATCGTGATTCAGTTCGCTGTTTCAGCAGATGATGGCACTGAGCCAACACCTCCTATACTTGTATAGGAGGTGTTGACTGAGCTTGGCGCAACGCAGTGGGCAGGTTGGATTAGTCGGTATCGTTCGAAGTCACTTCGGATCCACGTCGCACTGCCACAAACCCACGGTCGTCAGTTGTGTGGTCGTCAGCCTACTATTACATCACTTTCTTTCAGAAACACTGTCGCGCGCGTGGTACGTTCAAGGAACTCGGACGATCGTTGATGCCGGCACCTTCGCACGAGCGGCCATCATAGGCATAGCAGCCGGAGGCTTCGCAGCCTCCGATTGGTTGACGTCTGCGACACGTCGCAGCCTCTCATTGGTGCACGCCGGCGCAGCTTTGCCTCACGTCGGCAAACTTCTATCACTATCACAAACCTCTAGTGTGACTTTAGTGTGACTTTGTTCATGTGGACCTCTTTTGTGTGACGTAGAAAGCCATAAGGGTATCTTGTGGTGAATTGGCACGCACTGCAGACGTGCTTCCTAACCTGGCTTTTTGTAGGTAGAAGTGGCAGATCATTGGTGCTTCTCTTACACAAATTTACACCCCTAACGTTTTTTTTTTTGAGTGTCTATAACTAACCGCCTAGCACCATTGAATAAGCTGGGTTTTATAGGGAAGTACACCCTTATGATGGTTCTATTTTTCAATAACACCCTATCCCTAGAGGGTGTATTGAACAACATATTACCCTTTGACCCATGAGGTGTAAGGGCGTAATCAGGAATATATTACCCCTTCACCTGTCGGGTTTGATGAGCAATAGCCCTTGCTATAAGAGTGTTGAAGTACAGCATGTTGAAGCGGGTACACATGCACTTCATTGTATGTTTCGTAAGTCTACAGTCACGCTAGCACACAGAAATGTTACATATGGTGTGACTGCAATAGGTAATGTCATAAGAAGCCAACAAACATTGACACCAAGGACAACATAGGGGAAATTACTTGTGTTTAATGAATGAAATAAAGAAACGAAGAATTAATGGAAATTAAAGTGGATGAAAAAACAAATTGCCGCAGGTGGGAACCGAACCCACAGCCTTCGCATTTCGCGTGCGATGCTCTACCAATTGAGCTACCGCGGCGCTGTTTTCCCATCCACTTTCTTGGGTATTTATGTGTCCTAGTAGAACCCTGGGAGTGTTAGCCAGCGCCACCACACACAGACCTTGGCGGCGGACGTGGGACGTCCTTTTTGCCGCAGGCGTCACGAGAACGTGATCTTTTTGGGTGAAGGCAACTGGTCAATAAACCCACATATGCTACCTGAAGGCATCAATGTAGCCGGATTCGAGACCCTCGTTATGTAATAAACGAGAAGAAAGGGGGTTAACCGAGGGTCCCGATTTTATTAGTCATGTCATAAGAAGCCAACAAACGCGAAATGCGAAGGCTGTGGGCTTGGTTCCCACCTGCGGCAAGTTGGTTTTTCATCCACTTTAATTTCCATTAATTCTTCGCTTCTTTATTTAATTTATTAAACACAAGTAATTCCCCCTATGTTGTCCTTGGTGTCAATGTTTGTTGGCTTCTTATGACATGACTAATAAAATCGGGACCCTCAGTTAAAGGGACCCTGAAACGCTTTTGACGATTTTCTACAAACGTACTGAGTCGTTAGAGTAGGTCCTTCTGATCATTAATTGACACATCTAAGTGCTCTGCGTAAAGCGTGTAGTTTATTATAACGTTTTAAAAATGCACATCGCTGCCGATCGCAGCGCACTGCTCGGCGGAATTTTAAGCCACCCCTACCCATATGACCGAAATTACCCATATGACGTCAGTCGGGCGAGCTATCCGATTGGCTGACCAAGGCTGATGTTTTCCACTTGGTTAGAGCAATATTAGCGCTTTGTTTGGCTGGTTAAGCGCTGCGCCAACAAGTGTCTGGACCGTGCAGACCAATCAGGCCGCTCATGTACGTCTACGCCAAAGTTCCTTCATCAGCTTGAGCTTATGCCTCCAGTCATTTGCCGAAATGACCAGCTTGCCTGTGGTTAACGGGATACCAGACACGTTCGGCGCTACGACAGAATGCTCGCAACGCACGCTGCTTCGATAGGTCTCGCTTGGGGTCGACAGCCAAGCGGCTAGCGGAGAGGTGTCGCGCGGGCGGGCACGGGCTCCAAAACCGGAAGTGGACGATGTGACGTCGCATCGTGACGCAGGACCAGTGAAGGCGGAGCTTAGCCCCGCTCGCTCGGCGAACGAGTTGAGGAGGAAAAGCATGGCTGGAGAGGAGGGTAATTTCTAATCGCTTGTAGCTCCATTAATACGTAACGCTTCACTTAAATTGTGGTGCGAATGTTCTACTTAAGCTGTACCCTACGCGTCTACAAAACTTGTCCGAACCGTTTCAGGGGCCCTTTAACCCCTTTTCTTCTCGTTTATTACATAACGAGGGTCTCGAATCCGGCTACATTGATGCCTTCAGGTAGCATATGTGGGTTTATTGACCAGTTGCCTTCACCCAAAAAGATCAAGTTCTCGTGACGCCTGCGGCAAAAAGGACGTCCCACGTCCGCCGCCAAGGTCTGTGTGTGGTGGCGCTGGCTAACACTCCCAGGGTTCTACTAGGACACATAAATACCCAAGAAAGTGGATGGGAAAACAGCGCCGCTGTAGCTCAATTGGTAGAGCATCGCACGCGAAATGCGAAGGCTGTGAGTTCGGTTCCCACCTGCGGCAATTTGTTTTTTCATCCACTTTAATTTCCATTAATTCTTCGTTTCTTTATTTCATTCATTAAACACAAGTAATTTCCCCTATGTTATCCTTGGTGTCAATGTTCGTTGGCTTCTTATGACATGACTAATAAAATCGGGACCCTCGGTTAACCCCCTTTCTTCTCGTTTATTGCAATAGGTAATGTGTTTCTAAATGCGCGGCATAGCAACTTTGAGACAAAATGCATAATCACATGCGAGTGTTCTGTGTGAAATGGTCCCGTTTACCACAGATACAGGAAGAGTGACTGCATAGAGGGTCATTTATTCTAGCCGCCCGTACAATATTTAGAGCTTGCACTACGTTTTGTATGTGGTGACAAGTCTTGTGGCCATTCTACATTGAAGAACAGTCTCATTCAAACCAATGTTCCAGGGCACAGGCGAGGCTGGTGATGCCTTTGTGTAGCTCCATTCCAATGTCCTAAGGCGAGCCATCATAGATGAAGCCATTTCTTCACTGATCGCTGAAGCCATCTGCTTCTTTCCTACCTGCAAAATTATTTGTTACAATTTAATGTCGGGAAAAGTACACGAAACATGACAAGCAGCACTTCCCTGAATTATTCAAGGCGACATCTGTTGTTTGTGTTGTATATTGCTTGAATAGACGAAGTAAAGCCTAGAGAAATAATAAAACACACACCGAATATCTGAATGTTTTTCTTTCACTTTGCACCGCAGCAAGAGAGATGTACTTCCGTTTCGTCTGCTTGTTCCCAAGTAATGCAGTCATGCACGCAGACACCAAGACTACGTCATTTTCTACCGTGTTCATGTGCGGGATCATGCACTGTTATCCGCTTGTGTCTACGTCAGTATTCGTGTAGCACTCACTTATATCACTAGTCAGGTGTCCTCGTGCACAGCGCGCAAGGAGACATGCGCAACAGCTTGCGCGGGACGCCGTCAGAAGTGCGCCGTGCCACAAAAAAGCGAAGAAAATGAAGGTGGGGCTTGTGACATGCATCACGCGATCCTCGAGGTACGGTATGAGGGAACGCAGGGAAGGAATTTCGCTTGCGGAGGCTAGACGAGGCGAGTGGAGAGTGTTTGCTTGGTAGTGCCGCTCGCCTTCTAAAACCATGGGGAAATCATGAGCCGATCTGAAAAATTTTTCTGCCAGAACGCTCCCTAGAGGACACGTAACAACTTCGAGTGTATAACAAAAATTTGCTACGGGGCCTGGTAAGGGGCCCTAAAGCAGCTACAGCAGCTAAAGCAGCTACACTGCAGTAAAATTTAGTGCAATCAGTTTCACGCAACAGACAGAATAACATGCTGCTTTCAACGAAAAATTTTCATGGGGTAGCCCATGTACCTATAAAGGATACATGCATAAAAGGTACGCACACAGCACCCAAGTGAGCACGTCACCATGACACAGAGCAAAAAGCAACACAACACTGCCACATTCTGAGCCCATATATTTAAAAATATTGTGCGAATTTCACGCACTGTAAAAATCCTTGTTATGCAAAGCATTTTCCAGAATAACGAATGTATAAATTAGCACTTCAAAGACCATCTGTGGTCATTATTGACCAGAACTATCTCCTAACTTCCTCGCCGCAGCAGAAAAAAGTATGTGAAAGGCAGTTTTATAGGAAACTAAGACAATAAAAACAAGCCATTGGCACTACTGTCTATAGAATGCAATAACTACACAAGAAGGTAGGGCTTAGACTGCCATTGCTGCTTTTGTTACCTTCGGCTTCAGTAATCTTAGGCTTCTAAATTCGCCTCACTGGTGTGCTCTCGATCACTTGGTTGTCATGGTGGTTGCTCTGCAAATGCTTATCAAGCATGGTTGTTTTAAAATATTCGACACAATTATTTGTAACATATTCAACGAACATTTAAAAATGTTAGTTGAGAGCATTACTTGTTTTGTTTTTCTGATGTTCTCTTTATACTAAGCATCACTAAGCTGACCTTTATTTCTTTCTTAATTTCTGAGCTACACAGTGGCTGGTAACAACCCCTCTGTCAGAACCATTTGGCACCTCTACTGCAAGGAAGTCCTACCTACACCTTGACGTCATCTTAGACATCCCCACTAATCAAGCACATAATCCTGCTGGTATTTTTATTACAGAGGTTTTCACTAAAGACCTTCCAAGAAAGAACTCTTTAGCATCTGATCATTTCATTTAGATGCTTTTAACTGGAACAACACAGTGAATCCATCATGCTTAACGGAAATTTAGCTATTTTATTCAACGCACAGTTAAAGCCTTTCATGTATAAAGTTTGTCATCTGCTTTCACTTGATTCAGATCAAACATTCTAATGGCCAACATCTTTCATCTGTGAAGCGCAGGAAACTTTAGTGCACTTTTCAGTTGTTACGGCATTCTTAAATGTAATTATTAGGCTGCTGGCTATTTAGCACTGTAGTACATTGTACAGGGTGATCATATTTAAGTTTAATGAAATTTTTTACAATTTCCTGTGGCAGATGGTATAATTCTTGTCCTTGAGCTAGATTACTTGAAGAGGTGGACATTACTGGCATGAGAAGTCGAAACACATGTTCAACTAAAAAATATTCACTAATTAACTTCGTAACTAATTGTTTTACTGCACATATTGCAATTTACAAATTGTAGCCAGTAAGCTTGGAAGACATGCATTTGAACTTCCAGGATCACACCAGTTTAGGAATATTTCCCTGATAAAGAACAATACACAAGGGTGTTTCAGTTACTTTTGTGCATCAGTGCATAAAAGCACATTTTGTTAAAAAGGTAAGTGGAAGGAACAACAGTGCATTTTACGGCAAGTTTGATTGTACATATCTCCAAACTGGCGTCATTCTGGAAATTAATTCCAAGTGGATACACCTTGTAATCTCACTGGCTATGATTCATAAATTACAATTTGTACTTCATATATGTGATGGCGCAGGCATAGTAGAAATGGCTCAACTAGTACAGGTACGCAAACGGGCTAGTTGGTATTGGTCAACAGCGGTTATCTCCATTTCTCGCCACTTTCGACCTCCTTTGTGCAAGTCCGCGCTGTCAAACATCATGGATCAACTAGTAAAGCCTGAAAAAAATATGTCATGAAATAAAACTTTGCTTTCAACCTCGACAATTCTGCCTGTCAGGTATTATGGTTTCTTCAGGACTTGTTTCTTTATAGAAACTTAGACCCATCAAGTAAAGCTTACTGAGAAAGAAATGAAGAACATCAACAGCTCTCAAGGCACATGCATCAAAGGAGTCAGAGCGTCATACACATTACCTATAAGTGGAAGAGTATTCTTTTTCTTAGGCAAACTGCATTTATAGTTTCCTAAAGCCTATATATTCATTTGTCAGAGCTATGCGAAAATCACAAGGTGGAAAAGGATGTGTTGGTGCAATTTCAACTATTACGTAAAACAACAAAAAGTAAGGCACAAGAAGTCTCACTGCTCCTCTTTCTAAGTGACATTCAGTTTCATTTGTCATGTCCACTCCCATCCTGATGGCAGCAGCGTGGTTCAGAAAGCAGACGAAGGAGCTAATATCCTAGCTCACATAAAGAGTAAAAAAAGGGAGCTAGTCAGGCCATGTAGTGCAGACGTGAGACATCATTAACTAGCGCGAAAAAGGCAACGGACGACAACTAGACGCACACAGGACAGAACTCTAGGCTTCAACTGAAATTTTGGCTACACAGAAACAGGATTCAGGGGGTGCGACCTCGACGCATAGAAACAACATTCATCTTTCCCTTTCCCTGTTTGACACAGTAGGTATTGGAGCAAATCGATGGACAAGTTCATTTCGAGATTCAAACAATCTTTTTTGGCGAGAGCCAGGGAAGGGGTGCTTACACACCTATCACCCACTTTTTGATGCAAAGTGCTTCGAATATTTTCATGTCGACCTGCCTCTAGAGCCGCCTGAGCAGACGAGTGCTTTGAGACTGCTCAGTGCATGAGCACCTACAGCAATGATTGGCCACATGGCCACCAGCCACTGACAGCTGCCCTATCTTTGTTCCCCCAAGCGGTCGTTTAAACACCGACCTGTTTAGCTTGAAGGAACATAGGACAGCTTTCGGTGCCTTAGTGGCTGGTGGCCACCTGGCCAATCATCGCCATAGGTGTTCATGCACCGAGCAGTTTCAAAGCAATCGTGTACTCAGGCGGCTCCAGAAGCAGGTTCACAGGGAAATATACAAACCACTTTGCATCAAAAAAGCGGGGAATAGACCGTGTGTAAGCACCTGTCTCTGGTTATTAACAAGAGTGTTTGTATGGGAAATTAACCTGCTCAATAATTTGTTGTGATAGCTCCTGCGCTGTTTCCGTCCATCAACATTCTGTGCATCCCATGTTTCTGCGTAGCAAAAATTTCAGTTGAAGTCTAGAGTACGGTCTTATGTGCTTCTTGATGTTGTCGTCTTTCTCACGCTAATGATGTCGCAAGTCTGCAATGAGCACCAACTAGCCCAAGTGCCTTCTTCAACCATGTAATGTGCATAGGGCAGATAACCGGTGGCACATTCGAGTTACAGAATGGATGCCAAGGGAAGAGAAGGGTAGTCGAGGACAGTAGAGAATTAGGCTATGATGAAATCAGAAAATTTGCAAGCTTCACTTTGAATGAGCTAGCGCAAGGCAGAGGTAATTGGAGCTCACTGGGAGAAGTCTTCATCCTCCAGTGGAAAAAATATGTAGGCCAATTGTGATGAAAAAAGTATACCTGTAGGCCCAAGACAGTCAGTCGGTTCCTATGCAATTGCTTCATGCTGACTGTAACTCCATGGGCACAAGAAAATAACTCACCATTACACTGTAAAAAAAATTTCTTCGGTTTACGGTCAAAGTTGCAGGTAAAACGTTGCCGGACACTTTTCCGTTAAATGAAAAACGGTGTTTCCGTAGAACGGACAGGCCGTAAAAATTATTTCCGTTAAATGGAAAATGGCGTTTCCGTAGAACGGACAGGCCGTAAAAATGTTTCCGTTAAATGGAAAAGGGTGTTTCTGTAGAACGGACAGGCCGTAAAAATTATTTCAGTTAAATGGAAAACGGTGAGCTCCGTAGTTGTGATCACAGAATTGACCGTATTTTGCAAATAAGAAAAACGGTGAGTTCCGTAAAACGGAAATGCTGTAAATTGAGCCCCGTACTTGTGATTATAGTACATGACCGTACTTTGGTAATGAAGAAACGGGGACTTGAATGCTCGTGTTCTCGAGCCAAATTGTTTCGTTCATTGGAATAAGTTATTTTGGGCAATGAACCACCCAAGTCGTACATTACAACGTGGATAACTGGCAACATCATTTAAGATATAGCTGGAAATGGGGCAGAAATCATAGCACACAGGAAATACACCACACAGAACGTGCTGTGTTTGCATGTTTCCTCCTAGTGTCATTGTTTTCTACACCGCTTATTCTTCGTGTCAGTGTTGTCATGTTGCACTTGGGTTCTACACCCAACATGTACACAGCATACATACAGATTTGTGTTCGAGAAACAACAAGCCACTTGAATCTGAAAAAAACCTGTGTTTATTCTGCTTTACTGAAAAAAGCAGGGTTCCTTGTAATTCCTTGTACATTGTACAATTCCTTGGTTCCTTGTACACTACCCTGCTCCCTTTTATATGGAGTCGGGTTGCTGAACAAGGAATAGGGATGAGCAGCTGCTCCTTTACACAAGTGCAGTGTGCACACTTGACCCAGACTGCTTTCCACATCCGGCATTGTTACTGCCACCTCTGCTACGAGCTTCCCGAGCACAAACGTTCTCGAGTTGAAAACACTATCGCTGTTTACAGTGAAAAACACGGCCTTTTCTACGCTGACGTCCCCTGTGCCGGCGTTGAGGGAGCAAGACCTAAAACACGCTCCCTCAGCGCTACATAGCTCATGAAACGTCCAGTACTTATCAGGCAGTCTCGCTTCTTTCAAGGAGGCAACTGTTACAACGGCGCCTTCGCTTGTTGTGGGCTCGTCCAAGACATCAGGCTCATCTGTAGTAGACGGTAGTGGCTTTTTCCTGGGCACCACACCCTCTGCAGTTTTCCAGTTCCTTTCATTTCTTTTAGCAGGCAAGCACTTCGTTAAATATGAGGCAACATTCGGTACAATAGTTGGAACGGCGTCCGGTGAGCGTCGGGATCCCGCGCGGAATTCTCACCTCTATGCTATTTATATAATGAACTTAGTCCCTGATGATGAAATACTTCTCAAAATGCAACTCACAAACAGCACCATCAGGTGTGAGTCTGCTGTCGTCTCTGCTTCTTCTCTCCAGGTCGGCGAGTACTTTGAATAAGTAGTAGTAGTAGTGATTTTAAGATGAAAGGAAGAGAAAAAAGTGCAGTGCCGTAACTGTCTCTCAAGGGAGGGCACCTCAACAGCACTGCACGGGGTAAGGGTAGTGGGGAGAAAAAGATTAGAGAGAGAATGAAAGAGAGCGGGGGGAAAAAAACAAGAAGGTTAAAGGAGAAGCAAAGCGGGGCTTACAGCCGCGCTCTCAGCTGAGTCTCGTCACAAAAGCCAAGGAGGGCAGCAAGCGCTCTCTTGGCGATGGAGGCGGGGGCTGCGGGAAATAGCAGATCACCCTCCGTGCTGCACGGTAGTCCGACTCGGCTTCAAAAAGTTGTTTTTGCGGCCGATGGGACGGAAGAGCACATTGTCGGCGGCATTGTCAGGGGAGGCATGTGCGTTTTGCGACGCATCCGTGATGAGCTCGGCAAACTGGCGGAAGCGTCGCTTCCTTTTTGGGCCGGGCTTAGACGGGGCTGAACGCTCAGAGAGCACTGCGGCGGCGTTTTCGTCTGCGGCAGCTGGCGTCTGTGACAGTTGGGCTGCAACGACGGGGAGTGGTGCATGAGAGACGACGGCTGTTATACGGGTGGCAGGGCCGGATGGAAGTTGGAGCTCGGAGACGGCGCAGGGGGGAACGCTCGGCGGCTGCTTGCGTGGCCCGGCAGGTTCGTCATCCTCGCTCTCGCAGGCGCGTTTCCGAGAACTGGTCAAGTCCATTGCGTCGTCGTCCGAGAGGGGAAGCGGCACCTCAGCGTGGGTTTCCTGCACGCAAGGGCCGTTCTCGGATGACGCCGAGGTTGCCGCTGGGGCTGCCGGTGCGGTCGTAGGCACGGGGGAAACTGCAGGGATCTTCAACGAGGGGGCCCGTACACGTAGCCACTCGTCCAGCATGCGAGTGGCGCGACGCTCGAGGTCCTCCCTTGCCCGGAGCTCATCGAGGGTCGTGGGGCCGAGTTGCACCCGGCTCAAGCTGGCGTGGCGTCGATGGCGGACGCGTGGCGGCGGCTCGCCGGGTGGCCGAAACTCCATATTGTGCTGCCGAGGCCTCCTCTCGCGTGCGGGAAGAAAGCCGAAAGCAGCGAAAAGCGCGGCAACGTGCTCCTAAGCGGGCGCAAACATGTGCGACGCCGAAGCACGTGGTGGCAATCGAGGCGAAGTCGTCAGAGCGAGGAGCAACGTGACCTTCTCCGATCGCAGCTCCGACGCGACTCTTCTACTTTGAATAAGGAGTTTCGCCGTTTGCTTGATCCGGGAGTATCCTGTCTTGCACCCCGGTGGGAAACAATGGTTCAGGCGTTGCTTCTGAGCCATTCGGGTGTTGTAGTAGCCAACATTCACAAAAAAAGAAACACCGCCTAACAAGCACAGCCGGATGTCTACTCCTAAGTGGAAATAGCCTAGTCGATAGGCCTTTCTTAATACACTCGACCCTGGGCAGACAAACCATGCTCAGCATGATATGGCACCAGACAGCTGCAACCAGTAAAGCATGAAAATAAATAATACGGGGACAATATAATTAAGGTGAACCAGGCAACACAGACAGGAACCAATATACTCAACTAAACCATAATTATGTAATATCCTGCATTTTGTCCACGCTGTATGTCACACGGGGCCCAAAAAATTTTCATAGGATGAACTTCATCCTTGGTGTGATAATTTCCCAGTAGTGAAGCAACGATCCAAAATGCAAAAAAAAATGAGAACGCTCACCACTTTGAAAAAGCTTGTAAGACAAAGTCTTTTGAAGCTCCATATTCATAGCACGAAGCTGCCGCACTTCATTCAGCTCCTTGTAGTGCTCCTCGGCACATATGCAAGTGCCTCTGAGCAAGGCACTGCATTGATCCTCAGGAACCTGCTGCTCGAAGACTACTTGAGCGTTTTCACTCAACTGTGCTCGCAAGCTGTTCATTCTGCACAGCTTGCAGCTGCAGCTGCAAAGCTGCATAAGAACTCCTAGGGACGAAGTCGGACTCGTCCTACAAGACTTCGTCAGCAAGCTGCAGCTCCGATCTTTGGCGAACTGCATGCCTTAACGTTTTTGGGGACTGCTCCACCTGCATTTCAATAAGGCACAATAGATGCCCTGACATGTGCAAATCAACGCACACCACTTTCTGCACAGAATGTCACAGTTAAGTGTAATGCAGCGCATTACTTTATTTAGCTGCATACTGCAATATAAAAGTAAAACGCAAACAAAGCTATATACAATAAGCAATAAAGACACAGTTGAAATCATATTACTGTAGATGTGGTGCAGATGCTGTTACATTCACACTCAGAAAAGAAGCTAGAATTTGCATTTCATATTTCTGCTGTTTGCTCATTAAAGATGCTCATAATATTATGATGACAATTTGGGAGTTCAATCCCAGGCAGCACAACAGCATTGGACCAAGCATGGCCCAATGCTGGAAAAAACAGGTGTCAATGTTGGCCCAATCTTGGCATTTTGACAAAGTGCATCCCGATCCAATGTCCAGCCAATGTTCAAGCCAACATTGGCCCTACATTTTGCCATTGTAGTATTCGATGTATTTCCAGAATAGAGCTAGTGCCCAGCCACTTTGTATCCAATGTGTTTCCAGCATAGCCAGTGCTCAGCCATTTTGTATCCAATGTTTTTCCAGCATAGCCAGTGCTCAGCCATTTCGTATCCATTGTTTTTCCAGCATAGCCAGTGCTCAGCCATTTTGTATCCAATGTTTCAATATAGAGCCCGTGTTCAGACATTTTGTAACCAATGTGTGCCAAACATAGCCAGTGCTTAGCCATTTTGTTGCTTGTATGGTGGCTTACTGCCTATACTATTAGCTAAAACGTGATGGAAATAAGTGCAGGAAGGAAGTCCTGCAGATGCATGCAAATCGTAAACGAAAATAACTTATTTATTTATAAATCAGATAGCTGCAGGCCTTGTACAGAACTGCACGTCTGCAGGGGAGGCAGCTGGACAGGAGGGATCGGTCAACTGGCCAGGGCTCTGAGGGCAAGGGTGCGGTAGGGAGAGGGCAGCAGTGGGCAAGCAATGATTCCTGTCGTGAGCGCAGGGATCATTGGGCTCCACTGCTGCGAATGTTTCGGCGAAACGCCTCTTCCTGCCACCACCCCTGTCCATAGACCCCGGCAACCACTTCTTTTTGAAGCTCTGGGCCTCCATCACGTCCACGTGGCCCTTCTCACAGACATCTGCACACAAGCATAAAGACCACAAATAGTACATACAACACGCACTGTGCTTGAGACGTTCAAAATCCTTCATCCTAAGTAACTTCATTGCAAATGTCATGCACCATAAAGATCACCCAGGATAGAGCAGGACAGACGTATTAACAAACGAAAACTTTCATTATGAACTCGGGCGATTTAGTGATAAGTTTCTAAGTCTTCAGCGCACACTTCATCTGAGAGAATGAGCAACTGCAGCGAACCTTATTAGAGAGTTTTAGCTTGAGCGTTCTTACGGCCAGCGGGGCGGAGCGGGCGAGCGGATAGACCAGCGGAGAGGCGCGCGAGAAAATAGTTTTAGCCGGGCGGATCGCCCGTCTTCTCGAGCGGAGTAGAGTCAATTGCTCTGCTGCTCCACCTATTGGTCACAATTCGAGTTAGAGTGATTAGAATATCAATTAAACCTGCTAATAATGCGCTGAAACTGTTAAGTAAAGGTAGGTTCTGTGTTTTTTGTTAATTATTTGGTAAGTGTTGCGTTTTAGATGTACAAAAGAGCAGTCTGTTAAACAGGATATGTTTGTTCGCCAGAGCTGGCCAAGTAAAGTCGAAACAAATGAAGTAAGCTGTTTCCGCGCGCATTCGCGAATTGTCGGCTGCTACTGCTGTTTGCATCATGCCGAAGAGCATACTACAGGACCCGCTGCTGCTGTCGCAACTGACCTGGACCGAGATTGGAGATGTGCTGTGCTTGGAGGTATTTGGGGAGACACGACGTGAGCCACTTTCAGTGCACGGACTTTTAAACATTGATGCTATGGACGGTGGCGTCTTTAGGACGTATTTTCGTTTCGAGAAGGAGCATATAGGCAGACTTCAGCGTGCGTTGCGCATACCCGATAAAGTCATAACTGCGCAAAGGGTTGCGGTTCCCGGAGATGAAGCCCTCTGCATTACCCTACGACGGCTGGCATATCCCAACCGGCTGTGTGATCTCGAAGATCTTTTCGGGCGGCACAGTTCAACGTTGTCATCACTGACGAACGAAGTTGTGCGCCACATCGACGAGCGGTTTTTTCATTTGCTCGACGATGTATATAACCATTCTTGGCTCAATCTCGACACGCTGGAGAAATTCTCGCAGGTAAGTTGCAATTACAGCAGAATCAATATCAAGGTTGTCAAAATTTGCAATTACAAATTTACACTCAAAGTGTCACTTAAAATTTTCAGGCCGTTCACGCAAAAGGTGCCCCGCTGACAAACTGTTGGGGGTTCATCGACGGCACAGCAAGGGCAATATGCCGGCCATCAAGAAATCAGAAACTTTACTTTAGTGGGCACAAGCGGTTTCATGCCTTGAAATACTAATCCATAATGTGCCCCAATGGAATCATTTGCCAGTTGGATGGATCATACCCGGGCAGCAAGCATGACGCTGGTGAGTAATAACGAACACTTGAGATCAAGGAAGAGTGTTAAGTGCAATAATGCGATGTCGCACATTGTTTTCTCCTCCCATACCAGCTGTTTCAAAACGGGGGCTGATCATTTATAATTCCCTTCTACTTTCAGGTAACTTCGGGATTAGCAACGTATATTCGAAGCTAGAAAGGCTCGTTCAAGGGCGTAACTTCTGCATTTATGGAGACCCCGCCTATCCACTGCGACCTCTTTTGCTGAAGCCATATGGTGGTGTGTCCCTCACACCGGAACAGTGCGCGTTCAACAAAGCTATGAGCAGTGTAAGGCAAGCCGTGGAGTGGGGATTCGGAAAAATTGCAGGACTGTTTGCCTTTGTTAACTTTAAGAAAAATCAAAAGCTGTACCGCCAGAACGTGCCGCGTATCTATAAAGCTAGTGCGCTTTTGGCAAACTGTCATACATGTCTGTATGGTGCCCAGGTATCGCACTACTTCGGCCTCGATCCACCAGATCTTGAAACTTACCTTACTCCTCGGTAGTTTTGCCATTCACGCATCTTTCTGAAATGTGTTTTATTCAAGCACAAGATGTACAACACCTTTCCAGGACAGCTTTCTGGCTATTCATGTCATGCGCGATTTGCGCTCAAGAAATCAAAAATCGCTTTAGTCTGTTCGCTGAACATCATCTCTACCTTCTCAAGCAGTTTCTCATGTTCTCTGTTACACCGTCTCACTTCAAGCTCATGTTTTTTCTCCTCTGAGTCCAGTCTGCACTCCTCTAGAGCGAGACGCCGCGCTTCATTTTCATTTTTTTGTTTCTCAATTTCATGCGCTTTTATGCGTAACTCATAGTCATGTTTTTCTCGCATAGTTAACAGCTGCAGGCCGATGCTCTGTAACCCTCGGGTTCCTGCAAAAACAGACAAGCAGTTTTTTATGAACCGTAAATTCAGTTGAGCTTCTCCACTGGAGCAAAATAGTCACAAATACATGTTTCTACCAGACGTAGTCAGTTGACATGTGACATTCGCGGGTAACCGGGACTCTGTATAGAGAACGGGTACAACAATATGTATACGTTGTATCAAAAATAAAAAGGACTGTTGCGAGGACAGTAAACAGTTTATAACCCCTATGTTTCTCCTTGTGTGCCATTTTTGTTTTGTACGTCTAACAGAGTTCCTCTTGCAATGTAGCCTGTGTACTAACTGGCAGAATAATGATGAAGACATCATTTGTTTCGGCGGGTTTTTGGAGTCCTATACAAACCAGATTGCAAAGTACATGCGGAAAGAGAAATTTCTTGACCGTGTGAAAGACAATGACGATTGCGGTTTTTTTTTATCCACCATTCATGTCAAGACCACAATGGGGCAGGAAAAAGACAAACGCGCGTTCGGCAATCGGCGGTATGTTAGAGTAATGTGACTTCTAAAAAAGTATAGTGAATATGTTCAATCTGAGCGACACAAAGATTTTTGTGCCGATGGCGCACTGAATAAAAAATTCACGGGTGGTGTAATTGTGATTACATATATCCTGCGATACCATCATAAGACATGCTAGGTTGTAGCTGCCCTGGCAATGCATAATTAGCCTTGATAGTCAATTTAATAGCCTATTTAGCCTACATAATTAATTATATCCTCACTAATTATATTTTAACTAACTATATGGTATATTACAGAATAATGAAACGCTGCATAGGAGTTATCATACAACTCCTGGTACAGTGGTGCATTGCGACCAATAAATAATTCTGCCGCCACTTGCCAAGGTGATCTACACTTGTCAAGTTCTGGTACCACCGCACATCAAACTATCATACAACGGCGTTTCAACTCAGCGAATCCTTAGTCTTTGCACAGTTAAAATATTCCTTCAAATACTACCTCTAGTGGTGACGGGAAGAACTTGTCGCCTAGCTGCAGGCTGGCACTCTCCTCCTTGGTCCGTTCCATTTGTGGGCTGGGGCTGTGTTCGCCCGGCGGGGATGGGTTGCTGCTCTGGACTGACATTTGCAGAGTGCTGGTTATGCACTCGTCTCTGCACATGTTGCTCAGAACGGTCGCCACTAGTAGCAGCAGCTCCAGCAGCCGAGGTCTCTGGAGAATCCGGCTGTACATATTGAGGAGCAGCTGAGCAGCCGGGGATTCTGGTTCTTACGTGTAAAGAAAGGTAGACACAAAAATATAGCAGCCTTCCTAGGAGCCGCTTTTCATGCGCACAGATAAGTAATGTATATCGTCTGTTAATTTTTACAAACCTCAGCATTTGCACAATTAAGTGAGCCCACATTCAAATCAGCGTTATTATGGTTGGCAATCGTCACCCTTCGCTTTGCGAACTCATGACGTTGTGGTTTACTTTCAGTTATTAAGCATGCTAAGTTCCCTTCAATGTAATCCACGGAACTAAATTTTTTATCGGGTTTAAGTCCTACGCTGAAGCCTGGCCCGGATCTAAGTGCTCAAGGCTAAGCCCGTCCCGGGCGCGTCTTCACAGTAAGGTATCAGGCAAATCGATCATATGACCAAATCTCCATCATGTCAATCAAGAACTCCCGCCAAAGAGCTCCAGCCGCAGTAAGGCTTGGAGAATTTTAATGCAAAATGAAGTGATGAGGCGTGTTCACTGGGTCGAATTTTTGAACGGCTATCTAGCGGGCGCTCACACATAACCTATAATCGGTAAAATTTCCTTGAAGCCAGTGGTATACCTTTTTTTAATGAACACAATTCAACTGATCAAGTGCACAGCTGAACTCAGCGCCTTTCAATAGAGACTAAATATAAAAAGGGAATCGACCTCGGCTGCATCAGCAAGGAGCAACACGTGAGTGCGGCTTTTCATTCCTGCTGCTGCATCACGAGAAATGTATTTTTTTATCACTCATCCGAGGCCGGCCGCGCGGCACTGACGGTGATCGACTCGGTTTAGAAAGACTGCATAAGCTTTCTCTCATTTCGCGTCAATTGCATTTCGATGTGTGTGCTGTTTTATTTACGAGCCATTCTCGACAGTAAGCGAGCTGAAAAATTCAACGCAGTTTGATATGCCAATTATTGCGCGGGTTATGTTTGGAGGCTGACAGCCAAAGCAACAAAACAGAACATTCACAGTAATGATCAGTGAAGTGAGCTCTAAAGACTTTCAATATGACAGGCACCCGCCGTGGTTGCTCAGTGGCTATGGTGTTGGGCTGCTGAGCACGAGGTCGCGGGATCGAATCCCGGCCACGGCGGCCGCATTTCGATGGGGGCGAAATGCGAAAACACCCGTGTGCTTAGATTTAGGTGCACGTTAAAGAACCCCAGGTGGTCAAAATTTCCGGAGTCCTCCACTACGGCGTGCCTCATAATCAGAAAGTGGTTTTGGCACGTAAAACCCCAAATATTATTATTATTATTAATATGACAGGCTGAGGCACTCGACTGCTCTGACTCATCGGACTTATTTACGCAACAATTACCACTCATAAGCGCTTTTATATTGCAGCAGAGAAAATCAAAAGCTACAACATGCAAGGTTAGAGGCACACATGGTAATACTTACCATGCCTTGATTCAGTTTCGCAACTTCGGTCGGCAGCCCCGCTCGGATTACTGCTACAGCCAGTCGCTTCCTGCGTCAACATCGCACTTTCCCGTGGATCCGTCAGGGACACGAAAGCTGAACACTCAGCTGTTGCGGTCCGTTTTCTGTTCATAATGCCCCCACTTGGGGTTATTCTCGGCTCATAATTGATTGTCCGCACGTACTCCGAGAGGTCTTGAAGAATTTGTTCCTTCTCCGCGTATTGCTCTTCTGTACCAGACCTGATTAATGTGAAAAGAGCATGCACGTCAATTAACGACTGCCTATCAGTGTGCCCGGTGTTTAGTTGTGCAGAAATAAAACTCACCTTTTAAGGTTCTTGGCGTCCTGCTGTCGCCAGTATCCGATTAGTAAGTAAAGTGGAAAGTTGGGCTAGTTGGTGTGTGAGTGTCGTCTTTTCCTGTTTCTCTTCACTGTGTCCGTGTCTGTGCGCTGCTTCACCAGCAAGGTATCATGATCCGATTAGTAAATCCACGCGGTCTTTTGCTCCGCGCAGCGTAAGTTGGCGGCTCACCGCGTAGTTCACGATGCGCACAACTTCAATCCATTTATGGTCATCCCCAAACGGTCTCGTCGCTGCAACCTCACGCAAAAGACACAAGTCTTGTGTGAAACATCTCCGGGCTTTCTTAACTTCTAAACGGGCCTGAGCTGTGGTCGCCGTCGACAACGCAGCAGCGCCGGCGCTTGTGTTGACGGCTGCCATCTTGAATACCCATACACGCCCGTGCGCTGCCTATCGCTCCGCTGGAGAGGGCTTCCCAGCGGGCGTAAGCTGCGCTCCGTAAAAACGCTGGCCGGCCCAGCGACGTGCGCATGCGCAGTGGCGTCTGCGCTCGTTCGCTCCGCTCCGCTGGCCGTAAAAACGCTCAAGCTAAATCTCTCTATTGAGTCGAGGATCACAGCATGTTCTGCGGCAAAATGCAGGAGCTATGCAAAGTAAAGCTGCGGACCATCAAATCCTGCTAGCGCCTTCCTCGCCGTCAAAATTCTTGATCCATTTACAGGATATTCATCCCTGTTGCCTTCGTTGGCATTCCTGTTTTTCCACCCTAACATAGCATTGATATCATCAGTGATCATTGCACCATGTTTTTTACCAACCGAGACATATTCATCAACCGTCTCGCCCGCTGATGTATCACAACAGAGCGTACTAGTTTAGCAGTCGATCGGCGTGCTTGTCAAGCAGTTCACCTGCACTGCCATAGGCATTAGCGCCAGAGCACATCTTGGTGACATCTGCGACGGCAGTGGTGGGTGCGCTAGGTGAATTTCATAGTAAATAATGAGACCAGCTGACAGCGATGCCTAAATTCGTTCATTGTAGAGGTTCACAATTAATATGAAACATAGGATTTTGACCACGATATCATCTTTTGCTATGCAAGTCATTCATTGTAAAGTTCGGTTCTATACGCAAGACTTCAACAATGCAAGAAGATGAACAAGGAAACGTTACCTGTGACTATACGGCATAGTTTCAAATTAATAAAGGCTCGTTTGCCTTTTCTGCCATGAAGGCTGTAAAGTATGCACCGGATGTGCCATTACACCCTTCATGGCATTCGATGCCACCTCACGCAGCGACTTCCCTAGGAGGTGCTTGCGCTGGAAAAAAAAATTGTCAGAAATGTGGAAATAACCCAGTCAAGCAACCCAACAGGCTGTCAGCTTGTCGGCTATACGTTATTTTGTCTTGTAAGTCTGTCAGCCTGTAAGTCTGTCAGCCTGTAAGCCTGTCAGCCTGTAAGTCTGCTGGTACCTAC
The DNA here is from genome assembly GCF_038994185.2 of Dermacentor albipictus. Classification (NCBI taxonomy): domain Eukaryota; kingdom Metazoa; phylum Arthropoda; class Arachnida; order Ixodida; family Ixodidae; genus Dermacentor; species Dermacentor albipictus. The sequence goes on along the minus strand of NC_091827.1, from coordinate 89,054,647 downwards.
TATTGGCTGCCGCCGCCTGAGGCAACATTCTCCGACGATCACATTGAGCGATAGCTTCACTTTCGCGAGATTGCACGATTCAGCCGTCAAGATTCTTGCATTTGCCCGACGCTTGTGTGCAGCTGTCCATTGTTGATCCTCGCAAAAGTGAAACTACCTCTGAAAGTGATCTGAGAATACATCCCTATAGTGGTCTGCGTACCAAGCATGCTTGACTACGCTGATAGTTGCTGTAGAGAAAATACACCTTTGATTGATCATTTCAAAGTTTTATTACACAGTAATAGACCCGGCCTTAATAGAACTAGCATATTCATATATATCTAATACAGTTGAATCCCGCCACAATGAATACCGCTACAACGAATAATTCTTAATTCCCCATCAGTATCCCATAGAAATTATAGCCCCAAGTTTCTCTGCACGAGCCATTTTTGGTGAGCGTTTCCGCTTCAACGAAATTTTCGCAGTCAAAATCAAAACCAGAGCAAGTGTTATTGGCAAAAGTTTAAGTTAAATCCAAAGCCGTAGTAAGCACGAAATCATGTGATTGCAGTTTCGCCATTTTGGTTTTTTTTTTCGTGGTCGCGTCACTCGCAGCGTGTCTCTTCGACGACGAGCTTTCATCCATGCGTGGGACGAGGTGTCAACGCAAAACCCTTTCCCTCAAGCAGAAAGCTGAAATCATCACCCAAGCTGTGAGTGGAAGGAAGGAAGTGGCAATCGCTGAAGACTTTGGGATTCCGGCCAGTTCGCTGCGTACGATTCTAGGAAATAAGGACAGCGTAAAAAAGGCACTTGCTTCAGGCACATCTTCCAAGCACAAAAAGGTGACGCGGCCCCTCGATGAAGAGCTGGACAAGGCGGTGCATGCGTGGCGTGTTGAAGTACGAGGCAAGAACGTCCTCCTCAATGGAAGCATCGTCCAGCAGAAAGCCTTTAACCACGCCTGCCTGCTCGGCATTGACGATTTTAAAGCCAGCGTTGGCTGGCTGAACTGTTTCAAGGTCCTCCATAACATCATCGGAAAAGTGTTGTGGAGCAAATCGATGTCCGCAGACGTTGACGGAGCTGGGAAGGTGAGCAATGTGGCCGGCATTTTAAGCAACTTCACGCCGGCAGACATCTACAATGCCAATGAGACCGGGCTATTCTACGAGATGTTGCCGGCCAGGATGCTCGACATTAAGGGGCAGCACTGTCACGGCGGCAAACAGCAAAAAATGTGTGACGGTGCTGCTTTGCACAAACATGGATGGCTCTGACAAGCGTCCTCCATTAGTCATTGGAAGAGTGCCAAGCCGCACTGTTTCACGGGATCCCGTAGCCTACCTGTGCAGTACAAGGCGAACAACAAGTCATGGACGACCCGTGCTATTTTCACAGAGTGGGTGGTGGCATTCGACTGCAACATGAAGCGGCAGGACCATAAAGTTTGCTTGCTTCTGGACAATAGACCCTTTTCCTAATTCAGTCTGGCAACATTGACACAGGAGGCTCCACGTGCTGTTACTCTATTACTCTATGAGTTGACCGCCATTAGTTGGTCAGTGCGGGTGGTGCGGTGTGTTCGCTGGTCGCTAGGTTAACGCACAGCAGCAGCATGTCGTGGTCCAAGAGCCTCGCTGTCATACCGAAAAGCCTTGATATAAGCAAAATAGAGGCGTATCGCACGTCGAGAAGCGTCGGGAACCGCAATGCACTACGCAGCCACAAGTTCGTCGCAGAAAGCTACGTCCAATGCTCGACGATTGAAACACGTTCATTCACAACGCAGTAAGTATCCTCGCTATCATTTTCTTTTCGCTTGCTTGCTAGCGTTTTTGTTGTTAAACGATACAACGACCGTTCATAAGGCACACAGGCTGATTCACATGCGTTTGCGAAGTGATATGTTGCCGTGCAGAAGGATAACGTGTCGCCCGATATGACAGCTTTAATGAATGCGTTTATGCTGGCGCCAGCAGAAGTTAACTTGTCCTTCTTACTTCGATGCAGTGATTCCACGCTCGTGCGCGTACGTGCTAAGTGCTTCAGGAGCCAAAAGAAGACAGCAACACCATATGCCGTGACCGCCCTGCTGACGCACGATGGTTTTGTGAAAGAGTGTACATGCGAGTGCGCTGCTAGAGAAAACGGCACATGTCACCATGTCATGGGACTGTTGAAAGTCCTTGTGCTACTTCTTGATAACGGGTATGCAGAGGCTCCGCCGGAAATGTCATGTACCGAACTGCCACAAATCTGGAGGAGGCCCCGGGGGCACAAAATACCCGCTTCTAGCGTCGACGAAATTGACTGGAGAGCCGCACGGCCAGACGGTCTTTCTTACCCGCTCCAATCGCGTCTTTATGAAGCCAGGAAAAGACCGAGGAGTGTAGATGATGTTCAGAAAGCTGCGAGGCAGTTCGCAAGAGAGATGGCTGCACATACTGCGAGTCCACTTCTGGAGCACTGGCAGTCTGCAACGCTAAAGAAAGCAGACAGTTTGTTTGGCGAGACGTGTGAAGGCAGCCTCTTGTGGAGTCAAAAACCACTTGTACCACATGACTTCACCACCTATTTATGCCCAGAAATTCAGGTTGGGGTGACTACAGAGTTGACACCCATGCAGCCAGCATTTTTTCCAGAACCCTTAAACACTGTTGTGTCGTGCGTGGGCCTGCCACCAATGCAGCAGGCTGTAATCGAGGCAAGCACATACATGCATGTAGCATGCCGGCATTTAGCATGGAATAAAGCACAGGAAACATGAGAACCTTGTGCACACCTTTCGCTTCTTTGTCTTCGACCTATGTAGCATACTCTTGGTACGTGCTGCATAACTTGTGTTAACTAACCCACTTCGTCACGTTTATAACGCTTTTGCTTATTAGCAACCAAACATAATATTTACAAAGTTATGTTGACTGTGGTTATGTCTTTCTGTGCGTTAACTCTAACATGTGCTGCACCCTTACACGCAGGCTTTCGTGTGCCGTCTGTTGATTTAGCTCACCAGGTTGAACAGACCTCTTGCGAGCAGAGCCTATTCATAGCATACATGTAGCATGGAATGAAGCCAGAAAATGCAATAACATTGTGCACGACTTCCAAGTAATGCCCGTGTGTTTTTCAACGTGTGCTCTTGCTACTCACTATATATCTTACGTATGCTAACTAACTTACATTTTCATAACACTATTTCTTCTGCTTAGCAACCAAACAGTTTTATTAGTTTACAAAACTATGCTGACTGTTGTGTCCGCTTTCTGGGTGTTAACTCTAACATGTGCTGCACCCTTATATGCAGGCTCTCATGCTGTCTGTTGATGAAGCTCGCCAGCTTGAGCAGACCTCTCGCCAGCAGAGCCAAAGTGCGACATGGAAAGCTGCTCGCAAAAACCGCTTGACTGCTTCCAATTTTGGTGTTGCTGTTACACGTGAGAATTGGACAGAGAAAGGCCTGCAGAACCTCACCGCAGACCGAGATATGTCTAGAGTCAGGGCCATCCAGTAAATACGGGTCCAAAAACATTTTCTTGGCCAAGTTAGTTCACAACAAAGTGAAAAATATAGCACAAAAAGACAAAGTGTACAGGCGAGGCACTTCCTTGTTTACATCTGCTATGGATAATCTTGCTTCCAGTGAATCACGGTGGCTACAAGTGATTGGCACTAATGAATGTTATTAGCAGATTACACATGTGCACCTGTTGTCACACATTGATCAAAAACCTTGGAAATGGGAGTAGCTTTGCACACTATTGTCAATCAAGCTTTTAGTCGTGGGTACAGGTTGGTCTTTAATAAATATCATTTTATTAACCTGTGCTCCTCAACATCGTTACAATATTAGCATGTGTATACACACCGTATGTACTGCCTAACGTGGATTGTATCACAGAATGCAAGTAAAAGACAGAACTTGCATCATGGTATTTCTTTTTCAGGTACGGAGTTTCAAGCGAAGCCATGGCTGTTCAAATAGAGATGGCCCTTTCAGGGCTTACTTGGGCTGACTTTGTCATGTATGCTCCACAGTTTCTAGTTGTCGAAAGAATTCGATTCATTGAAAGTGAATGGCAGAAATGCAAAAATAGGTTGGACAGCTTTTATTTTTCCACACTTCTGCCGTACTTGGCAAAAACATGCAGTACGAACAGTGGATGTTGAATTCAAGAGATTACGAAATGAATGAGCATTTATGTATTTATTAATAAAGTTGTGATACTATTGACAGTGCCTTGTATCCTTGTAACGAGTATTGAAGCCATGCGCTCATTGCTTTGGCCATGCTAGCTTGGCAGTCACTGCGAAGGTTATGTAGTACTGAACTGACACCTTGCACATCACTGCAGCAAGATTGTTGCTGCTGCTAGGTTGCTATTAAAGTACTTTGAAGATTGCTTAAGAATGCACACAATGCCCAAATTTCATTAATGATCGGTGCAACTGACAGTGGGATGGGCCTGTCGAAAATATGAAATGCCTTAATACGTTGAATGCACCGCTCGACGTGTATTCTGAGACTTGCAATGTCCTCTGTCTAACTTCTTCTTCAGTAAAGTGCTGTCTCCGAAGGAAAGGGGGAATGTTCAATGCAACTCCTTTTGCACTGAGCAGGTCCTGTATCTTAAAGCCCTTGTCGGCCATTACCGAGTCGCCAGGCTCAAACTCGAGTTTTAAAAACCCGCTTTTTTCTACGAGCTCTTTGTCTGACACCGACCCTGTAAATAATTTTGACAGAAACGTGATCGTTCCATCAGGTGAAATGACAACCAAACCCTTCATTGTATTAGTTGACTTGTAGGTTGAGTAGGTCGCCGACTGAAGGACCAGAGAGCTTGGAACTTGGCATCTCACTTCTGTCGCGTCGATAATGGCTCTTGTTGATGGGTATCGCTCTTTAAAAATGGCTGGCATAGCCTTGTCAACCTTGTCTCTGCTTAGCCAAAGGTCCATCTGGCCAACCTGCAAATAAATAAAGCTGATCCATGTGGTACATATTCTGGATACTGTAGCAATAGACACCCTGAACCTGTAGGCAAGGTCACTTTCGAAAAGCCCAAGGCGCAACCTGACGAGAACAAGAAAAAGCTGGTCCTTAGCCGTCAGCATGTGTGGCCTCCCTGCATTACTTGATGAACTTGAATAGCTCCTAGACCATACTTTTATATTTTCCCCACACTCACCGGGGTTTATCAAACGGAAGAAGCACATGAATGATTCAAAGTTTGAAAGCCCAGTATAGAAACTAATGTCCTCAGGGCTGTCCTTAAAGCATTCGACAGAAAATTGCCTGCTTTTATGCCGATCAAGCTTTTTGTTTTCCATATTAAGTATTTCATACTCTCTTTGAGCTTTATAAAGCACATCTTTTGCTGACTTCACCTCTTTCGTTCTAATTTCCAAGTCGCTCTCCAGTTGTTGGGTACGCACTTGAAGTAGAGAGAGCTGCGTCTCGAGCTCAGGAACTCGCTCTGCATTTGCTTTCGCAGACTTCACCTCTTCGATCCTACCTTCTAAGTCGCTTTCCAGTTGGTGTATGCGCATTTGGAGCACAGAAAGCTGCTTCTCGAGCTCCAACACTCTAACTGCACATGCACAATCACACACTTCGTGGTCTCGGACGTGGGTCGCACTGGCCGGCTTTGAAACACTTGCACACTCTGTGGCGTCCATAGTTTCAACAGCTGTTGAAGAATCCCGCGACGCGGCGACATCACTACTAGGAGAAAGCGGTGGTTGTGACGCAAACCCGGAGCTGCTAGCCTGGCCGACGGCGGAAAGCAGTTTTACTTTCGCGACACACTGTTGTCGTTCTTTCGGTTTTTTTCTTGCTGGTGGCTTGGGTTTTCCAAAGGCAAACACGCTCGGCACGGCGTCAACCCGGAGGTAACGCCGATCGCCGACTACATTCGGCAAGTAGCTGTCGGTGGTGAAGTGATTCGAGCACACCTTTGTGTGCTTCGTCACGACAAAAAGCTTTCCTTCATCGCGCTTAATAGCTACAATCCATTTCTTCTTCAGATGCGGATCCTTCGGAAAGCAGAAGAACGACACCTGTAAGACGATAAAAGCGACATAAGGCGCGCGCATGAGACGCAACAAACAGTAAACGAAATGTATACACACGCATACTTGCCTTCGAGCCATTGTCGTCCAGAACTCCTCGCTGGTTGCAAAGCGGCATGCAGCAATGCACAGGCATGTTACCGAATGCCGAGGAGAACCGGATTCAACGGAAATTCGTCGGGCAGGCAGATGAAAACTTAGGCGCTCAGTATAGTTTTGCTTGCCCGTCCGCTTCGTCAGTGCGCGGAAACGCCGACTTCGCCCAGCTAATGGCGCCGATCTCATAGTCGCTGTCGTCCTCAATAGGTGGCGCTGAATTCCGAAACCGCCCTATTGTTCAGCCCATCACTCCGAAGAAGTCAAGCTCACTAACACGGAGCTGATGTTTTCCCCTACAAATTGCACATCTGTCCTACACCCTCTCGACCAGGGTGCGATTCTGAGCCTGAAGCGCGCTTACCGCGGGATGTTAATTCAGCGGCTGCTCTTCAACAGTAAAACCAGCCAAGACACGAAGGTGGACATGTACGTGGCACTGCAAATTATGTCTGCTGCCTGGAACACACTGGGTCACTCAATAATTGCAAACTGTTTTAGGCACCCGGATTTGCCGAAGATCTATCCTTAGACTCTTACGTAGTAGTTCTGCGGAAACCCGCAAGGTGGAGGGAAGTAATGAATAAAGCGAAAATCAGACATCCACCTGTTCGTAGCAATTGCTACAAAGGAAACCCATACAGGTTCCTAGAAAGAAAAGCCTCATAGTTGAAGAAAAAGTCCCTGACCAGGACGAATTTTTCTTCAACTATGAGGCTTTTCTTTTGAGGAACCCGTATGGGTTTCCTTTGCAGCAATTGCTACTAACAGGTGGGTGTCTCATTTTCCCTTTATTCATTATCCTTAGACTCTCCTAGCGCAACACCGACGAAGAGGCGTCAGCGGCACCAGGGATCACGGCCGCCTGGAAAACACTGGAAAAAATGGGAAACGTATTGCCTAATCTCGAGCTTGATGAATACATCGGTGCTGACGATTGTGCTATAGTTCATGAAGAGGTGAATGATGAGCAGATTATCAAAGCCGCCTGCAATGACGACGACTCTTCTGATGTCGAAGATGACGTACAGGATGTGCCTGCTGAGGCAACTGCCTCACAGGTGATGGACGCTTTCGATGTAATGAGGAATTTTGTTGATGTCTGTGATGACGATGTCGCGATGGGTCTGCAGACTGAATGTGAAAATCACGTGACAGCATTGCTCACCGTGAAGCGCAAGCAAGCCAAGCTTACAGATTTTTGGCATTCGAAGTTTTTGCTGCTGCTTGGGCAATTATTTCTGCGTTTCGTATCAAATTTCTGTGATAACGAAGAACGAATTTTTTTTCGGGCACCGTAAATTTCGTTGTAGCGGGATTCAACTTCATATATAACTCCCCCTTATCCTTTTGAAGCGGTCGCAAGTACGGGCTCCCACGTACCAAGATGTGAAATCAGCTTTACTTCGCTGGATGCAGAAAGCAAACGCAGCCCACCTTCCCGTCAATGGGACGATACTGCGGGAGATGGCCAGTGACTTGGCTCTACAACTTCAACACGCAGAGTTCAAGTGTAGCAATGGATGGTTCAGCAGTTTTAAAGAGCGCAATAATTTGACCTTCGTAGCAGTCTGTGGCGAGAGCGGCAGCGCAAACAAGAGGGTCATTGACGCCTGAAAGGAACACACGTTGGCTCCATTGCTTAGCGAGTACGGTACAGACGATGTGTACAACGTTGACAAGGCAGTCCTTTTTTACAAGATGCTGCAAACGTTTGCAGTGAGGGACACCGCGGTCAAGGGTCAAAAGCAGGGCAAGGAAAGAATCATTGTCCTGTTCGGTGCGAACATGTGTGGCAAACACAAGCTGCCGCTACTTGTAGTTGGAAAGAGTGGGAAGCCTCGCTGCTTTAAAAATGCACGGCTGCCGCCAAGAGATGAGCTTATCATACTGGCACAGCAAGAAAGCTTGGGTCACAGGCGCAATATTTGAAGATTATGTTCGGCAAGTTGGCCGCAAGTTCGCGGCCACAGGCAGGAATGTACTCTTCTTTGTTGATAATTGCCCAGCGCATGGAGTCATCCCACTCCTGAAAGTTATCCGTAAGGTATTTCTTCCTCCGAACACCACGTCGATCTCGCGGCCAATGGACCAAGGCGTCATTCAACACACAAGGAAGATTTACCGCCACCACCTGCTCGAGCGCATGCTCCTTTGCTTCGACAACGGCAAGGAGTACTCCATCGACCTCCGCGGGCCCATATGTGTTATTGTGTATGCATGGAGGCAAGTGGAACCCACTTTGGTCATGTGGTGTTTTGAACACGATGGCTTCTCGAAGGAAAGCACCGTCGATGCTGACTATTCACGTGCACTTGATGAAGAAGGAGCTGAGTATTGTGACCGCATCAATGCACTCTGCGCAGAGATAGCGAATCCAGTGCAGTTGGCTTCGCCGAGTATCTGAACTTTGAAAAAGATCAACAAACATGCTACTCAGATTTGGAGTGTGAAGCTACCGCTGATGCGGCCAATGTGCGATCACAGCGACAATGGCGGCGCTAACGAGCCCTTCCGAGCACCCGCTCTCGGGGAAGTTATCGGATCGCTGAATGTTATCCGCAGTTTTGTTGAGTGCTACTGTGGAAATTCTCAAATGCTGCATGTAGTTGGTCAACTAGAAATAACATGACCCTTGGAGCCTCGAACTACAGGACGCGGCAAACCGAATTTGAAGATTTTCTGCGGTCCCAATGACATCGAATTAACGAGGCATACCATTATCGTTGAAAAAGAAGGTATACAATCAGTGCATTTTATCAGCGATGACATATGGGGAAGAGACTTGGAAACTGACAAAGAAGCTTGAGAACAATTTAGGAACTGCGCTAAAAGCAATGGAACGAAGAATGCTAGGCATAACTTTAAGAGACAGAAAGAGAGTGGTTTGGATCGGAGAGCAAACGGGTATAGACGACATTCTAATTGAAATGAAGAGAAAAAAATTGCGCTGGGCAGGTCATGTAATGCATAGAGTAGATAACCGTGAAGGTGACAGAATGGGTACCAAGAAAAGGGAAGCGCAGTAGAGGACGGCAAAAGACTAGGTGGTGCGACAAAATGAGGAAATTTGCGGGTGCTATTTGGAATCAGTTGGTGCAGGACAGGGATAATTGGAGATCATGGAGAGAGGCCTTCGTCCTGCAGTTGACATAAAATAGGCTGATGATGACTGTACAAGGACTGCCCCAAAAGTTTGTGCAGTTCATGCCACCACACCCTCTGCTGCATTTTTGCTGACTCACTTGTGCAGTGAGTCAGCAAAAATGCAGCAGAGGGTGTGGTGGCATGAACTGCACAAACTTTTGGGACAGGCTTTGTAGCTGTATCAGCGGCACTACTTCCTTTGTGCATCAGCAAGTTTTTGCGCCAGGTGCCGGCGTACACTCTTCATTCTTTTTTTCTCGTCTTCTGGCGTCACATCGCTGCCCATGAAGATCCGGAGGAGGCCTGCACAAGAAAAGCAATCACAGCTATAAAGTAATGAAAGCAGCTAAACAAATATTTCCAGCATGAGACTGCATGTTCCCAACAATATACCGAAGGTTAAACGAAATATTTTATCATAGCTACGTGTTTAATATGGCAACAAAATTACAGGCTACTTCTTGCCTATTCATTTGCATGCCTCAAATTCTTTTTAGAGCTTCAACATGAAATAATTCAGTAGCAGGTTATCACAACATGGTGCTTTAGCACAACAGCTTCGCTGTTACTGTGGCCTTTCGCGTTTGCCATCTATAGATGAGCAGAAGAATTAGCTAATGCACACAGCTGGCACACGTCAGTCAGTAAGGCTAAAGGTTAATGATAGGCTAAAGCATTCTGATCAGCATTGCAGCTCTGAATTGTGAACACGTAGGCTTGTTGGTTTATCGTCTTCCAGAAAGTAGCGAAATTACAGAAAAGTAGCACTCCTATACATATGCATTCTTTTTTGCTGATGTAATTTCACTGATATTATAAAGCTGTCGATATCAAGCACACTGGATAGTGCTGCTATGTTTGAGCTCAGCACTACATCCAGACACCATAAAATTCTAATTTATTCAGAATTAAACAGACAACTACCACAACTGAATGTGGAATAATAGTAGACATGTTTTTTAATGTCTCCGTTATGTGAAATATTAATTGAAATGAGTTACTAGATAGTATGTTTTCTGTATCAATATCATTTTCAATAGCAAGCTCACTACTATGAGGAGTTATTAAGGATTTCAGTTTGTTTATTACAGGATGGCACATCAATGCAGATTAAGCGCACTGTTTTGCGAAGCACAGCACCACCTTCAGGGGCTGTATCAAAAAATACTGCTGCTACATTTTTTTCATTTGAGCAGTACGTTCAATTGTGCATACTTTTCAAGGATGACAGCTTCTCTGGTGTTACAGCTTGTCTGGCCTCCGTTCTTCCCGTGGACCGCGACTTGTTCGATAAGGTTCCGGTGACACTTCTGTTCCGGAGTTCATCAGGCGTCCAATAAATAGTCGAAGCCATGCGACAAACCATGGAGTCGCCCAACGCCCGGAACAGTGTCCCCCATGCTGCCTTGTCAATCCACTTCCCGGATCCAGCATACATCTGCAATATATCATACATACAGAGCTAGTAGCTAACAGGTTTTATACTGGACGATATACACTGTATTTTCTCAATTCTGCAGTTTGCTGGCATTTTGGCACATTTATTTGTGTCATTTGGGCCGATACCTGCATGAGCGGAACTAAATTATCCAGTAATATTTTTATACATCTTTTAGACCCTCCTACATAAAAATCTCCTAGGCATCAGTAGCAAGCTCTAAACTTGGAAAACTGACAATTATCTGCGAGAATATTCACTGCTACAGCTTGATGAAATCACTGAAATCTACCTAGACATTGGGTAGCCGAATTTCAAATATGTTCCATGTAAGATCTGTATGACCACTCTTTTCCACAGGTTACTCTGTGCAGTCACTAGAGGCAATATAGAAATCTGCACCAGCACTGTGGTCCAATGACTGCATGATTACATAATTATGTTAATGTACACAAACCAAAAACTTCACATGCACTGTGATCATGTAAAAAGAGGAGTAGGCCACTAATTAGGTTTTCGAGCCCCATTTTCGAGAACAAAGTGCAGAGGCAAGCACATACCAAGGTCAGATATTCTACTTCGGCACTCGAGCCCAACCAAAAGTGGTTACAGTAGTGTGCTGTAAGCTCACCCCTTTTCATTTATTTTGATATGCCTGTGGTGCGGCAAGCTGATGAGGATGGCGCCGAGGGGGTGACTGTGCTTGGCCAGTTGCGAATTGCGACCATGATGCTGTGCAGCATAGCTGATCGACATAAGCTGCCTATCTACATAATTTATAAGAGGAAGACACTGCCTGCTAAGGAAGCCTTCCCCAGAGATGCTGATACCCAGTTGAAAAGTGCCATGTTTGGCTAGTGGATAAGAATCAAGTGGCAACACCGTTGAAGAACGTCTCCTTGTCCTTGATCCATACTTGAACGTACATCGCTATCATTCCAAATGGCATGATGGGCCAGCCTGAGTCACTTGACGTCTGCATCAACAAGTGTTTCGAGGACTGCCTGTGGAAATACTTTGCGATGTGGCTGACTGATGAAGCGTGTAAGCTAACAGCAAAGGTTGTATCAAATGCAGATCACTATAGCAAGTGGCGAGCTGGGTCACTGCAGCATGGGACGACATGCCACGAAGCTTGATTGCATGTCTTCAAGGAGCGCAGCACCTAAAGTGCCCTAGATGACACCAAATATGGTGTGCTCTATGTGCTGACAGTGATACGGTAAGCGACAAAGCTAGCAGCAATGATGACATCACATGATCTGGGGCAGGTTCGCAGTTAAGAAATGCTGTTTGCATTTTGTGTCCGTCATCCTTTCTTTTGTGCAGCTTACATTCAAGAAAAGCGCTTTTTTTGCTTTGACTTTAGACCTTCAGGTGTTAATTTAGGAGCAGGACTGGTCTAGATGCATAAATATGGTACTCAGCCATAAATCTAGGTAATGGATCATACACAGTTACATTCGGAAAGAAAAAACAAAAGGTGCATAAGTCAGTAAATTTCTTCAACATTCTGAAATGTATGAGCACTTTTAGCACCTAAGTGTAACACGGAGCCTTAAGGAACGATTCTGTGACTTAAAAATTACCTTTCCATCATCTCTTGAGGATCCGATTACCACATCGACGGCCTCTTCTTCAGCGAACAGGTCAATGTCAGCTGCAAATAAAAATGTACAACTTTTCCCTTGAACTGCCAGGTTTGATACTTAAAAGCAATATAGAGGAGTTCCATGCTAAGGAAAGAGTACAATGTAACCATTACACATTACCAAGGAATAGAAACCAAAAATATCAGTTGCTAAGAACGCTGTGTGGGACATGCCACACACTGGTATTGTAGGCTCTATAGGGCAGAGCAGAAAAACTTGATTTGGATCTACTATTGAATTCAACATGTGTGAAGTACTGCACAACTAAAAAAATTTGTTGTGCAGTACCATGCTGTACCATCCTTGTTGTTTTACCATGCTATTGTGCAAAGCTGCAGTTATAATTTCTTTAAAAATTGCACAATAAAATGAATGCAGGCATGAAAGTGCAACTTGAAGATGGAACCACAGAAGAATGTCTCTTTACCTGGCTCTGGTGTCGAAGCCCTTGCAGTGCTCTGCACTTGTGTGGAGCTTGTACCTGCAGCAGGAAATTTGGTGACAGAACTGCCAAGACTGCAGAAAATATGTCCTGAAAGATGTGATGAACTGCCACAGAGAAAAATGATCGTTATTAGGCTCTGACATGCAGTCCACTGCATTTAGCTGGCTTGGAGCTGGGGCAACAGCGGTTCCTGATGACAAAAGTGCAATTACCACACACATTATCTTCTGAAAGATTCACTGAACTGCCACAGAGAAAAATTATTCTTACTGGGCTCCGACAAGCAGCCAGCTGATAGTGGCTGTACAATCGTAGCCGGGGCAGCAGTGGTTCCTGAAGGTAAAACTTAATGACCACTCACATATGTGATATTCTCAAAGGTTCAACAACACGACCACAAAGAAAATGTATCCTTACGGGGCTTTGCAGAAAAAATTGCATGGCGCGGCTGAACCAGAGCTACGGGATCTATGGTTCCAAGAGATAAAACAAAAATATCCAAATTTAGGTAACAGATATGAGTTAACATGTCATCCACCAGATTGTAAAAATATATAAAATTGCCAATGGCTAGAGACAGTGGCCCTTTGTACTAGTTGCATCAAATAAACATGTGAAGTCAAACTTGTGGCCAAACAAGCAGTTCATGCCCTCTGCCAGTTGCCATCAAAGACAGGAGCGCATATCATGGTGATAAAGCATGACTCAGGATAATCATTATCTGTTATGCTCTCTTTTTCCCCTCGCCCCCAGTACACCCCATGCCTTCTACGCGCCATTTGCATGAATAGCACACAGAACAGGGAACGCATAGAGGGTGTTTTTATGAAGACTTCTAGCATTATTTAAAAATTGCCATTATGAATGAATGGAGAGCTCTTATGTGGTTGTGATTTTTGGAGAAAGCCAAATTGACAGACGCCCATAAAGATATGTCATCCTTCAAATGGCTGTGGTCATTAAAAATAGCCTCTTAATGTATTCCACTTCTCAGCAGTCACAGTGCATTTTACAGACCCTAGAAAGTCACATTATGGAGTGTTTCCCAAGAGTGAGCAGCCCTAATAAAAAACATTTTTTGCCAGCTGACGGGCTGAAAATTTGTATTTTTTAAATGTTCTTGCATATTGAAGCAGAACACGCTCATAATTTCAATTATAATTTTTCCAATACTTTATAAACAACAGCCAAGTCAAGGCTTTTGTACAATGATAGAAATATTAAGCTAACAAAAATGACACAATTGCATACTTTACAACTTACCGTTGGCTCCTTGGGCTCCTGTTGGTCCTGGAGGACCTGCCACCACCGAAACTCCCAATGACGTGGCGTAGATAATCCTGCTCTCTGAAATTTTTGCAATACATCATGCTACAGATGACTGGATTGCTTCCACAGAATAGAATGTAATTTGGTACAGTTGGCTGTGACCTATGGTAGACAGGCACATGTAGCTACCAATTTGCTAATACAGCTTCACAAGCGCTCTAATGAGTATGCAAGAACAAAATTTTATTTAGGAATGGAACGTACACCTGCAGACACTAGAAAGCAAATAAAATTGCTCGTTGACTGAGGTTTCTCCACTATCTACATTAGCTTTCAATAGTCTGAAATATTTCGAGTATTGCAATATTGAAAAGACAAAGGGGTTCAAAAAGTCCACCTCACCTTCACAAATGTTTTTGTTATTCTTCTCTGATGTTTTTTTGCATAGGCACTCAATCATACTTCATGTGATACAAACTTCACTGTTACTTTTGGCTAATACTGCACAATACAGCTCCGTCTCCTTTCATTAATCAATCAGAATAAACTTCAATCATCTGCTGAAACAAGCCCACAAATTTTACTTTATATACTATGACATTCATGACATGACATATGCTACACTCTTTCGCAATCGTCCCTCCGTAAGACAGCCTTTCTCGCTGCGTGTGAGGGAGCTTAGTGAAGAAATGCACATTCCACTCCTCGAGCTTCGCCTAATGCATCCAGCCAAGCTGCTACCTCCTTGGGAGTGGCAGCTCATACAATGTGATATATCTTTCGTGGAAGTCACAAAGCATGCTCCAGAGATTGAAATCAAGATGCATTTCCGGGAACTCCAGCACAAATACTCCTGCACGGAGTTCTACACAGACGCATCAAAGTCACACGACGGGGTGTCCTATGCAGCCGTCGGTCCATCCTTCTCAGAATCCGACGTACTGCACCCGGAAACTAGTATATTTACGGCTGAGGCCTACGCCCTGCTGTCGGCCGTAAAGCACATAAACAAATCACAACTCCCGAAATCAGTGATATATACGGACTCCCTCAGTGTTGTGAAAGCCTTGATGTCTTTCTGTAATCATAAAAATCCAGTAGTTATTGAACTTTACACTGCACTGTGCAAATCATATATATCTAACCAACATGTGATCATATGCTGGGTGCCTGGACATAGGGGCATCGAGGGAAATGTTCTAGCCGACCAGACGGCCACATCAATCTCATTGCATGCAGTTAACTCTACAGCTTCGGTCCCTGTCACAGACCTGAAGCCTTTTTTAAGAAGGAAACTACGAAACCACTGGCAACGCATGTGGGACGAAGAAATAAATAGTAAACTGCATTTAATAAAGCCACAATTAGGTTTCTGGCCTCCTGTAACAAAATCCCGCCGGACAGATGTCCTATTCTGCCGTCTAAGAATAGGACACACTTTTGGCACACATAACTTTTTACTCACAGGAAACGAGCCTCCAACCTGTGGTAGATGCGGGGAGAGGCTGACCGTCCTCCACGTTCTACTGGAGTGTCGGGAAGCCGAATCTGAAAGAAGGAAACATTTTCTCTTAGCATACCGGCAGCAGATCCCCCTTCATCCTGTTATGTTACTTGGTCCAGAACCACTCTTTGACACCAATGCCGTCCTAGGCTTTTTGAAAGATGTTGTATTGCATGTTATTAGACCCACACATTCGTAGCGCTTCCTCTCTTCAGAGGATGCCGCTGTGATCATTATTTTGAATAGCACATGCCTCTAGGCCCTTGTGGTTCAAGGGCTCAGGCGAGGCAGCAGTGCTCCAAGTAATTTTACCATCTTATATATTTTATATTTTGCATCATTATTCTACGATGGATTTTAGTGTTTAGAGTATTCGTCATTAGTCATCGCCATAATTTTATAGCACGTAGATTTTACGCACTTTACAGCGACAATTTTTTAGGCCACTTTACAGCCAAGTCACATCTCCATAATACATCGTCAACATCACCACTTGTCATGGCGCTCTTTGGCCAAACCTGGCCCTTGCGCCATTAAACACCACATATCATCATCATCATGATGCCCTAGCAGTTATTTCAAGACTGAAAAATTACGAACTAATGGCATGAGAAACAGGTAAATGGGAATGTTGCCAAGGCCTTTTAAAGATATTGCTACGGAATAGTATTACCGATGACGAAGAGGCGAGCAGTACGAAGACGACGACAACGATTGGAGGCTAGCGCGGGCTGTTGCCTCTTGGCCAAGTGCGGCGTATTACGTTGTAAATATACTTGTATATAGCTTTTCATTTGCGTCTTCTTACGTAACATATCTGGTGGAGGTGGACGTTCCCTGTACCTCGTCACGGAGCTTCGCAGTGGACGGTACGTCGAGCCTAGCTTCATGGCTCCCGGCGATGACAATTCGACTCAGCCGCCTCCGACCCCTCCTGCCACTTCGACGACCTACATCTCTCTCCCTGCTCCTCGTGATCCTGGCGTATTCTCGGGCAACGATGGGGACGACGTCGACGACTGGATCAGCCTGTACGAACACGTCAGCCGCAATAACCGGTGGGACCCTACTATCATGCTCGCCAACGTAGTCTTTTACCTCGGTGGCACACCTCGAGTTTGGTTTCGGACGCACGAAGAGGAGCTCACCAGTTGGGATTCGTTCAAGCAAAAGCTCCGAGACTTGTTCGGCAACCCCTACGGTCACAAACTTGCCGCGCAGAAGGCGCTTTCCGGCCGTGTGCAGACGTCAACAGAGCCCTATGTCACGTATATTCAGGACGTCCTGGCTCTGTGCCGCAAAGTTGATGCACACATGCCTGAGTCAGACAAGGTATCCCACATCCTCAAAGGCATTGCCGATGACGCCTTCAACTTGCTCGTGTTCAACAACGTCGCGACGGTGGATGCTGTTATCAAAGAGTGCCGCCGCCTGGAACTCGCTAAAAGCAGACTTATCGATCAGCAGTTTGCCCGTTTGCCCAACACCCCAGCGACTTCTTCCTGTGCCGACGCTCCTCGTCCCAACAATACCGGTGATATTACCAAGATCGTTCGGCGTGAGATTGAGGCCGCCTATCCGGCTGCCTTCGACTCCAGCCCCACCAACGCACCGGCAGTCACGGTTTCCCTGATCCAGGCAGTTGTCCGCCAGGAGTTCGAAAACATGGGCCTTCACACCATCTGCTCGGCCCATCACCCTGATACCCATCCGGCTTCTTCGATTCCGCCCCGTCCCGCATCGTCTTACCCACCACGTTTCCGCAACCCAGCTGAATGGCGCACTGCTGACGACAAGCCCATTTGTTTTCACTGCCGTCGCATCGGGCACATTTCTCGGCACTGTCGAAGTCGCTGGACTTCCCCGACCCGGTCTGCTTATACTGCCTATTCTCGCCCCTCGGGTGGCCCTTCTCGTCCGTATGCCGCACGCTCCGATAATGCCGCCACTGACTCTCCTGCGCCGAACCGCCCCTATTCTCGTTCGCCTTCGCCCCAAGGACGACAATCTCGCTCTCCCCAGCCCCGTCGCTCCTTTTCGCCGACTCCCTTCGGACGCCGCTCCCAGCCGGAAAACTGAATGATGCAGCGCCTCGAGGTGACGCTGCATTGCTCCCTACGCCGCCAAATCCTCCACTGACGTTGCCCACTCATCTGAACCTTCTTGACGTGCAAGTCGACGGTGTTCCTGTATCTGCTCTTATAGACACTGGGGCGCATTTGTCGGTAATGAGCGCGGACTTTCGTACCCGCCTGAAAAAAATAATCACGCCCGCCACGACGCTTGTTGTCCGTGTCGCCGATGGCGGAACAGCCCCCGTAATTGGTATGTGTGCCGCCCGCGTCTCCTTCGCCGATCGCTCAACAGTCGTGCTATTCACGGTCATCGCCCACTGTCCCCATGACATCATCCTCGGCTTAGACTTCCTCTCCGCACATTCTGCTCTAATTGATTGTTCCGCCAGTACTCTCCGCCTTGACCTGCCTGTTCTGGATCCCGCTGAACCACACCCCAGTCGCCTCAGTTCCGTCGACTTTGTTCGCTTGCCACCTACGGCACTGACTTACGTTGACCTAGTGTCATCCCCACCAGTGCCCGACGGTCACTATATCGCGGCTCCTATACAAGACGTCCTCCTTACACACGGGATCAAGGTACCTCATACCGTTTTATCTATTACGGCTAATTGCGTCTGCTTGCCCGTGGTCAATTTTGGCTTGACGACACAAGTGCTGCCACGCGGGATGTCTCTGGCCCAGCTTTGCTCATTCGAAGATCACTCAATAGCATCTATTGAGGTAGACAGCCATTCAGCCGATCCTCCTCTACCATCTCAGTCGACAACTTGCACCATCGCCGACTTCCAGAAAATGATTGCGCCCGACATGCCGTCCGAGCACGCTCGTGAGCTCTACCGCGTTCTGTTTTCCTACAACGATATTTTTGACTTTCACGATCGTCCTTTGGCCCAAACTACAACTGTTAAACATCGCATTAATACCGGCGATGCCCCTGCTATTCATCGCCGCCCGTATCGAGTGTCACCGGTTGAGCGTCAAGTTATTCACGCTGAAGTTCGCAAAATGCTTGCCAATAACATCATAGAACCGTCATGTAGTCCATGGGCGTCACCGGTTGTACTGGTAAAAAAGAAGGATGGCTCATGGCGCTTTTGCATGGATTATCGGCACCTTAACAGGGTTACCAAAAAGGACGTGTATCCCCTACCTCGGATCGATGACGCCCTTGACTGCCTCCATGGTGCTCGCTACTTCTCTTCTATTGACCTCCGCTCCGGCTACTGGCAGATTGCTGTGGACGATCTCGACCGCGAGAAGACTGCTTTTGTGACTCCGGACGGTCTTTATCAATTCAAAGTGATGCCGTTTGGTCTATGTAACGCTCCTGCCACTTTTGAACGCATGATGGACTCCCTTCTTCACGGTTTCAAATGGTCCATATGCCTGTGCTACTTGGACGAGGTCATAGTATTCTCCCCAACGTTCGCTACGCACCTCGAGCGCCTCTCGGCAGTCCTGGACGTTTTTCGTCGCGCTGGTCTGCAACTGAACGCATCGAAGTGCCAATTCGGCCGTCGCCAGATTACCGTCCTTGGGCATCTCGTTGACGCGAACGGAGTGCAACCGGACCCAGGCAAGATCCATGCTGTTACGCACTTTCCTGTTCCGAACTGTGTCAAGGATGTGCGCAGCTTCATCGGCCTTTGTTCCTACTTCCGCCGTTTCGTGAAAAATTTCGCGGCCATCGCACGACCACTAACCCAGCTTTTGAAAAAAGACGCTCCTTTCCAGTGGGGCGATAACGAGGCCTCTGCATTCTCGCATCTAATCGACGTTCTCACAACGCCTCCCGTTCTGGCCCATTTCGATCCTTCTGCGCCTACCGAAGTTCGTACTGATGCCAGCGGTCACGGAATTGGCGCAGTACTGGCACAACGCCAGCGCGGCAACGACCGTGTTATCGCTTACGCCAGCAGGCTCCTCTCACCCGCGGAGCGCAACTATTCCATCACTGAGCGTGAGTGTCTGGCCCTAGTTTGGGCGGTTGCGAAGTTCCGCCCATACTTATATGGCCGACCCTTTTCCGTTATCACAGACCATCACGCGCTTTGTTGGTTATGCTCATTGAAAGACCCTTCAGGAAGACTTGGTCGCTGGGCCTTACGCCTCCAAGAATATTCGTTCTCTGTCACCTACAAATCTGGCCGACTACACAAGGACGCTGACTGCCTGTCTCGCTACCCGGTAGACGAGCCTGACGACGCCGACAGTAGTACCGCCGACGGCATTTTCTCTGTGTCTGCCTTCGCTAACATCGCCGATGAGCAGTACCGAGACCTATCGCTGCGAGTACTCATCGAGCGTCTGCGCTCTACACCTACCGACGCATCCGTTCGCCGATATGTTCACCAGGGCGCCATTCTGTACCGAAGGAACTTCCTTCCTGACGGATCTGATCTTCTTCTTGTCGTGCCAAAACATCTACGACAGACTGTGCTCTTTGAGATGCATGACGCACCTACTGCAGGACATCTTGGCGTAACCCGCACGTACGACCGCGTCCGCCGCCGCTTCTATTGGCCTGGTCTCGCTCGCTCCGTCCGACAGTATGTTGCTGCCTGCGATACCTGCCAGCGTTGGAAAACACCTCAGGTGCTACCTGCCGGTCATCTCCAGCCGATCACTGTCCCTGTGGAACCGTTCTTTCGTGTTGGATTAGACCTCCTCGGTCCCTTTCCCACGTCATCCTCTGGGAACAAATGGGTAGCCGTCGCAACTGATTACGCCACCCGATACACTATCACGCGGGCTCTCCCTACCAGTTGCGCCACTGACGTCGCGGACTTTCTCTTGCGTGACATTATCTTACTTCATGGCGCCCCGCGACAGCTGCTCACTGACCGTGGTCGTAACTTCCTCTCGAAAGTTATCGCCGACATTGTACGTTCCTGCTCCACTCAACACAAGCTGACTACCTCATACCATCCTCAAACCAATGGCCTGATAGAGCGGTTAAATCGTACTCTTACCGATATGCTGTCAAAGTACGTTTCCAAGGACCACCGCGACTGGGACATTGCCCTTCCTTACGTCACATTCGCTTATAATTCTTCCCGGCACGACACCGCCGGATTTTCTCCCTTTTATCTGCTCTACGGTCGCGAACCGACCTTGCCCCTTGACACGGCACTTCCTCCTGCTTCGATCTCAACAAGCGAGTATGCGCGCGACGCCATCGCTCTCGCCGACCATGCACGCCAGCTTGCCCGTGCTCGACTGACGGACTCGCAAACCACTCAGCAGCGTCAGTACAACGCCCGCCACCGTGACGTACAGTTTTCGCCTGGTGCGCTCGTGCTCCTCTGGTCGCCCTCCCGTCACGTCGGACTTTCAGAGAAGCTCCTTTCGCGATACACAGGGCCCTACCGCGTGCTGCGCCAGGTGACGCCTGTGACGTACGAAATTGCCCCTGTGAGCTCAACCTCCTCATCTACTGTGGCACCTAGTGATGTCGTGCACGTCAGTAGGCTCAAGGCCTACTACACTGTTTCCAAGTCCGGCCTTTAGTCGCTCCGGGACGGCGCTTTTGCCGCCGGGGGTAGTGCTACGGAATAGTATTACCGATGACGAAGAGGCGAGCAGTACGAAGACGACGACAACGATTGGAGGCTAGCGCGGGCTGTTGCCTCTTGGCCAAGTGCGGCGTATTACGTTGTAAATATACTTGTATATAGCTTTTCATTTGCGTCTTCTTACGTAACAATATGACTAATTCCCATCAGTAGACGAGTGAAAATTCCAGGCCTAGATGAACTAACAACCAGACATATTTAAGATGGTTAGGATACTAAAACGAAAGGGCCAATGATGCGAGCAGTACGAGCCAACTTACGGGCTCACTTGGGCCGAACTTCTGCTAGGTGAAAACGAAACCAGCACAATCGTCAAAATATGCATTACTGCAATGGCACCACGTTACACATTTAATGAACATTCTTGGACCCAGAAGATGGGTTACAGCAAACACATGTCCATGTGAGGGCCATGTCACACATTGTCATGCTGCAACGTGGCAACCCGAGTCAAGTTAGCACTTGCCTTGCCAAGCGTATAAATACATGGGCTGTCTTCCAGAGCATTGCTTCAGTTCAGTTACAGCTTTCCATGTACATTTTAGACGAGCTACCCTATCTAAGCTAATGGCAGCTGCTGCCAGGGAGTATCCATGGCAGAGACTGGTTGAGGACCGTTACTTGGCAACAAATTGTGTGACAGAGTTTAGTTTAGTTGCAGTGCTTTAGCGAGAGTGCTTCGTTATGTTGCATTAAGGTATACCTGCAGAGCACGATTTCCATGCAGAAGTGTGCGATCGCGCCAACAGATCACTAATTGAGTATTGCTGCTGAATGCATCAATTCTCTGCCAATTCTACTTGCACTCGAGTATATTTAATTCCACCTTCAGCAAACGAACGCTTACTCACCACTTGCTAAGACTTTTGAAGCCAAAGCATCTTGCAGATGTGCATTTCTGTTCTCCAAGATGAGCATCTTTTCTTTTAGAGTTCTTAGCTCTTCAGCGACGTCTTCAAACTGCTTGCTTTGTTCCTCAAGCTGCTTGCTTTGCTCTGCAGTTTCTTTTTTGCACTTCGCGAGTTCTTCTTGAACGCATCCTTGGTCACAGCATGTGCAGTGCACATGCTGTGACCAAGGATGCACGACTATCTACGACTATCAAGGGTCGCCTCTACGCCCCAGCCTAACAAAGAGCGCGAAAAAATGACTGCATTTTTACCCTCATCACTTATACAAACATGCTAAGTGATTTATGTGGTGAGAAGCTTGTTTCTGGTAATGTATATTGATTAAGCAGGCTGTTCACAAGCTGTAGACCGAACCAGCTGGAAAATGCTCCAGTTAGTGAAGTGCACCTTCCCGCAACGCCGCCTCGGTCGCTCAGTCACCTTGGTCCACGGTGTAAGAATAATTTAGGTGTTGACACTGCGGCCGGCGCACCGTCCTGGTTGTGTTCGCCGCCGGCGCTGTTTCCGTTTCCCGGCGACAGGTGGCGCTAGTAGGTGGAGGCTCTCGGATTTGCGCTGCGTAGGTTATCGATGCTAAGCGTTGCTCGTTTGTCGAGCTCGATATCGGGGTATATAGAAAAGTATGCGCAGGCATGAATACACCGGGATTCTGCAGTAACAAGACTGATTATCTAAATGAATGTGCAACTGATTTCTCGACGACGTTTTTATTATAGATCTGGTATCTAGCATACGTTGAAGCCAGTGTATCAATCGTATTTTCTAGTTGCGCCCGCCAATGTTAGCTAATTAAAGCAAAAATAAATAAATTGTAGCCGGATTTTCGGGGAAATAGCGTAAGGACAGCTAGCCAAAATGCCGTTCCGAGCTTCGGTCGTCAACCCAGCAATCTCGCGCTGTGCGCTGGCGGTGCGGCTGCCGCCGCTGCTCATCTTCCTCTTTACAAAATAAACGTCCTCAAAGCACCTTGAACCATTGCACCTCTAGCTTACACATGTACTTGGTTACAAACTTCGCTCGACACGCGACCCCTACGCAGGCTTCTGCTCAGTGTTAAGGCGATGGCGGTTATACTTTGCGCCAGTACTGCAAGCCGTGTGCAGTACAGCTTGATGAAGGGCATGTCACACGGCTAAATCCATCGCAACTCTCAAAGCAGTATATCTTGCGCTAGTTGCCCATGAATGGGCATAATTTTTCTATTCTACTCTGTCATTTCAAGAGAACAATGCGCGCTCTTATATTAGAAAAAAAATGTCCGACCTGAAGTAGGTCTGGTGGTGTGTACAGTGCTCTTACATTTGTGTAGAATATTAGGAATGGCA
Organism: Dermacentor albipictus; assembly: GCF_038994185.2. NCBI lineage: Eukaryota > Metazoa > Arthropoda > Arachnida > Ixodida > Ixodidae > Dermacentor > Dermacentor albipictus. The sequence goes on along the minus strand of NC_091827.1, from coordinate 89,031,150 downwards.
TGCTGAAAGGGGGGCTGAACATATAATTTATTCTGTTACAAAACTATACATTGCATGGCACAAACTGTTTAATACATACATTCACAAAAAATCTAACAAAATTAGTACATTCTGTAAACTTGGCAACACGATTCAGGATGAACAAAGTTTCGCAAGCTTTTTTTTCTCTTGAGCTTGTTTTTTCAAGTTCATGGTTGCAGCTTTGCAGTGCTGCCTCATTCTCATGGTTAAGAAATAGTGCAGAATTTGTGCAATGACCTCTTCTTTGTGCTGAGCACATGGAAAAGTCAAGGTCTTTGTGTCAAGCACATGCTCCACCGTTTCCCAGTATACAGACTGACTGTCGGCATTTTTTGCAAAGTGCTCCTCAGCTACTCTCAACAGCTCAAAGAGATTCGCGTTGGGGTGCAACAGTCCACCCCTGCTCTTTGTGTTGGTCAGGGATGCTTCAGCAGAGCTGTTTTGCGGAATGGTAAAAGCAGACCGGCAACAATCGCACGTGGTGGCTTTCATCAACTTTCGGCTCAAGAATCCAACCACATAGTAAAGTATGCAGTCAACGACTTGCGCTGTATCCTTTCCGTTTACTGTGATAACATCCTCACATTCCCAGTCCTCAACAAGAATCAGTTTATCAAGCTTTTCTTTTAGCTGATCAATGAAGCCAGGCGAAGAGTTGCTTGCACTGCCTAGTTCGATCAGGGCTCTGAAGTCTGATGCGTCTAGTAATGGCTTCTCATCGACCACGCAGCAATTGCCAAACTTGGGAGGCCTCAGAAGACTGTAAATGGACATTGTATTGTACAGTTGCATAAATGTTGGCATTGAAGGATGGTCATTCTGGCTTCCAGCAAGTCTTATCTTGCCAAAGAATCTTTCGATCGGATCTTGATTCATTTTATTTGTAAGAACGTATCTGAACTCGTACTGATGCAAAAGAACCTCACAAAGCTCTTTAGTTGATCTCAAGGTAACTCGGAGCCCTTCAGAAGTGCTTTTTGTCAGGAACATATCTTTCGTGATATTTCCACTCTGCAGCTCTTTTTCCCAGTTATCCAACCATTCTACCCCACGTGACAGAATGCCTAGGTCAGAGCCCTGCTTTGTGACACCTTCATGAGGAAACCGCCGGTTCAAGGCATCGAAAAGATTATTAAGAAACAATGTGAATTCTTGCGTGGCTTCAGTGTCTCCCAGACTGCGCACACCACGGTTTCTGTAAAATTCAATACCTGCTGCCATCGAGCGACTGAACACTTGCGTGGCAAGCTTTACCCGCGTCTTTTCACAGTTGCTTGGATAAATGTGGGAATGTGTTATTTTTGGACACACCTTCAAAGCTCCAACATTCGCTTGGTCTTCTTTATAAACTGCTGCATAGTCCTCCCACCTAATCCAACGTCCCTCCTTTTTCAGGTACCTTTGTTGCAAAAGACGGTTCCTGATGCATTTAAAGAGGTGTGGAGCATCAGAAAATGCAAAAACTTTTCGTGTGGGGTCGCTTGGATGTGTGAAGGAGTTCCGGCAGGCTTCTAGTGACCCACTTATACCCAGTGTTCGCCACATAGTCCTGTTTGTCGAAGCTCCATCACAAACAAACCCATGAATTTTTGCTCCAGCTTCCTCCATAAGTAAAATTGCCTGAAGGAGCAACTGTGCAAGAATAGTACCCCTCGTGGCAACTTTTGCTGCAAAAACACCTATTGGCTGAGCATAACTTTCACCAAAAGGGCAGAACATAAAAACAAGAGCATGGTCTGCAAGCTCGGTACTGTTTTCCGTCTCTGATGCCAGACCGACGTAGGTCATTGTCTTTGAGTTGACAGCCTTACTTTTACGGACTTGCATCTCATCAAAGATGATAATACCGTGCCGCTTGAAGTCATCTTTCTTTTCAAGTTTCTTTTTTAAGGCTATGAAGAACTTACTATCAAAGCCTGTTTTAAAGCCCACCAATGAGATGTAGCGGTGTATTGTTCGTACTGAAGGCAAGGCGAGAATTTCACTCTCCATCAAGAATCTGTATCCTCCAGGTGACCTAATATGGAGGAGAAGGCAGAGCAAGATGCAGTCATCTGAGTATCTTCTACCGTTTTTTGAGCGAGCTTTGCCTGCAGCTACACACTCTTTCAACACCAGCTTTTGCGCTTCAGGAAGGTTTGCTTCTCTGGAAAGGCGTTCGAGTGTTTCATTACTGATTTCTAGTAGTTTTGATTTGCAGTTAGCCAATTCTTGTTCAAGATTATGTTTTTGCTTTTGAAGCCGCACTTTTGACTTGTAGCAGGCAATCCTGGCGCGCCGCAACATTTCAATGCGTGTTTTTTTCGATGGACTGGCCGGAATGCGAATGTGTTTCAGTTGAGAATTCTTTTTCTTTCGTGCAGCATGAATACGAAGTACATCTTTTAACTTAGCACATGCATTGCAACTTGTACTCTCTGTCACTAGTAGGCAACGGTTGTGCCGCCAGGTTCCACATTTGTCAATATATGCGCACTCGGGGCGTATATTATTGTACATTTCACCACTGGGACCACCTGCACACACATGCATTTCATGAAAGACCCGTACTGCACACTCTATATCAGCTAGGGAATTCATGGGCAAACCAGAACTTATGGTCTGTACGTTAACAAAACGGCCATAAACAAAACATTTCACTGACAAGGAGTCATTATGTGATGTGGTTACTTCTAGTACTTTTCTATGAAAAGGCGCCTGGTTACTCTCTTTCGGCAATTCTAGCTCACTGAAAACAACAGATTTAACCCCAAATCTGTCAGAAACTTGGACTGCCCAGGCTTCACTTGGGAGTTTAAGGCTGGAAGCACAGCCTGACAGAGCGGAAATTGTCATTTGCTGTCCTCCGTCCTGGAGGAACAGGGACTCGGTGGGTCGCTGCTCTTGCGTTGGTCCATGACTTCTCTCTTGCTCCGTAGTTTTTTGAGATGAGGAAGAAACTTGTTGCTGAATGAAAAGAAATGATAGAATTAGGAATGTTTCTGCCGTCCGAACTAAGCCAAAGTTTCGTTTACGTCATCTATATTATGTCATTACTTCTCTTAACAAGTCGGTGTTATATGTTTCTTACTATTTTATTATTTCTTATTAATCTAAAATTTTCCTGTTACCAACCTCTTCTTTAACGCCTGAACGGCGCTGAAATTAAATAAATGAATGTGCACTTTCCGGATGGCACCTAATAGTGAGCAAAGCTTATGCGATTACTAGCACACTGTGCTCTTAGATGTCCAATGAGATCCTGGCTAATTAATTATAATCAAATAAATATACTGAAGGGAAGAAAACACGGCTGCAGCAACCGTATCGTATTTACGATAATTTCCGCTCAGTAGGTATTGTAGAACAATATCATGATTTGTTGCGCCTAGTGAGCTTAGGTGAAGCGGCTGGAGGAATGCCACCTGAATTTAAAACAGGAAATTACCTTTTCAGCTGTGTGACTAGGTGCGTCGGCAGTGCATGTGCCACTCAATGTGTCAGTATCGTGTTGAAAAGGATCCTTTTCTTCACGTGGAGGGGGCGCGACGCTGCTGAAATCCAAGCGTGGCCTCTTACAAGGCGCGTCTGTTGATTCGGCATCAGAATATTTTGAACTCGTTGTGTCAACCAGCAATAAACTTGGTGTATTTTCAACGGCCAGGTGTAGCTCTTCAGAAGCATTCGACGCTTCTGGCTGTCCTTGCTTCTTAGGCTTCTGAGAAGTCGGCGGCAGAGCCTGCCGTTTCCGCGGAGGTTTTCTCGTTTTTTGCTGCACAGTCAAGTATCCTGGGCAATTCGGGAAAATGCTAGGCACAGCGTCGGGTGAGAGCACCGGCTTTTTTGTGCGTGCAGAAGGACGTTCCCCTTGTATTCCGCGTGATATGTTGCAGAGATCACTTCATTCGGGAAGTGCTTCGCGCACACGTGGTCGGTAGGCTGCAAAACTCTGTCTGCTCTCGGAATCGCCCGTCGCCACTTTTCTAAACGTTCGGGTTCACGCGGAGCCTTGAAAAGCGACACACGCTCCGTGCATGTCCGATACCCCGACTTGCAATTCGGTACAAAGCACTTCTTGCCCATTTTGAAGCGCAGCAAGCCTGAGCGCAACTAATTGCACTCGGCGTCACATGACGCGGCGTGGTATACGTTGAGTGAATCCCAGCAGAATACCAATCAGCCGAACAATGCACTCACAGGACTGACAGGCACAACCAAACACTTTTCGAGAATCCGGAGAAGCCTTCACACACACACACACACACACACACACACACACACACACACACACACACACACACACACACACACACACACACACACACGAGTGTCAGCAAGTACACTTCTGCACCTATACCACGTGTATTCACCCCGCGCGTGGCGTGAAAATTTCTGAACGCACCCGAGCGGGCAGCGCGGGCCCCTGGGCTCCCATACTACAGCGCCATCTGTACCCTTGCGGCGAAAACTACCGCCGATTCAAGGTCATCTGCGAACACAATCTGCCCGCGCGTTCTCTCTACGGGGAGCGGCGAGTGTCAGCACCTAAATTATTCCTACACCGTGCCTTGGTCTAGCGAAGTGTACTTTACAGCAAAGCCAGGGCGACGCGCTCCAGCACTGTAGCAGACGACGCGAAGCACCTCCCCCAGCTCCGTGTGCGCCTGCGCCGCTTCGCTTCGATGCGCCGCCACGCCGGACGCACTGGTGCCCCGCGGAGCACGGCCACGGTGAGCCGTGTTCACCCCAAGAGTGGACGAGCCTGTACATCAGACCGAACACGTCTCGTTGCGACTCAGAAACATTTATCGCACAAACAATAAAGGCCTGAAAGTCCCATAGTACGCTGATCCTGGTGTGCAAGTACCTTTTAACATCGATGTGGCAAAAAGCATGACAAATGTATTGAGTTTAATGCTAGATCACTACACGTTGAGACTGAAGATGCTAGAGACCCACGACACAACACTGTTCCAGCGCTGATCTCACATTTTCAAGCAGGCTGTGTCAGGTTACGATGGCAGAGTCTCTGACCGTCTACCCCAGCGATCACAATGCAATACTATGCAAGTGTGTGTGCGCGTAATCAATGGCTACACGATCTAAAGTAAAGGCTGTGGAACTTAACGAAATGTGTCTTCATTCAACTTCAACACTCAAAAAATGCAATCCTAAACAAGATCAAATCACATATGCGTACCATCGGGTCGCTCAGCATTTAATGGGTTCCTTGCGTGGTCATTGGCTTTGGACTTTCAGTTTGCATTGGGGAAAGCTTCACATTCAACCATCTTTCTTTCAGAAAGGGGCTTTTTTAAACTGATTAACACTGCACAGGCCCAGAAAGAAAGGCCAGTCGACAATCCAAAACCAGATAGCCACACAGAAATAACAGTACCTTCATTCAGAGATGCTGGTGTGTTGGTCACTTGGCCTCCAGTTTGTTGAGGCAGACCTAAAGCCTCTGTTGGCTGCCGGTAGCCCACAGACAGGTTGCTCATACACTCGACCTGTGCACTGACTTCGGCCTCCTTCTCTTGGGCTTTGCCTCGAGCAACCTCTGCATTTAAATTCATTAATGCACTGTTCAGGTAAACTGCCAATGAATGACTGCTGTACACCTAAATCTGCAGAAAAAGTTTATTACTGCCTGCCACCGCTTCAGCAACATGAAGAGGTCATACATTGAGTACACGAAGTTATTGCACACCTTCTTCATGCCCCAGCATGAAGAACATGCCATCATGCAAGGGTAGCGATGTAGGCTTGTTCGTAAATCTTGACAAAAGGGAGTTAGAAACACCATGACAAAGGAAGGCATGGTGAAATCCACAGGCCAACGGTGCTTATTTCCTTGACCAAGCTGAACTGAGGTACCATCAGTACGAAATGGCACTGACATGATCAATCTGCTCAGATTCAGTTTTGTTAGGCCAGTGGCTTCAGTATTTCTACCTACAATTAGTTTGATAATAAGCTTAAACCAGTAAACTCCAAGAAAAATTTTGGGAAAGTCGCCAGGTATGAATAGAGAATGTCAACAGTGACCATAATAACAAATAACTTGGCATCAAGCAAGGGTTATCCTGGATGTAAATATAAATAGCAATTTTTATGAACGTGAACTGTGTGTGAAAACTGCACAAAGAAGCAGCTGGGAATTTTACAATGGTTTTACGTGCTGCAGGTCATCTAACAAACTATTAAAATAATTAAATTCTGGAGTTTTACGTGTCAACCATGACATGATTACAAGGCACACCATAGTGGGGGGACATCAGATTAATTTTGACCACCTGCAGCTCTTTAACGCACACTACTGCACAAAACATGAGCGTTTTTTGCATTTTGCCCCCCCGAAATGGGGCCACCGTGGTCGAGATCTCATCCTGCACCCTCGGACTTAGCAGCGCAATGCGAAAGCGACAACGCCACCATGGTGGGCTGTCTATCAAAACATGACTAAGTGAAATTATAAAAAACCAACAAATTATAGTCAAGGAAAGCATAGGGAATTACAGTCAAGGAAAGCATAGGGGGCATTTCGGTGTACATATAATTTAAATGTAAAATGAATAAATTAAAAAAATTTAAGTGGATGAAAAAACAACTTGCGACTGGTGGGGGCCGAACCCACGACCTTTGCATAATGCGTGCATTTACTGCATGTTGTAGGCTCAGTCCCCACGAGCAGCAAGTTGCTTTCCATCCCTTACATTTCCCATTGCTTTACCATTCCTACACTTCAATTAAAACTACAAATAATTTCCCATACGCTTTCATTAACACAATTATCTGTTGGCTGCTTATGGTTATGATACACAAAATTAAGGCCCCTCGGTTCCCCTTCTCATTCAAGTGCAATATTGTGATTTCTGCTAAGGGAGCACAGAGTAAATAGATCTATAAAATCATTGTTATTTCGTCCCTTATGCAGATGCAGACGTTTCTATGGCAGCGTTGCACATAGCTGGCATGATGAAACAATAGCTCATTATCCACACAATTAACCTTTTTTTTAATATCTAACAGGAGCATATTCTTATTCACTGCAAAGAAGTACCAGCAGCAAGAGGCCATAAGAAAGTACATGTGCTCTCCAGCACTCATGGTAAAATTACAAGCCAATGAGCACCAATCTGTATAAGCAAGCAAAGCCCCTGCAATTTGTTAATGTGCCTCCTAGCAGAAATTTGATCATGGTGGTCACTATTTCCTGTTGCAGGGTGATAGGCTACCTGAGAAATGCATAACGTACTCACCAATCTTTTCCAGCAATGCACTCGTGAGCTTTTTATTTAGCTCTCCGGCTTCTTTGAGCTCGAGCTTCACTTTCTTGAGCTCCTTCGCCTGCTTCTCAATTGTGGCTTTCAGCTGGGCCACCAGCTCTTCCGTTTGCGATTCACTGGACTGAAAATTGAAGCAGTGCAAAAAAATATGGATCACTATAAAATACTGAGTACTGTGCTTCTGGCCATTTTGCCACATAATATGGTTCCAAAATAGTCCTCAATGTTTTGTTCCTACCTCATGCTGGTGCAAAATTCTGTCGTGCAGAGCCTCTGTGGCTGCCAGCCGCTGCTTTTTAGCATCTCTCGGTGTTGGCTCCTTCTACACAGGCAGGATCAGAGTAGGAATGAAATCTTACCTCAAGGTTAAGTACCTATAAGCATATTTGAATATGAAGCATTCTTTGTCTCATTCTTTACAATTCGTAGTAGGTAGGTGCGTAGGTTCTTGTCTCTCCTCGCTTTAAAAAAAAGAAAATGTGGCCCAATGGTTGAATCACGCCTCTACCGTTGAGCACAGCAACTTGGTGCTTCAACCACTAGGTCACAATCACGCGCATGCTTCTCTTGTTCTAAAGCCAGCCAGCTCTTTGAAACACTCGGTGCATGTACCACACGCCTTTTCCTTGTCTTCTTTCTCTTTCTCTATGACCGCTCGTTCTTTAGGTGCCTTGTACTTTGGGACCGGCCCACTTTTCCCAGTACTCTTTTCATAGCAGTTTGCGCAATGTAGAAACTGAACTTCGTGACTACCAGGCTAATCATATTTATCTCTTCTCTGGAGTACAAATTCCACCATTTTCACTCTTCACTGAAGTACAAGTTCCATCATTTTCATGTACCCTGCATGACATAGCCCTAAGCCTCAACAATTATGACAGTCGCCGATGACATCACAATCAGTGTATCTCCTTAGTTTGCCCACTACCGCAGAACCCAATAATTGCCATATCCTAAGGATGCGACAAACAGCCAGCAATGGCAATGGCCGATCATGCCATTGCTGCCTTATGGTCCTTTGCAACATGGTCATCGTTACGCTGCTGTCCTGACACATGCATACACTCACTACCCACACACAACTGCTCAATTCACAAAAGCTCACTCATCCACTTGGTTTTGCTCAGTCGAACTGCTCAATAGGCAGGTAGCTGCAAAATGCTTTGCATAACATCCGAATTTCACACTGAATGGTATTTGCACAACTTTTTAGTAGCTGACAATGCAATTATTATCTCACTGAAATCTTATTAAGCTTCGAATGCCACATAACTAGCATACAAGGTCCTGGTGGTATCAAGATATAGTGGGAAAGCAATGACTAGACCTTCAAAGTACTAGTGCTCAGAAACACTCACCCTTTGCTTGCGAGGTCTCAGCTGATCTTCAATTTTAATTAATCGGGGAAAAGGTTCCCTCATTTTTTTTTAATTTAGCGTTCAGGGCTTCCAGAGTGTCTAAAGCCAAAAGGGCACCACAGTTCACTGGTCACATTTAACTGCAGTCAACAGCCAACATCAAATGCATGCAGCTACACATAGATGTACAACGTAACTGAAAATTTAAGAGTCGCACGGCAATCAGCTGGCCACAATTATATTTATGACAATTTCCTTGAACAACCTTTCTTTCACCCATATTCCATGATTACCCAAATGGTTGCGGAGACTAACGGCCACTGTGCTTTTCAACTCTTTTTTGCAGACTGTAACGTATAATCAAGGTCAAATGAAATTGAAAGAACAAAATGTGTGGTCGAAGCGTACCTGTAGGGAAAGAGCATGCCGCTGGCCAGTCATTGTGCATGGCTGCTTACACTACTGCTTTGTTCAATGGTCGTTTTACATTTCCCAGTTCAGCAATGCCTTTTTCACTTGCCAATATGGTTAAAGTGCATACAACTGTCACCACTCGTGCTGCGTGATATGGCTCGCACATGCCCTGCTTCCTAACCTGCATCACTGCTTTTGCTCCCACAATCAAAGACCCCGCAGGGGCGTCTGCGTAAGCAGGCGTTTGGTGTGTTGCGCCACCACGTACCCGAGCACACGAGGGTTGGACCCTCCCGCGTGTAGCCGTGCGCGGCTTAGCCGTGTCAGGGGAAAGGGGGATCCTGGGGGTTGAGCCGATGCTGGGTGTTTGGACCTTTAAGGCCCCCCGGCGGAGGCAACACACCCCTTTGGCCTCTGCTTCACATAGACGGCACCTCCAGACTGACCCACCTGGAGGACATCGGCAGTCGCCTTTTCCTGTCTCTCCCTCCTCAAATCTTCGTCTTTATCTCTCACTTTTTGACCTTTCCTGTCGTCTTCTCTCTTCTTTTTACTTCGTTTCTCCTGGCGGCAAGGGTTAACCCTGTGTGGCTATCCAACCTTGGGTACACCATATTCGGTTATAGTGACGGCGTACGACTGTCGTCGTGCAGACTTGTATGCAAGCTCTGCCGCGTCCCCTCGTTGGGCTCCGGGGTGGGCGGTCGGCGCTGTTGCCGAACGTATACAATTTTTCATGGAAACTTCTTTCCCTTCCCTTGCTGATCGCCCTCAGAAACGAGGGCGCACCGAAGATGTCTTCAAGTTTTTTGGACGTCAAATCCAGAATTTTCCCCGCTTTCACGTTATTCACGCTGAAAAGCCAAACAAAGTAGCCCGAAACATTTCACCATTCCTTGTTTCAAAATCCCTGACCGATGCTTTTGGTCCAGGTTACAAGGTGTCGAGGATGGCAAGCGGCGACCTCCTCTTGGAGCTCCGCGATCTAAAACAATACGAGAAACTACCGCAACTAGTGTCATTTGGCGAGACCCCCATTACAGTAACCCCACACCGTACAATGAACACCACCCGTGGTGTTGTGTCAGATGATGATTTACTTGAGCTGACTGAAGCGGAACTCCTGGAAGGCTTCAGCGAACAAAATGTGATCAACGTCAGAAGAATAAAGATGAGGCGTGATGGTAAAGAGATTCAGACGAGGCACCTAATAATTACTTTTGGATCAAGTATCTTGCCCGAGTCAATCGAGGCCGGGTACATCAAGCTCCGTGTTAGGCCTTACGTGCCCAATCCACTCCGATGTTTCAAATGTCAGCGCTTCGGCCACAGCTCGCAGAGCTGCCGCGGCCGCCAAACTTGTGCTAAATGCAGTGCCACAGAACACACCACTGAAACTTGTGAGAACGCTCTCCACTGTGTAAACTGTGATGGGGAGCACGCCGCGTACTCGCGGTCGTGCCCATCGTGGAAGAAGGAAAAAGAAATTGTAACCATAAAAGTAAAAGATAATATATCGTTCAAAGAGGCACGAAGGCGGGTAGCATACCTGCCAAAGAAAAGCTTTGCCGAAGTGGCGCGTCAGGGGGCAGCGTCACAACGGCCTCCGGTGGCTGTCCGACCCACAAGCAGTGAGTCGGCAGTCACGCCATCTGCCCCCGCGGCGGTTGCAGCTAGCGCTGCTCCGTCTACCCAGCAGACGGGGCCACCGACCCCGAAGGTGAGCGCAGCCGAGGCTGCCCCACTCTCCCCGGCCCCTTCCAGCGCTGGCAACAGCCGGCGCAGCCAAATTCCTCAGGGAGCCCCATCGACCTCCGCGCTGGTGGGCGCTGGGGTCTTGCCCTCCAAGGCGGGACTCTCTCTGAAAACTTCTCGCTCGCAAGAGCACGTGTCCGGCGCCTCACAAGAGGCAATGGACACAACACCTATCCTCAAGGCGCACCTAGCGCCTAAGGAGCGGCGAGGCTCCCTCGAACGCTCCAGGAAGGGCAAAACTCCCGTTACAGGGCCTCGAAAGGCTCTGTAATTTAATCATTGTAATTTCCATAATCACTACTTCTCTTTCTGTACACACAGCACCTACTGACCTCCAATATGGATACACAAATAATTCAATGGAACGTCAGAGGTCTTCTCAGAAACCTTGATGATGTGCAGGAACTTATACAAAAACACAATCCAAAAGTGCTGTGTTTACAGGAAACACATTTAAAAAACAAACACACAAACTTTCTTCGACAGTATCTAACTTTTCGCAAAGATCGCGATGATGCCGTCGCATCATCGGGCGGTGTTGCCATAGTCACTCATAGAAGTATAGCTTGCCAACCTTTACAGCTACAAACGCCCCTTGAAGCAGTGGCGGTTCGAGCTGTCCTACTAAACAAACTCATCACTATTTGCTCGCTTTACATACCCCCGCATTACCAACTAAACAAACATGAATTTCAGTCCTTGATAGATCAATTGCCAGAGCCCTATGTTGTTCTTGGCGATCTCAATGCGCACAGCAGCCTGTGGGGAGACTCTCGTATCGATGCGCGAGGCCGTCTCGTTGAACAGTTCCTTTTTTCGTCTGGTGCGTGCCTACTAAATAAGAAAGAACCCACATATTACTCTCTTGCAAACAGAACCTTTTCGTCAATAGATCTTAGTATAGTTTCCGCGTCTATACTACTCGAACTCGAATGGGAAGTTACCAACAATCTTTACGGAAGCGACCACTTCCCTATACTGCTAAAAACACATAAAGAAAAAGAATGTCTACCACAGGCTCCTAGGTGGAAGATCGATACAGCCGACTGGGAGAAGTTCGGAAACTTAACTAGTATCTCATGGAATGACATATCTTGTTTAGGAATTGATGCTGCTGTGCAGTATCTCACAGCCTTCATTATAGATATAGCATCTAAATGCATATCAGAAATAAATGGCTTGGCATACAAACGGCGTGTCCCGTGGTGGAACGACGATTGTAGGATCGCTCGTAAAAAACAGAACAAAGCGTGGGGGTTGCTACGAGCGTCTCCCACTGCGGAGAATCTTATTAACTTTAAGAAAATAAAGTCCCAGGGCCGGAGAACCCGCCGACAGGCTAGAAGAGAAAGTTGGGAGAAGTTTTTATCGAATATAAATTCCTATACAGATGAGGCCAAAGTCTGGAACAAGGTAATTAGGATAAGAGGGCGGCAAACATATTCACTACCTCTAGTAAACACACAAGGCGATACACTAAAAGACCAGGCAGACTCACTTGGGGAGCACTTTGAGCGAGTGTCGAGCTCAACGCACTATTCCCAATCCTTTCTTAAACATAAAGAAATAGTGGAGCGTAAGCCAATCATACGAAAGTCTAGGCAGAATGAACCGTATAATCGGCCTTTCGGTATTGCCGAGTTGAGAGCTGCCTTGAACACATGTAAAAGCACTGCACCGGGACCAGACAGAGTCATGTATGACATGATCAGACACCTACATACAGACGCACAAATTACACTTCTTACACTATACAATACTATTTGGGCTTCGGGATACCTCCCATCCACATGGAAAGAAGCGATTGTGGTTCCTGTTCTAAAGCAGGGAAAAGACCCTTCCTTGGCGGCAAGTTACCGTCCGATAGCTCTAACTAATTGTCTGTGTAAGCTTTTTGAAAAAATGATTAATCGCAGACTTATACATTTCCTTGAGCTCAACAATATACTCGATCCTTATCAGTGTGGATTCCGAGAAGGGCGGTCCACAACCGATCATCTTGTGCGCATGGAAGGAAATATCCGTGATGCCTATATACATAAACAGTTTTTTCTATCAATATTCCTCGATATGGAGAAGGCATATGACACGGCATGGCGTCACGGGATCTTGCGAGACCTGTCGGAAATTGGCATCCGTGGAAATATGCTGAACACAATTGAAAGCTATTTGTCAAACCGTACCTTCCGGGTAAAAGTCGGCAATGAACTCTCACGTCCCTTTACGCAGGAAACTGGTGTACCCCAGGGAGGCGTGCTCAGCTGCACTCTCTTTATCGTCAAGATGAACACGCTACGTGCTTCACTACCACCTGCCATTTTTTACTCCGTATACGTAGACGATATACAAATAGGCTTCAAATCCTGCAACTTCACAGTATGCGAAAGACAGGTACAGCAGGGCTTGAACAAGGTTTCCAAGTGGGCAGACGAAAACGGATTTAAGGTCAACCCCCATAAAAGTTCTTGTGTTCTCTTCACAAGAAAGAGAGGCCTGCTCCCAGATCCTTGTGTAGAACTGGGAGGACAACAAATTCCTGTCAGCAAAGAACACAAATTCCTTGGTGTTATTCTTGACTCTAGGCTGACTTTCATTCCTCACATAAAACATCTTAAAGAAAAATGTCTAAAAACAATGAACCTACTTAAAATCCTATCCCACACATCATGGGGTAGCGACAGGAAGTGCCTGTTGAATCTTTACAGGAGCCTAGTTCGGTCACGAATAGACTATGGAGCCGCAGTATATCACTCTGCTGCCCCGAGCGCGCTAAAGATGTTAGACCCCGTACACCATCTGGGAATCCGTCTGGCCACTGGCGCATTTAGAACAAGCCCTGTTGAAAGTCTGTATGTTGAGTCCGATGAGTGGTCACTCCATTTTCGGAGAACTTACATCAGCTTCAACTATTTCCTGAAAGTGCGCTCTAATAAGGAACATCCGTGTTTCACAACCGTTAACGACTTGACATGTGAAACACTTTTTCATAACAGGCCCTCTATGAGACTTCCTTTCTCACTGCGTGCAAGGGAACTTAGCAGGGAAATGGATGTCCCAGTTCTCGAACAACGCCTAATGCCTCCAGCTAAGCTAGTACCGCCCTGGGAGTGGCAGCTGATAGAGTGTGACACATCCTTTGTACAGGTCACAAAACATGCGCCAGAGACACATATCAAAATGCACTTCTTGGAGCTCCAGTACAAGTACTCGTGCACAGAGTTTTATACAGACGCTTCTAAGTCGCATGCCGGGGTGTCATACGCAGCCATTGGCCCATCCTTCTCGGAATCCGGTGTACTGCACCCTGAAACAAGCATATTTACGGCTGAGGCCCATGCACTATTGTCGGCTGTGAAACATATCAGAAAATCAAATATTCAAAAAACAATTTTATTTACAGACTCCTTAAGCGTCGTAAAAGCCTTGAAGTCGCACTGTAAACACAGAAACCCCGTAATTACTGAGCTCTATTCCGTCCTCTGTAGAGCGTATATGTCTAACCAGCATGTCATTATATGCTGGGTGCCTGGACATAGGGGCATCGAGGGTAACGTTCTAGCAGACCAGATGGCCACATCAATTTCATTGCATACAGTCAGTCCTACTGCTTCGGTGCCTGTCACGGACCTGAAGCCTTTTTTAAGAAGGAAACTGCGAAACCACTGGCAACGTAAGTGGGACGCAGAAGTAAATAACAAACTGCACGTGATAAAGCCACAATTAGGTTTCTGGCCTCCTGTAACAAAATCCCGCAGGACAGATGTCCTATTCTGCCGTCTTAGAATAGGACACACTTTTGGAACACATAACTTCTTACTCACGGGAAACGAGCCTCCAACTTGCGGTAGATGCGGGGAGAGGCTGACCGTCCTCCATGTCCTCCTGGAGTGTCGGAAAGCCGAATCTGACAGAAAGAAACATTTTCCGTTAGCATACCGGCAGCATATTCCCCTTCATCCTGTAATGTTACTCGGCCCAGAACCGCTCTTCGACACTAACGCAGTCCTAAGTTATCTGAAAGATGTTGTGTTGCATGTTGTTAGCCCAACATGTTCGTAGCGTCTTCTCTCTTCAGAGGATGGCGCCGCGATATTTCTTTCGTGTAGCACGTGCCTCTAGGCCCTTGTGTTTCAAGGGCTCTGGCGAGGCAGCAGTGCTTTAAGTAATTTTACCATCCTATATATTTTTATTGTGCATCATTCTTCTACGATGGATTTTAATGTTCATAGTATTCATCATTAGTCATCGCCATAATTTTATAGTACATAGATTTTACGCACTTTACTGCGACTATTTTAGGCCACTTTACAGCCAAGTCACATCTTCCATAATACATCCTTAACACTACCACCAGTCATGGCGCTCTTTGGCCAAACCTGGCCCTTGCGCCACAAAACAACATACATCATCATCATCACAATCAAAGAGCTCCAAGTGTCATAGCACCAGGAATACATTTGCACTGCAAGAGCAGCAATGATGCAGGAGGAACAACGAATCATAACTATGCTTGTGCCACATGACCCCACTGTTCGCATTTTCCTCACTATAAATAGTACCAATTAAGTTGTTGTAGTTTGTAAATTATGAGGATAACAAAAGGAAGAGAAAATTACTGCTGACTGCCTCGTAACTTTCCAGTACAGTCTCCTGAACTTCAAGAGAAGTCAGTAGTCTGCAAAGCAGCAATCTGTTTTCAGTGTTCATACAGGTTGTCATGTCTGGCATCCAAGAACTGGGCGGCGTAGACGTAGCGTCGAAAGAACGTTTATTCCTGCTACTTGGCAGGCAGCCAACAGGTTACATACTGCGCGCGGTGGGCCCGTGCGAGCGGTCTTTTAAAGCCAGCACGGGCTACCCGATAAGAGATAGCCGGGCAGAGAGCATGCGCAGACAGCACGCGATAACACGCGTGCTTGGTTTCGCGCGCACACAACATCTCCTTCCTCCTAATGAGCGCAAAGTCCTTTTGCCACATTATACAATGCAACTAATGCTATGGCTGATATCTGTCAGGAGGTCGCCGGTCCCTCTGTGGATAGCGTCGCTCCCCTGGAGGGTCGGTCGTTGCCGCAGGGGCCGCAGCTGGAAATGGCTCGTTGGCGCTCTCAGGATCCCTGAAATCTGGAATAAAATCTTCCGTGATGCTCTGCTTTGAGCTGTCGATGCTGAGCAGTAGCTGGTCTTGATGACGACGCCAAATGAGCACCCCATGATTCGTTCTAACGCGAACCTTGTATGAAACGGGGCCAGACTGCTGAATGATAGTGCCAGGGACCCATTTCTCAGGACCTCTGTAATTCCTCACGAGGACCTCATCATTGATGTTGAAAAGTCGCTCACGTGCCTTGCGTCGCACCATATCGGAGAGCTGTTGCTGAGCCACTCTTCCCCCGACAGAAGGCTTGACTGCGTCGAGTCTCGTGCGCAGTCGTCTACCTATGAAAAGGTTTGCTGGAGTTTCTCTTGTAGTCGCATGCGGCGTGTTGCGGTACGTCACCAGGAACGTCTGTAAGGTTGCCTGCAAGGAGTCTTGGGGTCGTCCTTTCCGCAACGCAGATTTCATTGTCTGTACAAATCTCTCCGCAAGGCCATTCGTGCTTGGATGGTACGCTGCACTCACGATATGACGACCACCGAAGCCTTTGACGAAGCTCTTGAATTCTTCGGAAACGAACTGTGGTCCGTTGTCGGTCACGATGGTCTCGGGTACGCCAAAACGCGAGAACAGGTCTTGGAGACACTGAATTGTGTGGTACGCCGTAGTCCTCTGCATGACATAAACTTCCGGCCATTTTGAGTGTGCGTCCACAGCAACAAGGAACATTTTGTCTTTCATGGGTCCAGCAAAATCCAAGTGAACTCTTTGCCACGGCGAAGTCGGCCATGACCATGGATGAAGCGGAGCCGGTGCTGGTTCGTTCCGTTGCTGTTGACACTCTTCACATTTCTTCACGTGTTGCTCTAGGTCCGCGTCGATACCAGGCCACCAGACGTAGCTCCTCGCGAGTTCTTTGCATCTTACGATACCGGGATGACCCTGATGAAGTTCCTCAAGCAAGAAGGCTCGGTGTTTTGAAGGCACAACTACTCTCATGCCGTACATTAAACACCCTTGATGAACTGTGAGCTCCAAACGCTTGTCGAAGAAATGTTTCAACTCCTTCTCAGCGACATGCGACGGCCAGCCAGCACTTGTGAAGTTCAGTACCTTGCTTAGTAATGGATCACGCCTCGTTTCACGAGCGATGTCTTGGCCTGTGACAGGCAGCGTTTCCAAACGAAGCGAATAAAAAATTTCGCTTTCTTCTTCTGATTGCTTTTCGCTGCTGTCGAGCGGCAAGCGCGATAAACAGTCTGTTTCCGCATTATCGGAAGATTTCTTGAATTCAAGAGCATAGTTGTAGGCTGACAGCGTCAGCGCCCAACGCTGCATGCGGGCAGCTGCCATCGCGGGAATGCCTGTTTTCGGGCCGAGAATTGTTTGCAGTGGTTTATGGTCAGTCACAAGCGTGAAGAACCTACCGTAGACGTAGAAGTGAAACTTCTTTACGCCGAATACGAGGGCAAGGGCTTCTTTCTCGATCTGACTGTAGTTCTTTTCGGCACTTGACAAGGTGCGGGATGCGTAGGCAACCGGTCGAACTGATCCATTTATCATTTTCTGCGAAAGAACTGCGCCTATACCGTACTGAGATGCGTCGCAGGCAAGTTGAAGCGGTCGCTTCGGATCATAATGGGCAAGAACTGGAGGGGAAGCCATAGCTGCTTTTATCTCCGTGAAAGCAAGCTGGCATGACGCATCCCACGTCCACTCCGTTGTTTGCTTTAGCAGCCTGTACAACGGCTGTGCCAAAGTCGAGAGACGCTGAACAAACTTGCCGTAATAATTGACCATCCCAAGGAATGACTGCAGTTGCTGCTTGTCTTTTGGAGCAGGCGCATTTAGTAGTGCCAGTACCTTTTCAGGCGATGCGCAAACACCCTCGGCGTTGATGACGTGGCCCAGATAACGGAGCTCTCGTTGAAAGAACGAGCACTTATCGCGCCGGATGCGCACACCGCGTTCCTGCAATCTTGACAAGACGGCTTCCAAGTTACGGAAGTGCTCTCGCTTGGTCTTGCCTGTGACCAGGATGTCGTCAAGGTAGCAACTGACTCCTTCCAACCCTTTCAGCATGTTGTCCATAATTCTTTGAAATATGCTTGGGGCGGACGAAATGCCGAAAGCCAGACGGTTCATAGTATACAAGCCCTTATGCGTGTTTATCGTCAGTAGTTTCCGGGAGCCTTCCGCCATAACTACCTGCTGGTAGGCCCTACTCAGGTCAATCTTCGAAAATTCCTCCCCTCCTGCAAGCGCTGCGAGAAGGTCATCTATCCGAGGTAGCGGGTAGCGGTCTACTTCTAGACAGGGATTGACGGTGGTTTTATAATCGCCACACAGTCGGAGGCTTCCATCCCTCTTCACTACCGGTACCAAGGGCGTTGCGTATTCGCTTGTAGCAACAGGCGTTATGATGCCAAGCTTCTCCATTTTCACAAGTTCCGCTTCTACTGCACGTTGCAGAGCAAAGGGAACGCTTCTTGCCTTTACAAACTTCGGCTGTGACCCCTCGCGAAGGACAAGCTCGGCCTGCTCTTCCGTGATGGTACCTAGCTCATCCTTGAAAAGTTCGGAATGGCTTTCTAGCATGGCTTCCAGCTTTTCTTGCCAGTGCTTTGATATTTCTCGAGAGAGACCAAGGTGATTAAAAAAAACTAGGTTCTTCCAATCCAAACGAATATCTTGCAACCATTCTCTGCCGAGGAGTGCCGGTCCTGTAGAGTCCACGACGTACAGGGGAAGCTCCACGCACTGGTCGTTGTGGCGCACGACGACTTTCGCCAGACCCTTCGGTTTTACTATGGCCCCAGTATACGTGCGCAGCTTTAACGATGCTGGCTGAAGTCGCTTACGTGGAAACAACCTCTGGAATTCGCGCCATGATATGACGGATACGGCTGCGCCGGTGTCAAGCTCCATCGTCAGTAGGACACCGTCAACGTTCACGGGTACAGTAAATGGGTCTGCGTTGAATGATTTAAGTGAGACAGACGACTCGTTTCGGACGGACGTGAGCATCTTCACACGTTTCCGGAGCTTTGCCTCCCTAGCTTTCTTTCCTTTCCTGCAGGCGCGTTGAATATGCCCTTTTCGGTTACAATTGTAACATGTATCGCCGATATGAGGGCATGCTTCGCTAGAGTGATTGGGTGACCCGCAACGGAAGCAGCTTGCCGACATCACAGACTGCTTTTCGCCTCGAACCTTATTCACTTCGTACGCCGGGGATGCGCTGTTATGCGTGAACGCCGCGCTAATCGTTGCAGTTTCCATGGCAAGAGCTCTATCTACGGCCTTTTGAAAGGTTAGCTTTTTGTCTTCCGTGAACAACACACGCTGAATGTCCTCGCGGAGCAGGCCGCAAACGAAACAGTCCCGGAGCGCTTCATCCAAGAAACTTCCAAATTCGCAACTCTGCACCAGCCTTCGAAGTTCCGCGACAAATTCGGTAATGGACTCACCGCTTCGCTGTGACCGCTTGTAAAATTTAGCACGCTCTGCGATGACAGACGACTGCGGTGCCAGGTGATCGCTCAGGAGTTTCAGGAGACTGTCAAACTCTCGTGACGACGGTGCGTCCGGTGCCGTCAGCGACTTGAGCAGCGCGTAGGTCTTCGCGCCGATGAGACTCAGGAACGCAGGAACCTTCTTTGCTACTGGAACATCGTTGACCAAAAGATAGGCTTTCAACCTTTCCTCGTACGAGCGCCAGTCACTCGTGGTCTCGTCGAAAGGTTCAATGTGGCCGATGTGACTCATGACTCACTTGGAAGTTTCGGCTGCCGTGATGCCAGTTTCAGGAATTTCACCGCAGGGAAATCTTCGTGGCGGGAAGCTTTTACACAGAGGCCAGGTTCTTCACACTGCGAATTCCGTACGGCGGTCATCCCATCTTCGTCGCCAATATGTCATGTCTGGCATCCAAGAACTGGGCGGCGTAGACGTAGCGTCGAAAGAACGTTTATTCCTGCTACTTGGCAGGCAGCCAACAGGTTACATACTGCGCGCGGTGGGCCCGTGCGAGCGGTCTTTTAAAGCCAGCACGGGCTACCCGATAAGAGATAGCCGGGCAGAGAGCATGCGCAGACAGCACGCGATAACACGCGTGCTTGGTTTCGCGCGCACACAACACAGGTCACCAAAGATATGTCAACAAATTAGCCTGAATTGTGCTTATTCATAAACAGCACAAAGCAGGAAAAGCACGCCGGCGTTCGTGTTGTCCTCTTCTCGTCCGTGTTTAATTGTGCGCTGGAACGACGTTTCATAATGCCAATCACAACCAACTGGCCCAGCTGTCCATACTTAGGAAAAATTGTACAGAGGGCCAAATGCACGTCGAGAACGACCGAACTGCGTGCTCCGGGCCGCTCGGAGCTACGTGCGCGACATCTAGCGATAACGCCTGGTTCGAGACGGGCGGAGTGTCGGCATGCGCGACCAAGCTGATAGCACTGCCTGTCTTTTCGGGGATCGCAGGATGCTGCGGCTTTACCTTCTGCTTCAGTCGTCAGAAGCGCTGATGTGCGCTGCCAGTCTGCGAAAGCGCATACGCGGCGGAGCGCACGCCACTGGCTTCTCTTTTTTTTTTACTTTCTTTTTGTGCACTATCAAAGCTCTGGCAGGGAGCATTTCACCGCATCATTCACGCGCCGGTGTACTGCATCGTCATCCTTGCCGCGAGCCTTATATCAGTGATCGAGGTTTGGCAGTTTTCGTTCTTCGGCAATTGCAGGAAGGCAAATTAGTATTAAAGGTGCCGCGAAGTAAGTGTAAGCGGCGGGTTTGTCTTTATTTCACTGTTCTTCTTTGCTCATTAAAGAAAACAGATTGCTGGCTTCTCATTTCACGCTCTTTTATTTTTTCCACAAGTTTACTGTTTATTAGGGGATGGAGAGGACAAACTAACGAATAGGGGCTCCCCCAGATTTCTTTAGGATCTCAATCCTCTTCGGCAGTGACTCGTAGAGGGAGTCGACGAGAGCGCGGTCATTCCGGAGATGTTCCCACTCATTTTCAATGGCTTCCCATAGCCCGTCCGGATTGCAATTGGAGAGTCCCGATTTCTTGGATAGGCTTTTCTTCATCAGTCCCCACACGTTTTCTATAATGTTAAGGTCAGGGCTTCTTGCAGGCCATGGAAGGGTCATAACGCCAAGCCTTTCAAAAAGGTCTCGGACAGTCTTGGCTGAGTGCACAGAAGCTCCATCTTGTTGAAAGTGATAGAGCCCATCCGGAAACGGCCCATCAAGCACATAAGGCAAGAGGACCGTTTCTGCCACCTCCGCGTAGACTTCTGCCGTCATACGCCCAGGAATGCGGTACAGGGGTCCTAGTCCATCGTAGCTGATGGCTCTCCACACGCTGACTGAAACACGGCCGCTGCTGCGCACATTCCAAATGTATTTTTCTTCGTCCCTGCATGGTGGTAGGGAAATCTGGTTTTATTAGAGGAATCAAATTGCCATCAGAGCTAATGATACCTGATGTGGTAGCAGTGAAGGACTGGAAACGACGAGAGTGCAACGCATTAAAGAGATTGAAGCCCATTATGGTTCAAAATATGGAGCGTCAAAATGTCCGTTCGCGAGCTCGTTAAGCTGGCTTTCCAGCATTGTAGATTTTTAATATGGCGTCGCAGCGCACAGTATTCGCAACTCCAGCAATTCATGCGACACCTAGCGGCAGTAGGGAGAAACGAAATACGGAGGTCCAGTCGCCGTGTGTGCCGTAGAGGCTGCTGTCGCGGACGGAAGAATGAAGCTGCTAGCAAAGAAAAAGCGAACGGCCAAGCAGTTCTGCTGTGTTCCTCGGTGCGTGCCAGCGAGATGGAAGGACAGCGATATTTCCGTTCACGCACTTCCCTCCGAGTGGAAAGGCTGAAGCCGCAGAACCAGGTGGATCGCTAACCTCCGCATCGGCAAGGCTGTGACGCTTACAGTGACTGTTTGCTCACGGCATTTTGCACGGGATAATTTCTCCTTACCAGGTGAGACACTATTGTGAACTCGACCCTAATGCATGGCCATTGTGCGTGGCCATTATACATGTCGCTGTGTCACCTTATGTAAACACGTTTCGCATTGCGGGCACTGGCGATTGGGCTATGCATTATTTGCTGCATATGTTAGCCGCAACGCGAAATTCGAGCACAGGTTCGAGACCTGTCACAGCGGTTTCTCCGAGGAACGTCTCTTCTGCACTCGTTAACCACATTGGCTGTAATTAGAGCTCATGTTCGACGCTTCACAGCGGTTTCTGCGAGCAACGTCACCTCTGCGCTCGTTGGCTACACCCGGCTGTAACTCGGGAGGCTTTTGATGCCCAGCACGTCTCGCGCAACTTATACGGGCGTCGGAGATTCAAATGTTTACGAATGATGTACTAGCAAGTTCGGGAAGTGTTGAGTGTAAACGTGCCACGTATGTGGCATGCTAAAGCGGAATAAATATCATGCGTGGTGCGGATGAACTTGCAGCACAGGCGCACTGCACGCGGGCACTTCCCAGCGCGACTGATTACGAATTTGCCACTTGCACTTGAGAATATCCGACGTGCTCAAGAGTGGCCATATGACACTGGTATTTCGCACCGACGGCGAGCCTATCACGTTCATTGCAGAAGTTTGCCACTTACGCGACAGCCACATGTCAATTTTACACGCGTTTGTTAGTTTCGAGGAAAATTTACGGCGTCCGCCGTCTACTGACGTGTCGCATGTGTATGTGCAGTATTAGTACCTAAGCTAGCTTTGTCTGTGTTATTAAATCATCCCCAAGTCAGTGGCAAAACTACGGTCATGTGGTGGTGTTTGCACCTGTGTACTTTGCGTTATGAGCAGCTTTCAACTACGTTTTGCAGATGCTACATTCGGTGTACAACGTTGCATAGCCTTGCACACTCAAACCGTGCTTCATTTCCTTGCAAATGTTTTTTTATAAATATTGTGGCCTTGTTTCTGAGGTAAAAAGAAAAAAATTCTGGGTGCAGCCCATATTGAGGCACAATAAAGCATAAACAATTCATTTATTTTTTCAGATGTAGCATGTCAAAGACAGCGGCTGAAAAAAATGCAGTACCAACTGAAAACCTGCCAAGGACGTCATGTTATGATGAGAACAAGGATGCTCATATGAAAGAGCTTTCACTGGCAAGACTTCGCCGACGTGTGTATCGGTCAGCCAGAGTAAGTTAATTTGACTACATGGTGCAGCACTTATATGCTTATGGTACATACACCATGTCTACAAGCATGCAATAGATGTCAACACCTTTTAATGCATTACAGAATGAATCAAGCAAAGAAACTGTTGCCTCCCCATTAGAAGCAAAGGTGTTGCCCCATGCACCTGTCAGCACGACCACTATGGTAAATTGGCTGCCTGCAACTTGTGCACACATTGCTTCACCACTAATTCCTTGGGATTAAACTCTGACATTGCAGGACGATCTCCCATCCCCTGACCGCAACAGCATGGACCAAATAAGTGACAAAGGAAATATGGTAATTTCTTTTTGTATATGTATGTGTTGTGGTAGCTGTCTTTACCTAGACGGTGGCATGCTTTCTGGATTTACATCGTAAAAGCATTGTAGCACGTGGTGTGTGATGGGTGCACATTAATTGCAACTTGTGCACACATTGCTTAACCACTGGTTTCTTGAACTGAACTCTGTCTGACATTGCAGGACGATTTCCCATCCCCTAACAGCACGGACCAAAGCCTTGCAAACACCATAAGGGACAAGGACATAGCAAATATGGCAATTTATTTTTTCTAGCCGGCAGCATGTTTTCTGGATTAACTTCGTGAAAGGATTGTGGTGTGTGATGGGTGCAAATTAACTGATGCAAAAAGCCTGACTTTCCTACTTCCAACATTGAATTTAATACATTGACGTGCATTATTGGAATGACAAAAAGAAGCTGCATTTCGCGTCAGATATGTCAGACATTACAACTCTTGCTTTTGTTTTGTGACAGGAATGTGCTTGCCAACCTGGCCTCCGGACATTAAAGGGAAGCTGAAAGGTTTTCCAGAAAAAATGAGTGAACATGCGTACATAATGGTTTTCAACCCTCCGAATTCGAATATCGCATCGAAATTGAGCGAAAGAAAGCGCAAATATATTTTATTTCGACGAAAAGTGCCGCAGCGGACACGCCCAGCTCGCGCGTCTCGTTTCCGCCTGTGATTGGTCGGGCGACCCGTGACGTCAACTTTAGCGACCGACCGCTGCCGCTCCACATGAAGCGCGGTGCCAGGTAGTTTGGTGCCGTAATGGAAAATTAAGAGGTAATAGAAAATTTAGAGAGACTGCGTTTTTCTGAAGAGTTCGGCGTTGCTCCCTACATGTACGAGCCGATTGCAAAGAGCCGGCCTCTCGAAGAAGCAAACGATGCTGATGCGAGCAGTGCTTCCGACGAGAACGAAAGCGAAGTCTTGGGATCTCCTCGTGTTGGAAATGCTCTTTGGTGAGTATGTTTTTTGCAAAGCGATCTAGTGATCTCGCCCATCTTTCGCCGATCTAGTGAGCTCGTTTCCGGTCAAACAACTGCAGTGTTGTGTTCCTGCATGCCTCCTCGTGGAACGTAAGCGGGGATGCGATCGTCGGCATTTGTGCGCTGTCCAAAGCTGTCGGCAACCTACAAAGACGGTTCAAACGCGTGAAAAGCTTCCCGGTTCATGCAGTACGTGTAGTGACCTTCATCTGTGCGCCATCCGCACACTACTCGTAACCGAAGTCGTAAAGGCGGCGAATTCCGTCGGCTACGTGAGACGGTCGGTTTCTCGCTGTGCGCGAGAGACGGGGGGAGCGTAGCGTCCTGGCGTGCGCCGGCTTTCCAGCACATGCAAACTCTACATTTGCACTGCGTTATGGTAGCTGCGTGCAGGCTGTGTTACAACACACGTGCAAACAGAAAATTCGCGGCGCTTTGCGACGAAACCTGCGTCGAAGGCGCGAAATAAACATGCACCTTCCGTTCAGCGTGCTAACATGAAGGAGTTCGCAGTAAATCAGAATCCAGGTTTGGGCGAGTTCGTGTATTCATAAGGCCTTCCAACACCAGTTATCATCAGTCAGTCCGCACTCGTGCCGTCTTTGTTTTCGTTGCTCCGATCTTTTCGCGCTGCATTTAGAAAGCTTGCTAGTGGAAATTCTGGTGATAATCGGCGTCACGGAAGTGGTTGGAGCACAGCAGTGTTGTTCTTGAGGGCTTGAAATTCTTTCGCTTTACAGCAGCCTCCCACTTCCTTAAAAGCTTCTTGTCTTGTGGGAAGCAATGGAAGACAACATCGTCGCGGCCGCTGGTGTTCGTGCAACCGTAGGCTGCACAGAAAGACGGCATGATCGGCCCACCACATCAGTTGATGCTGCGCACGTTGACCACCACTCTACATACACACAGACGCACCAACAAAGAAATGCAGGGTCGATCGAAGCAGATTACGACGGCACGCACGCAGAAACAAGCACGGTCAGGCACGGTCGCGCAGGCTGCGAAGGAGCAAAACACTAAAGTTGACGTCACAACACCGCGGTTTCCGGTCTCCGCTCGCATCGTCAGCGTCAGCAGCAGCGCGCGGCATTCGACGGGGGGCGGAGCTACAGCGCAATTTCAACCGACGATTACGTCGCTCCTATTTGAAAAAAAACCCCCAAATTTGACCTACATGGTTTATAAGGTTCCCGCATCCGTATATGAGCGTCTTATTGAATTCGACAGACTCTTCAGCTTCCCTTTAATGGCAGAGTACTCAAGAGAAGAAAAAGACGTGGCAAATTTCCTACTAGAAATGGCTTCACGGACAAGGCTTACAGAAAGCAAGGCTGCCCAAGTGACATCGGGTACTTTTCCACAGAAGTTTGTGAACACGATAAATAGTAGCAACGTAAATACATTCACAGGCCTGCCATCATTCGATGTTCTGAATGCTCGTGTGACGTGCTACACAAAAATTCATCCACTTTCAGGACGGCACCAGTTATGTGTAAAAACAATTGCATTGACATTGGTGAAATTGAAGCATATTTCCACTGCATTCTTGAGTCACCTTTTTAACTGTTCTCTAACTACATGTAGCAACATAATTGCAGAGACTGCTCAGTTGATGTGTGAAATTTTAAAAGCAACTGTGGCTGTGCCACCAAAAGATGAATTCCAGTGGCACGTTTGCATATTCGGCATTAGGTGAATCACCTAAAATCGTGTCATGGCTGGCGATATTAGAGTAGCCTGTATTGCATAGAGGCATTTGTGCGTGTGACCTTGGCTCCATCAAAGCGTGGCGGCCTTGAGAGTAAGTGCGGTCTTCTGTTTGGAAATCCAGCATTTTTTATGCCACTCAGCCGCTTCATACTTTTCAGACACGGTCGTTGCCATGTGATCTACATGCTGCACTTGTTTGCATTGGCCAAACCTGCAGACTTCAACTTCAACACACTTTTTGTAAATTAGCAATGCACATTCTTTTGCAACTTGTATTCTTCATTGAAGTGCTGATTTACACTACGCATTCTGATGCAAGTTTTCATCTTATGGTATTCCGAGATATTTGCAGTTCACTTATGATCTGTGTGCATAGAGTTGTGGTTATTCTTCAATGGCTGTTTGTTGTCCCTTTCCTTACTTGTATTTTTTCACAAAATAAACCACATGCACTCAATATTTTGTTCACTGTACTTGCCTCATACGTTTTACTCAAGCCCATTTTTGTTGCACTTTTTAGCATATGAGGGTATATCTGGCCAAACAGAACATGAGAAGTAACATGGAACAGTGTCAAACCTGCATACGATGAGTATTTAAAAAGTTTGGCCACCAGAGTTGAGTACTCTGAAAGAATGGTTTGATTCAAATGACCCCAGCTGGTATATGTACCATAATTTATGCTTCTTCCCAGTTTGTTGAATACAGTGCAAATGGCTGTCCTGGGAAGCATAACTAAACCACTGGTAATACAACATGGGGAGACACTTGTGCAGACTTAACATCAGTGAATGATAATTATTGACCTCCAGAGAGCATATTGGCCTCGAGCTCCACCACTGGAAAAGCTGGCGCTACCGTCGGCGTGACGTGCTAGGAGGGATCACGTGGACATAGCGGCCGCGTCGGCTGCTTCGGGCGCGCCGAAGCGAGCTGAAAACGAGTTTAAATTCCCTCGTACGCTGCGGTCCTCATTTAGTGGCAAAATTTTCCCGCTTCGAGTCAACGCTTTACAACGCTTGAAAGCACTAATAATAGGTAGTGGCTGCCTTTGAAGGCGCGCAACATTGTAGGCTACTGCTCGGTGCCGCAGGGCCGGACGCACGTAACGGAGGCCGGTGTCAGCCTTATTCACACGTAGTCGCAGGACAAGAAGCTGCGTGAAGCTTGGCTTGCGAAACATAAAACCGGCAAACAGTCATCGGCTACAACTCGGGTATGCAGCAAGCACAGACGCGAGGAAGATTTCTGCTACGGCGCCCGGTCTGCGATGTTCTGAAAACGCGCACTGAGACGCTCGCCCGAGTCCGCTGCACGACTAATGTCATGACGGTTTGGTCTGTGAACTTGTCGATGCTATAGATACTGGCGAGTTCAGTGGAGTGGAAAGGCAGCGGTAAGAAGCACATTTAAAAAAAAGCATGGCATATGGTCATGTTTGTGTTATGAATTAATGCACTGGATTACAAAAAAGGAGCAGCGGGAAATTGCACGCTGAGAACACCGATAAACATACAGTGCGACGCAACTCGAAAAATAGCATTGAAAGGTCAAAGAATTTAGAAGAAAAAAAAAAGATTGAATCGTCGCGACGGCACATCACAGTCCCCGTAGGCGTTGAAGTCTCTACAATGAAATTATTTTTGAACAGCTCTGATAGCACCCACGCAACAATGGTTGCTTGTATACTGGCATGCTCATATTCTGCTGCCTAAAGCTCACGGCACGGTGCGAAAACGCGCGCGCGGAGAAAGCGAAACAGTGCGCGGACAAACATGCAGACGCGCAGTCGGTCGCTGCGAAGCTGCGCGATCGCTGCATTAAGGCTTCATTCTATTACTCTCCATTTAGTTATACAAACACTATAAGAACATATTTCACATAGTTTGGTCTCGGCGTTTGCCTACCTTTCACGCAAGGAGGCAGTTCGGGAGACTCCATCGCGGCGACCGCGCGTAGTGGCGTTCACTGTACGTATTCGCTAAAGAGATAGAGTCTGTAAACGAATGTGTGCTTTCAGTTTACCCAAGATTATTATTTAGACAGTAAGAAACTTCTCTCGTTTCGAATGTACTTACAGAAATGTCCAGGAGAGCTCGCGCGTGGTGTTTTCAGTGAGCGCTGACAGCAAAACCTACGAGGAGTGCGCCACGTGATCCCTCATACTACGCCAGCGAGGCGCTTCCGATAGATGGCGACTCCGTAACTCCTCGCCGCCAATAGAGCTGTCCTTACTATCAACATATCAATAAATGGAAAGTAAGTGACATAAAAGTTTAACATGCACTTAAAGCACTTAACAAATACTTAAAGGGGCACTTAAACACTTCCGACTGATCATGGTTACCTCACTACAAAAGGACACCGCCTGCTGCAAAAATTTTTCGAATCATTGAACTGTAAGCGGAATTAGTAGTTATTGCACTGATGCATTGCTTTCTCCTTTCGCCTCAGCTAGTGTGCTGGAAGCTACACGGTGCATGGCAAGGTAGCAAGGTCCTGGTCAAGTTTTTTTTTTTACACATTGCTACTTGTGGTTCAGGCATGTGTGGCACTCTCTAAACGCGAGATGGACGCCTGGAGCTACATCACTTACAGAGACCAATAAATACACACGGCTGTCTGATCGTCCTGCGAACAGAGCTTGTGGTGGTCGTGGTATCTATATTATGCGGCATGCCAGTTTCAGGGCCCCTTTAAGAAGGGCACTAACAAAGACAACAAAAGTTGGTTTCATGAGTTCTGCCTGAGTCGCCACTGATATCACGCAGTTGCTCGAGCACAAATTGTGAAACAATAACGTATGAGCCATAGGAAACGAACAGTCATGTCGGCAAAAAAAGAAAAAAAAGCAGGATATGTATTGTGATAGGTAACCCCAAGCGCCACAGCACAAGGTGAAGCTAAGTTGCAGTTCGGCACATAATAGGATCTCTTCTGCTTACAACGGTGCACGCACATGAACATTTCACTTTACTACGATCTTTGCAATATGAACAGCATTGAAACGCAATGTAGAGATGAAACATTAAAGGGACTGACAACTACACCAAATGTTCCAGGATAAGGTGCCAGGAGAAACAGCCGAGATGTGCTTGCACTTTTGCGACAATCCAGCAGTGCACGAACACTTTGCCTCCACGATCGATGGGTCCCGGAATGCGTCGGCGATTCTCACCACAATCTCGTGCGGGTCCGCTGTCACGCCGGAGGTTTGCACACACGCGCGACCACTTCTACTTAATTACTCTTTGTACCACTGGTACCGACTAAAATGAGGTGCTCGGCGTCCACTACCCGTTCTCCCCCCACAAAACAGCGCGAATTAACATCGCAGTACAACAAACTTAAAGTTATCACCAAGGTAGGGTGGCTCCCTAACCAAGGAAAGCGTACGCGGGGACCTCCGTAAAGCCGCCATACTGCACAGTGTAGCCAGACCGGGTCAGGCTTCGCAGCGCCCCCTAATGTTGATTTGAGTTGCGAATAATACCCGAAATCAATCACACATCTTTTATATGATAAAATACACACGCTGTTTTAAAATTCCCCACATCTTAGCTTAAGGATACAATTTTGTGGGTGTGCCATGCAGAAAAGGTAACCTAACGAACATTTAAAACTGTGATTTTGATGTTCTATACTTCAAAAAACATTGCCGATTCCGAAAACGTAAGAACTGAGCTCGCATTATGCATTCATGACCTTTAATTTTGCGATTTATTGTTTCGCCCTGAAGCCGAAAATAAAATATACTAATTTAAGTTCTTTATGCGTGTTTCATCTCTATTGCCTACATAATGCCCACCGTGCTGTACAGTTTAACAACTCAGACTGCACTCACCTACCTTTCACTGGTTTTAAAATGTAAATTTGACAGCCTAAAAAAAACTCCGGGTATATTCTCAGACGTGCGAGCACATTGAAACAGACTACAGTCCTACCGTGCTTTTTCCGGCCGCCACACCCGCTTCTGCTGGTCCCAGCGCGTGCAAAAAGTGGCTTCGTCGCTGAAGACGACTGCTCTCCAATTGTCTGGGGTCCAGTCTTCCCCCACAGACGCGAATTCCAGGCGCGTGTCCCGATCCGCTTGTCTCAGTTGTGATTTCTGCGCAGCTATTCTACTTTTCGCACCTGCTGCATGAAGCCTGCTCCTGATTGTCTGAGTGGATGCGTTCAAAGCGAACATGTCACGAAGCTCCCTGGCGCTGAGGAACGGATCATCTGCTGCTCCTGCGACAACAAGCCTGTCTTCTTCTTGCGTCGTCGCTCTTGGTGGCCGGCCGCGCGCAGCATCCTTAAGTCGGCCTTCTTTGTGGAATGCCTGCAGTACTCTGTTGAATGTGGCTAAAGGGCGCCCAGTAGCTTGAGCTATAGCTCTTTGGGTCATTGTCCGGCCTATCTCTGTGATGGCTTTCCTTTGGTATACTGTGAGTCGCGGCGCCATCGTCGATGCCTTTACGCATCTCGTCTGTTCACTTGTAGGGATGAAAACTTTATTCAGGTTATCGCATATCTGATCTTGTGTATACGCCACACTTAAGGTCCAAGTATGCTTTCAGTAATGACATGCCGATTTTGGCATTTGCCGGCAAATGCAGCCTGCCAAACCTCGATCACTGATATAAGGCTCGCGGCTAGGCTGACGATGCAGTACACCGGCGCGTGAATGATGCGGTGAAATGCTCCCTGCCAGAGCTTTGATAGTGCACAACAAGAAAGTAAAAAAAAAGAGAAGCCAGTGGCGTGCGCTCCGCCGCGTATGCGCTTTCGCAGACTGGCAGCGCACATCAGCGCTTCTGACGACTGAAGCAGAAGGTAAAGCCGCAGCATCCTGCGAGCCCCGAAAAGACAGGCAGTGCTATCAGCTTGGCCGCGCATGCCGACACTCCGCCCGTCTCGAACCAGGCGTTATCGCTAGATGTCGCGCACGTAGCTCCGAGCGGCCCGGATCACGCAGTTCGGTCGTTCTAGACATGCATTTTGCCCTCTGTACATCTTACCAGGCCTTGGCCCGCTTAGCAGTTACTAGCATTAACTCGGACAATCATGACAAAGAATGATCAGGCAGAGAATGATCCCAAGGCTAAAGAATGCAAAACAGTGAAATATGAAAGATAAATAGAAAAAGTTTTGTTGAAAACATATCCTCAGACCTGTTTCCAACAACCTTAACGCTCAGAAATAAGACATTGACGCGGAAGTCCTGGACATGCAGAATGAAATTCCTGTGACAGCCGTTTCGCCTAACTGTCCACGTATGCATCACCACATGAGAAAGCAGCGATTTCATGAAAAGCACAAATAGGCTGGGCACGTCCATCTGTTGAGGGTACGCGAGATTGCGCGATGTCGGCGCAAGCACACAATACCGCAGTGCAAAGGTAATACTTTAATGCCTTCTGGTACGATGCTAACACCTCACTTGCACGTCAGGCGCTCCTTAATCCCGTAAGAATGAGGTACTACACTGCCGCTTTCGAACAAAAGTTCTACTCGGCCCCTTTACTAATCCCTGCGGTGCTTCTCGCAAACTTTTGGTAAAGATAACAGCCCTGCCATGTGGACCAAAAAAAAGCTAAATGTGGGCAGCCGAGTATCGATGGAAACTTCATAAGACCAAAAAACTGCGCAATGTAATAATATAAACATCTGCAAGCAAGGCTTGCTCACCTGCGAGGGCATGAACAAAGGCCGGGTAGTGACCTTCTGTGCTCCCATCTTCACTGCACCAGTGTGCTTGAACTTCAGTTGTTTTTGAGAAATCTCGCTCATCTTCCGGCTCAAAAGATTTGATGAGCCGCACAGGTAGAATAGCTGGATAATTGTCGCGATATTTTACATACGCAAGCATTGTAGAGTCCGCACGCTACACTGATGTTATTGGGGCCGGATCACTCCAGAAAAAGGGAGAAGCAGCACGCGAAAGCAAAAACACACATCAGACTTGTATTGACGTACACGACACAGATAACGGCACACACACGTGACAATGTCCCAAAATGCCTCATAGGCGACATGCACTATATCTATCTATCGGTGGATTATGATTGGCCTACAGTTCCGGCGGAAGCGTGTGTCGCCGTGTCTGAGACCTCGTTGAACCGATGCCGGCCAGCGGGGTCGGACAACAGTGTCGGCCGGCGGGTCGGACAGCCGTGACCAGCAGGGTTGGACAGCCGTGTCGGCCGGCGGGTTGGACAGCCGTGTAGGACGGCCGGGTCGGACAACTGGGTCGGACGGCCGGGACGGTCGGCTGGGTCGGACAGCCGGGTTGGACGGCCGGGTCGGACCGCCGCGCGGGGCTCAGGTAGCCGGCCGCAGTCACCGGGTCGCGTCCACAGCTGGCGGGGTAGCCCTGTGGCTGCTCACCCGAACGCTCGAGCGCCCCGGTTCCGGACCGCCAGCCCTCCTGGACCAGTGCCCAACGGAAGAGCGGGGCGAGGTAACCTCCCAGCGGGCGACAGTGTTGCTTCAGGTGTGGGGTATTGGCGCGGGCGGCGATAGCTCCTATGGGCCAGACGCCCAGCGAGGAAGCTGTTTTCCGTCGACCGCCGAACCTCGCGCACTGCTCACGCCACGGGCCACGGGCCACACTCTCGCGCCACGCTTTTTGAGGCGCCACTGCCGACGCTCCCAAGTCGGCGTCGATGATGATGATGACTCTCTTGCGGGTATTTGCCAAGATTCACTGTCCTCTTCGCCCCCGCACGGCGCACTGTCTTCGTATGTTTATGTTTCCACTCCCGCGTACCATATATTATGACATACACCACAACCAGACGAGACACAACACACACCCTACATGGCTTCGGCTACAACTTTGTCTTCACCCGTCTACGACGCCACATGCATGGACACCCTTCAACCCAACGTAACGTTGCTTCAACCCTGCCTTGATGTACGGGGTCCTGAACATTTCGCTGCATGCGTTCTCAAAAAGATTTTGCACTCACCGCTGTACTGTACTTGCTAAAATTTTGCAGGGCGATCGCATTTTGGTGTCGACTTCGTTTAGTGTAACACTTGGTGCAGTTAATTCACTAGTTTTTCAGAAAACTACATATTTGCCTGCGCGTATGAAAACACAAGAGGCAGCCGCGACATGCATAAACTTGTTTCGCCGCCTGCCGTCAGTTGCAGAAAGCAGCGTTTCAGGGAGGACAGTCGCCTGTTCCAGGAGCGGGAAACACGTGGCAGCCCCTCCGGATACGCTGCTTTCTGCAGCTGACGGCAGGCGGCGAAACAAGTTTATGCTTGTCGCGTCGCCGGCAGCAGCTTGCATCCCCATAAACGCAGTCAATTTTGCATTTTTTTTCTACAAACCAGGCAATTAACTGTGCCAAGTGTTATACTAAACGAAGTTGATGCAAAAATGCGATCGCTCTGCAATAGTCGAGCAAGAACAGTGCAGCGGTGAGCGTAAAACCTTTTTTTGGAACGCGCGAAGCGAGATATATTCTGGACCCTGTACGTTTCTGTACTCTTGCACTTACCCCTCGCTTACAAAACATCAAAAGAAATAATGACAACATTTACTGTGGCACCTGCATGGTCTTCCTTGTTGTACAATGCACTGAGGACTCCTCACATACTTGCTTATTGATTAGAGTGGTTTACGTATTGCATTTATGGGTTAATCATTTATGTAATAACCTCTCAAATTTGCCACAGCCCGCAACGCCATATTTCGGAGGATATGTTTAAACGCTTTTTCTTCGTTACATGCAATACTAATGCTAGGACACTTTCTGCGTGAAATTGCTCGCGTGTGTTTTGACACACGCACACATGTGCATGTCGGTAAGGACATTGAGCATTTGACGAGTGCTTCGAAAGAATAACACTATTAAATACGTAGTTCACTTCTCGTTTGCTCATTGCCCGTGCACCTCTCTACTTCAAATGAGCCTCCTTCACAATGATTATGACCAGAAGAGACCAGACTGTGTAACAACAGTATGCTCTCATACTATATCACGTGTGCTTACGACACTGTCTACTGTGGTACCTTCTGAGGCAATTTGTATCTTTCATCTCTATGAATAAATGATACTGCTTTTCCAGTTATCTTGCATGCACACTGCACACATTCTATTTTTTTTATGTCTATAGACATCGCCAATGCTATACAATTTGCTTAGGCCACGCTATTTCTTTTCGTTTTGCCATTGCTCCCGGCTGTTTGCGTGAATGAAGCTGGTTTGAGTAGTTAAGCATTACCCTCAACATCTAGGTGTGGCCATTGTTTTGTCCCACCTCCTTGACAATGACGTCATTCTCTTTGTGGTGCACATATTTCTGTAGTAGGGGGCTCCTGTTTTCTGCAGCTTTTCAGATTTCTTTTGGCAGTGCCAACATACCTGGCCGAACTATGCAGGGGAAGCCCTCTTCCAATTCGCTCGGTCAACTCCTCAGCTGCTCCTTATTCCTATAAAAATGCAGTAGTGCTGGCAATATTTCCCCGAGACCACATGGCCTCATCAAAGAAAATCCTTTCGACGTGTAAGGAGGATGCATGGATGCTGCATTATTCCATACAGCGAAGTCGCATCAGCTAAGTCCTGTCACTGCCATTTGGCCCTGCAACTGATAATAGTATTCATGCTCCCTTTTCAATGTAATTTCATTATCTGCTGCCCTACAACAAAACATTGGAGAAGCTGCAGCTTCTTCGATACTTTTTCCTTTGAAGGAAAACGGGCATTTAACTTCTAGCAGCCCCATGTCACTGCCCTCAAGTACCAGTCTATCTGGGGATGCAGCAATAAACGGATGCTCAGCATGCACGTTCAGGCCTGTATATCCCACGGTTATGGTCTTATCCATGCAGGTCATTAGCTATTCATATGCCTGGCTCGTGCACATTTCCATAGTGCATGGCTTCGGTTTAATAGCTCCGCGGGTAAAGTATCTATATAACAATACTTTTTTAAAAACAGGGTTGAAGTACCTCAGACAGGCTGGCCAACGTTTCGATAGGTGGACCTATCTTCGTCAAAGGCGGCCTCGTCATCCTCGGCGTGTTAGTTTTAAAGGGTTAGTGCAGTGACGTCACGTGCGGGTGTTGTCGCTGGCGGCTGGTTTTAAAGAGAGAGATTACAAGAGGGAACAGGCGCTACCGTCCGACGTCTGTGAGCCTCATTCTCAAGACGAAGGGACAAGAGCGTGAGAGTGGGCACGCGGGGAGGAAAGAAAAGAAATAGAAGCAGAAAAAAGGGGAAAAGAAGGAAAAAAAAAAGCAGGGGGGTGCCAGGGCCGTACCAAGACACAACAAAGGGGGGGGGGGTGAAAGAAAAAGAAAGAGAAAAATGAAATCTTTAAGAAATACGGGGGCTTGGGAGCGTGTTGGGGATGCGAAGGGTTAGGAGGTAATCCGGGGGAGTCGTTGGCGGCATGTTTTTTAGGCATTAGAACGGCCGGTCAAGCAATAGGTCGAGTAATTTTGAAATAGTTAAGGTGGCGACGGGGAGTCTGCGGTGCAATGGTGGGGTGACTGAAAGGCAGCGGCATGGTCTTTCAAGGGGCACTGCCCCACGCGCTTAACGTAGGTGTCGTTACGGCGGCATCCAGAAGGCGATGGTTGAGGCGCCGAAAAAGGCATATTGACTTCGGAATGTGTTGTCGAGGGGGTTTAAAAAAAAGACTAAAAAAGGGGTAAGGGGGAAGGGGGGGGGGCGAAATCGGTATAGCAAACAGGAGGGCGACGCGTGCAGAAGCGGGCGCGGGCAAGTGTACATGGAAGAAGGGGATCGTAGTACACTTGGTATAGACGTAAAATCCTGAAAGAGTACATTAAATTGAGTAGTAGGCAGGAAATTTTTTTTTCCTTTTTCCCTTCCTCCTCTCTCCCCCTCTCCCCCTTTTTCCTCCGAAATGAAAGAGTAGGTGATACTGTCAGGTTTCCCCGCAGGGGCGTCTGCGCAAGCAGGCGTTTGGTGTGTTGCGACACCACGGACCCGAGCACACGAGGGTTGGACCCTCCCGCGTGTAGCCGTGCGCGGCTTAGCCGTGTCCGGGGAAAAGGGGATCCTGGGGGTTGAGCCAATGCCGGGTGTTTGGACCTTTACGGCCCCTCGGCGGCGGCAACACACCCCTTTGGCCTCGGCTTCACGTAGACGGCACCCCCGGACTGACCCACCCGGGGGAAATCGGCAGTCGCCTTTTCCTGTCCTCCTCTCCAATCTTCGTCTTTCTCTCTCGCCTTTTTCATCTTTCCTGTCTTCTCATCACTTCTCCTCACTTCCTAGTTTCCCGGCGGCAAGGGTTAACCTTGTGTAGCTAGCCAGCCTTGGTTATGCTGTATTTGGTTATAGCAGCGATGTACGGCTGGCGTTGGCAGGGTTTCTATAGCAGAAGCTCCTGTCACGTCCCCCTGTTGGGCTCCATGGTGGGTGGTCGGCATCGCGGCCGAAAACCCAACATTACTTATGGAAGATGCTTTTCCTAAACTACCTGATCGCCCTCATAAACGAGGGCGCACCGAAGAAGTTTTTAAGTTTTTCGGACGTCAAGTCCACAATTTTCCCCGTTTTCATGTAATCCACGCAGAAAAACCGGCTAAACAAGTACGAACAATCTCCCCGTTCCTAGTATCTAAGTCCCTTACCGAAGTTTTTGGCCCAGGATATAAGGTGTCAAGGATGGCTAGCGGTGACCTCCTCTTGGAGCTCCGCGACCAGAAGCAATTTGAGAAGCTGCCACAGCTGGTATCATTTGGGGAGACCCAAGTAGTAGTAACCCCGCACCGCACGATGAATACCTCCCGCGGCGTTGTCTCGGACGATGATTTGCTGGAGCTCACTGAGGCTGAGCTCTTGGAGGGCTTCAGCGAACAGAATGTTACAAGTGTCAAAAGAATTAAGATAAGGCGAGATGGAAAAGAACTTGCGACCAAACACCTAATACTCACCTTCAATTCAAGTGTCCTGCCCGAGTCAATCGAGGCCGGGTACATCAAGCTCCGTGTAAGACCATACGTGCCAAATCCCCTCCGATGTTTCAAGTGCCAGCGTTTTGGCCACAGTTCGCAGAGCTGCCGAGGCCGCCAAACTTGTGCGAAATGCAGTGCGCACGAACACTCCTCTAAAGCTTGTGAGAATGCTTTCCACTGTGTCAATTGTGATGTCGAGCATGCCGCATACTCGCGGTCATGCCCGTCTTGGAAAAAAGAAAAAGAAATAGTAACAATTAAAGTCAAGGAAAATATCACTTTCAAAGAGGCACGCAGGCGGGTTGCACACCTTCCTAAGGCCAGCTTTGCCGAAGTGGCGCGTCAGGGGGCAGCGTCACAACGGCCTCCGGCGACTGTCCGACCCACACGCAGTGAGTCGGCAGTTACGCCATCTGCCCCCACGGTGGTTGCAGCTAGCGCTGCTCCGCCAACCGAGGAAAAGGGGCCATCGACCCCGAAGGTGGGCGCAGCCGAGGCTGCCTCAACCTCCCAGGTCCCTTCCAGTGCTGGCAATGGCCGGCGCAGCCAAATCCCCCAGGGAACCCCACCGACCTCCGGGCTGGTGGGCGCAGGGGTCCTGCCCTCCAAGGCGGGCCCTTCCCTGGTAACTTCTCGCTCGCAAGAGCACGTGTCCGGCGCCTCACAAGAGGCAATGGACACCACAACTATCCCCAAGGCGCCCCAGGCGCCTAAGGAGCGGCGAGGTTCCCTCGAACGCTTCAAAAAGAGCAAAACCCCGGTTACAGGGCCTCGAAAGGGCTCTGTAATCTAAGACATCCCTTCCGGTTCCGTAAACACAGCACCAATTAAATTTAAAATATGGATACACAAATCATTCAGTGGAATGTCAGAGGTCTACTTAGGAATCTAGATGATGTTCAAGAACTTATCCATAAACACAATCCAAAAGTGCTGTGTTTACAGGAAACACACTTAAAATCCAAAAACACAAACTTTCTCCGTACCTATGTTACGTTTCGCAAAGATCGCGATGATGCCGTCGCATCATCGGGTGGTGTGGCGATTCTCACTCATAAAAGTATAGCATGTCAATCTTTACAGCTACGTACGCCCCTTGAGGCAGTGGCGGTGCGAGCTGTTCTGCTAAACAAACTCATCACTATTTGCTCGCTTTATATACCCCCACATTACAAATTAACTAAACATGAATTTCAGTCCTTTATAGATGAATTGCCAGAACCTTATCTGGTTCTAGGCGACTTCAATGCACACAACTACCTTTGGGGCGACCCTCGTATAGATGCGCGAGGACGTCTTGTTGAACAGTTCCTTTTCTCTTCTGGTGCTTGTCTACTGAATAAGAAGGAAGCGACATACTATTCTCTTGCAAACAGAACATTTTCTTCAATAGATCTTAGCCTAGTCTCCCCGTCACTACTGTCTGAACTCGAATGGCAAGTTAACAACAATCCTTACGGAAGCGACCACTTCCCAATACTGCTTAGAACACCCGAAGAAAAGGAATATCCACCACAGGCTCCTAGGTGGAAAGTTGACACTGCCGACTGGGAAAAATTTCGAACTCTATCTTGTATTTCGTGGAATGACATGTCCTCGCTAGAAATTGACGCTGCTGTCGAATATTTTACAGCCTTCATAATAGATGCCGCATCTAAATGTATATCACAAGTAAATGGTCTGTCCTGCAAACGGCGTGTCCCGTGGTGGAACGACGATTGTAGGATCGCACGTAAAAACCAGAACAAAGCGTGGGGGTTGCTACGCGCCTCCCCCACTGCAGAGAATCTTATTAACTTTAAAAAAGTAAAATCACAAGGCAGGCGAACCCGCCGGCAGGCCAGAAGAGAAAGCTGGCAAAAGTTTTTATCAAGTATTAACTCGTTTAGGGATGAGGCCAAAGCCTGGAACAGAGTAAATAGGATTAGAGGGCGGCAAACACATTCACTCCCCCTGGTAAACCCACAAGGCGATACCCTGCTTGAACAAGCAGACTCACTTGGGGAGCACTTCGAGAGTGTATCAAGCTCCAACCATTATTCGCAAACATTCCTGAAATATAAAGAAATAGAAGAATGCAAGCCACTCACCAATAAATGCCGACAGAATGAACCCTATAATTGCCCATTTAGTGCTGCCGAGTTGAAAGCGGCCTTGAGCGCATGTAAGAGTTCCGCACCAGGATCTGATAGAATCTTATATGAAATGCTCAAAAACGTACACAATGACACGCAACTTACACTACTTACACTTTTCAACACCATCTGGGATGCAGGGTACCTTCCAACCGCGTGGAAAGAAGCCATTGTAGTCCCTGTTTTGAAACAAGGCAAAGACCCTTCCTCGGTGGCAAGTTACCGCCCGATAGCCCTCACAAGCTGCATTTGTAAGGTGTTCGAAAAAATGATAAATCGGCGACTTATTCATTTCCTTGAAGAGAGCAAAATGCTTGATCCTTATCAGTGCGGCTTCCGAGAAGGGCGCTCCACAACCGATCATCTCGTGCGTGTTGAAGGGAATATCCGGGACGCATTTATACATAAACAGTTCTTCCTATCGATATTTCTCGATATGGAAAAGGCGTATGACACAACGTGGCGTTACGGAATCTTAAGAGACCTGTCAGAAATGGGCATCCACGGTAATATGTTTAATATAATAAAAAGCTATCTTTCAAATCGTATTTTCCGGGTAAAAGTCGGCAATGCACTCTCACGTCCTTTTACGCAAGAAACGGGTGTACCCCAAGGAGGCGTGCTCAGCTGCACGCTCTTTATCGTGAAGATGAACACGCTTCGTGCTTCACTACCACCCGCCGTCTTTTACTCTGTCTATGTGGACGACATTCAAATAGGTTTCAAATCTTGTAACCTCGCAGTCTGCGAGAGACAGGTACAGCATGGCCTGAACAAAGTGTCAATGTGGGCAGACAAGAATGGGTTTAAGATCAATCCTAACAAAAGCTCTTGTGTTCTTTTTACAAGAAAGAGAGGACTTATCCCAGATCCTTGCATAGAACTGCGTGGACAGCAGATACCTGTAAACAAAGAACACAAATTTCTGGGTGTCATACTTGACTACAAACTCACTTTCGTCCCCCACATTAAATATCTTAAACAAAAATGTCTGAAAACAATGAATCTAATGAAACTTCTATCCCAGACTACGTGGGGTAGTGACAGGAAGTGTCTAATGAATATCTATAAGAGCCTCATTCGATCACGACTAGACTATGGTGCCGTGATCTATCATTCTGCAGCCCCGAGCGCGCTAAAGATGCTAGATCCGGTCCACCATCTAGGAATCCGACTGGCCACAGGCGCTTTCAGAACGAGTCCCATACAAAGTTTATATGTAGAATCAAATGAGTGGTCACTTCATCTGCAGAGAACATACATTAGCCAAACATATTTTCTGAAAGTCCACTCAAATCCACAACATCCCTGTTTTAATACCATTAATGACATGACATATGCTACACTCTTTCGCAATCGTCCCTCCGTAAGACAGCCTTTCTCGCTGCGTGTGAGGGAGCTTAGTGATCAAATGCATGTCCCACTCCTCGAGCTCCCCCTAATGCATCCAGCCAAGCTGCTACCTCCTTGGGAGTGGCAGCTGATACAATGCGACACATCTTTCGTTCAAGTTACAAAGCACGCTTCAGATATCGAAATCGAAATGCATTTCCGGGAACTCCAGCACAAACACTCCTGCACGGAGTTCTACACAGACGCATCGAAGTCACATGACGGGGTGTCCTATGCAGCCGTCGGGCCATCCTTCTCGGAATCCGACGCACTGCATCCGGAAACTAGTATCTTCACGGCTGAGGCCTACGCAATATTGTCGACCGTGAAGCATATAAGGAAATCAAAACTCAAAAAATCAGTTATATATACGGACTCCCTAAGTGTTGTGAAGGCTTTGATATCGTTCTGCAAGCACAAAAATCCTGTAATAATTGAACTCTATTCCGTCTTATGTGAAGCATATGCATCTAACCAGTATGTGATTATATGCTGGGTGCCAGGTCATAGGGCCATCGAAGGTAATGTTCTGGCGGACCAGATGGCCACGTCAGTTGCATGGCATTCTGCTAATCCCACCGCTGCAGTTCCTGTCACGGATCTGAAGCCCTTCTTACGGAGGAAACTACGCAACCACTGGCAACGCCTATGGGACGCGGAAACAAATAATAAGCTCCACGTGATCAAGCCACAGTTAGGATTCTGGCCCTCTGTAACAAAATCACGCCGAACAGATGTCCTATTCTGTCGTCTGAGAATAGGACACACATTTGGCACGCATAACTATTTACTCACTGAAAATGATCCTCCAACCTGCGGTAGATGCGGGGAGAGGCTGACCGTCCTCCACGTCCTCCTGGAGTGTCGGGAAGCCGAATATGAAAGAAAGAAACATTTTCCCTTAGCCTACCGGCAGCGCATCCCCCTTCATCCTGTTATGTTACTCGGCCAAGAACCATTATTTGACACCAACGCAGTCCTGAGTTTTCTGAAAGATGTTGTCTTGCATGTTTTTAGCCCTACATGTTCATAGCGGGTCCTCTCTTCAGAGGACGCCGCTGTGATAGCTCCTTGGTATAGCACATGCCTCTAGACCCTTGTTTTCAAGGGCTCTGGCGAGGCAGCAGTGCTCCAAGTAATGTTACCATCTTATACATTTTATATTTTGCATCATTCCTGTACGATGGATTTTAATGTTCATAGTATTCATTAGTCATCGCCATAATTTTATAGTACGTAGATTTTACGCACTTTACAGCGAATATTTTTAGGCCACTCTACAGCCATGTCACATCTTCATAATACACCGTCAACATTAACACTTGTCATGGCGCTCTTTGGCCAAACCTGGCCCTTGCGCCACAAAAAACCACACATCATCATCATCATCACTGTCAGGTTTCCGGCACCGCACAATTCTTTTAAACATTGAGGCAGTTAGCCGACTAATCCGCTCTATGTGCCAGGTTGGATTTGTGGCCTGTCCAATCGCTGACTCAAGAACCACAGCTCTGCTGTCCACCAAGAGGGCTAGTATAGCTGAAAACAAAACAAAACAGTATTGTTAATTTATGGGTTTACAATCCGTTTTGCAAGTCGTACAACAAGCATTACATGGTATTAAAGCAATGAGAAGTAGCATGACGTCAACAAAGCATCACTTGTAATGGCAATGGTGAGCTATTTAGGGGGGGATTCATTGTGGGAGGAAGTAAGGAATGCAAACACGCACACAAGAGAACCATAAAACACAAACGCTGTAGATAGGAGCTAAGCATACTAGAAATGAAGCTTAAAATGAGAGAAAGTTCAGCTAGTTGGTAGGGAATCACAGTAAAAGAAAGTAACGCATGCAAACATGGATACAAGAGAACCAAACTGCGCAAATCCCATGTCCAGTTCTCTTGTTGATGTTTGCACGCCTTACTTTATAATGAATCACTTGTCAGACACGTAATACCATTATGTTAGCTTTTTTTTACTTCGACAAAGAAACCCCTAGAGTCCTACACAAAGAGGCTAAAGTACTTAGGTTGTGTCAAATATTGCAACGATTAGAATGTAGGCAGATACCAATCTCAGTGGTGATCCAGCCAATCTCAGATTTGGAGCAACATTTGGAGCAGGAAAAAGGCTGGTTTGTAGCAATTTAGGGGCAGCCACATTAGCATTTTGTAGCAGTTCTATAGCACAAAATTTTTGCGTTTTGGATCAGTTTGAGCAGAAAAGCAAATGCATGACATTTGGGGCAGCTTATTACTATACTGCACAATTGTTCAGTATTTCTTTAGAGTAAATAGACACAAGGAGAACGACGCAGCGCAGCCATTTAGCTCGTGTGCCTCCAGCAAAGAAACCATGGTATGTTGCAGACAGACTTTATTTGCCTTTTTAAATAGCACTTTTAAACAGTACTGGAGAACAGTTTTATGCAATAAAACGTAGTACAAAAGTGACTAGAAATGCCAAAGCACAATTTTATGCTGTCGGCCATAAGAGAATGACTAGACATACACAGCTGTATCAAAACTATAAATAATTTCGCTATTTAGACGTGCCTACATGCACCATTTGAGTATTTCTTGTTTACACTGCAAAATAAGCTTTTTAAAACATGAATAATGATTGTTTGCATTTAATCCACAAATATTCCCCAATGGAAGCATAGAAAGTTCTTTCCGTCAGTGCCTTTTGCTACTTTTTTTTCAGCTCGTCAAGCTCGAGAAGTGCAGTAGCCAGGCTCGCATTCCCTTCAGCTAACAACTGCTGCCCATTTTGAACCTGCTCCATGCTCTTGTGAGCCAAGCCAGTAGAGATTGTCTCTTCTGCACGTTTAAGCAATGCACGGCATGATGCAACCTTTTCATTTAAGCCCCTTTTCAGTTCCAAAGTAATGACATTGGGCTGGGTCTGTGTGGTTGCAGTCTTCATCACCTCCAAATCTTCACTTTCCTTTTCAAGCCTATCTGCATAACATATCCTTGCCTTCTTTACACATCGGACCAGCTTAGGTGACAGGGGTACTTTGGTGGCATCCCCGTTGTACCTTTGCAAATATGTATTAACCTGCCGTAGTCCATTCAGGCTATTAACAGACAAAGAGGCACGGCCCTCAACAGACGCTTATTTATACTGAACCCTCTCTCGCAATCTGCATTACCATGCGGGAGAGACAGGAGGGCTTTCACGAGTTTTGCAAGCAGTGGGTACTTTTGCTCACCAGCAGCTGATTTCCGTTGAAATACTTTAGCCCATGAGCTGTCAATCCTTTCAGGCACTGCAACTTCGCTGCTGTTCAGTGGATCGCATTTGAGCATGTACCATTCGTCAATTAATGAAGATACTTCATTCAGCTGTAGCACTTGTGGCAGTTGTGAAGCAAGGTATCGCAGTGAGCGGACTTCTGAGTCTGCATCTGTGAAGTGCAAGCCAAGAATGTTTGCATGTTGCAGCAGTTTGTTTTCAAGAGGTAGCTTTTGCAGTAATACCCCTGTTACACGGGCGGCCTTAACCGCGGTTAACGTAACCCCGGTTATCGCTAAACGCGGTTAGCGCGGTTACACGGCAGGCGAAACTGCGGTTAGGCCGCTAACCGCGGTTGACCGCCAACCGAGCTTGGCAACCTCGGTTTAGTGTAACCGACGTTTCGGAAACGGCAAGATGGCGGACGATACTTCTCCGGAGTGCAGCGCGGGCGCGTCCCAGATATCTTCCAAAAGGCGTATCATTTGGCCTGACGCTACAACTGAGGCACTGATACGCCTTTGGGAAGATAATCTGGGCGCTCTGCGCTC
The DNA here is from genome assembly GCF_038994185.2 of Dermacentor albipictus. NCBI lineage: Eukaryota > Metazoa > Arthropoda > Arachnida > Ixodida > Ixodidae > Dermacentor > Dermacentor albipictus. The sequence goes on along the minus strand of NC_091827.1, from coordinate 88,986,760 downwards.
AAGTAGTCGGAACGCGCGCGTCTACGCAGAGATGACGGCTACGCTCAACGCCAGTATTCCGCCGGCGAAGGACCATATTCAACGAAGCAAGTGCGCCTGAAGCTGGATAACATGAACAAACGTTATCGGTAAGTGAATATTGGTAAATACGCCGTGCAGGGGAGCATGTACTGGTCAGAGGACGCGGCGTGTGCTTGCTGGACGAGATGTCAGCCGTTAACGCCTCGATAACACAGAAATCCAAACAGCAAAAAAAAAAACGCGCGCTCAGCAAAAGCCTCTAGCAAACAGCAACGCGTAAACGCGAGAGAATGCGACCGTGCGTTGCGGCCAGTTGTACCCTCGTCGCAGGTAGAACACTAGGGCTTTACGGCATTGATACGTGTGCCGGATTATTTTTAAGCTTGGTGTAATTTCAGGCGTAGTCGCATGTTTGTAAGGTGCATGGCCTACGCGCCGTATGGTCTCTCCGCTGTCCGCGCCCAACGAATATGTGGTCGTAAATTGGCTCCTATGCCTGAGCAGATATTAGAACCACGGACAAGCACTGCGTACCACACTGGAATGCAAGTTGAGCGTTGTGTGCTCTCATGCGGAATTTTCATATGGTTTTTATCTATCGTGAAACAAAAATTTCGTTGCCATCTTCTAATCGGGAAAAAAATTTAACAGAAGTGCATGCTGTCAGTATCAGTTTACCATGAAAATACATGTTTAATAATTCAAGCTCCACTAGTTTAAGCTTACCTTCGTTTTCACGATTACTGCTACAATGACCTTCCACAATATGTTGTGCAGATGGCTATAATTGTTGCACAGGAAATAAGTACTGTTGCAGAATTAAATAACCTATAGGCAACACTACAGATTAGCATTTTTAATTACATCTCTGTTATTTTATTATTTGCTCCTTTCTTGATTTATTATCGCTTAAGGGAAGGAAAACTAGTGAAGTAATTATTCTTAACATGTAGTGGTCTTTCCTTCTTTCTGCAGCAGTTCTACAAAGATTGTCTTTGGTAATTATAGTACATTTATAGTAGCTGCAGGAGCGATGACTGTGTTGCATAGGCTGCACTTATACGAAATGAATATATTATAATTTCAGAAAGCTCAGGCGCACCGCAACCACAACCGGCTCGAAAGCCATCACCTGGCCGTTGTACTGGCGTCTGCACGGCTTCCTCGGAGCACTACCGGTCAACGACGACTTGCTCATGGAGGAAAACATTGAGGTAATCTTCAGGTCTTCACAATACTTGCCAGCATTTATATCCATCTCTTGTCCGGCACTGATTTCTGTACGGCATGGCTAATACTATACGTGAGCAATAGGCTGCCTACATCGCTGCAGAAAGTGTTGTGTTTGCTGTATGTACTGTACCTATGTGCACATGATTTCATTTTTATCCCATCATCTGGAGGGGTGTGCCACCAGCAAACCTCACGAGGATCCATTAAGATCCTTTCTTTCATCCATTTCTCCACGCGAAGGAATAACTAGTGTAGCTGCACAGAAAACAAGACCACAATAAAGAGACCTAAAAATGCAAAGCACATACTTGTAGCAGTGTAGCGTAATCCTGCATATCCTGAAGAATGCTGATGATGAATGAATATAGGTTTTTTGCTACAAGTTAATTCCTTCTATGATTTCAGAGAACGAATTAACTTGTAGCGAAAAGCCTTCATCATCACCGTTCTTTTTACATACCAGGATTTGCAGAAAATTTTGTAACCTGTAGCGAAAATACAAGCTTTCTACGTATGCATCTGTGTGCAGAAAGCTTGTAATTTGCCAACAATTTTCTTTCTGCGCACAACTTAATCTGCAGAATGTACTTTTAATTCTTAAGGTATGTGTCTTAAAATCCAATGCAGACATTTTCATTTGGTATGTACATCTATTGCAGCTCCATCCAAATCTTCATTTCACCTTGCAGCCATATTTTATCTCGGTGATCTGAACGCTTTCTTTCTTAGTTATTACCACTCTTTTACTGCGTCGAATGTTCATGTCTTAATGGCAAACCAAAATTTGCAGGTGCAGCAAGTGAATGAACTGCCAAACTCTGCAGAGGTCATTGCATCATGGGACGACGGCGATATTCCTACTGAGGAGAGCAGTGTTTGTCAACTAAGCATTACTCCGGAGCCTCCCACTGACAGCCAAACTCCAGAGCCTTCTAGAGACAGCCCACAGCCTGAGGTAGCGAATGACCTGGGTGCCAGAGCAGGCAGCCGTTCTGCCAACAGCAAGGCTAAAGGAAGGAAGAGGCCTGCGTCGACAAACTTCGAAGAACTCATAAGCTTACACAAGCAAGCAGAACAACGAGGAGCGAAAGCTTCTAAAAAAATTTACAAGCTTCACAAGACGTTCATCAAGTTGCAAGCAGAATCTAATGACATGCAGGCAAGCATGATTAGAATGCTGGAGAAGTATCTTGTACCAAATGATTAATAAAAGGTGATCATGTACAGCACAAAACCAATATTCATTTACCTCTGAAACATTACACAACACGGATTCCTAGTGAAGGGAGTGGCATTCCAGGGCCTCGCACAGCAGCCATACATTGACGGAGAACAACCTTCCAGAGACCAATCCCCGGCAATGTTAATACAGACTACACGGACAGCTCCAGTTCCAACTTATAACCACAGGACAAAACTGGACGCAATTCATCAGCTTGCCCTACACTGCACAAACAAGCTGAAACACGAGTTACCGATGCTTAAAAAGCTATAAATAGCTATTGGTATAATTACGTTTTGGCAAACTGGAAACTGAATTATTTCTACATTTCTTGATGAGAAATGTAAAGTTGAAGCAAGTATACGAAGAGAGCTAGGTCATTGATCAGCATGCAGCTCAAGGCCTACATACCTGGCAGTTCCAAGTGCCCCCCCCCCCTCCCAGTGTTAAGTACTCATTTCCCAATCTCAAGTTTCAGTTCGAAAAAGTGCAAGTATGCATTGGCTAAAGAAACTAGGGAAAATACAGGTGTGCTTAGTAAAACTAAATGTAGGTGTGATGTGGACCCTATAATATTAAGCAGATTTGAAGGTTCAGTTCCCTTTGCGGTCTGGTCAGTTCAAGGTTTTAATGCAGTTTTGCTACAGCACATTGCACCTACAATTCAGAATTGTTTGTGTACTGGCTCATCCCATCTCAAATTAATTGAAATCTCAAACAGTTATTATTCCTGCAAAGTCGCATGTTCATACGTGGAATTGTGCCTTTTACATGTGCTTACACAGAATTTCATGTAAAAATAGTGCACTACATATTCACAGCAAAAAGGCAGGGAAGGTTGGTGTGAAAATTTATCCACAAAAAAAAAGAAGGATCAGTGAGCATAAACCTGAAATACATTGTGACAAAACATAAAGGGAAAGCACAAGAAAGATATTAAAATGAAGAAAAATAATGATAAAGCTGAACAATCGCTATAACAGTTCAAAATAGATTCTAAACTTCATCCTGAGAAGCACCGAGAACTGCATGCTCAGCTAGCTTGGCGAGCAGCAAGGTGCTTGGCAAGGGCATCTCCAACTGCGACACCGAGTGGCTCTTCACGGCGACTTCTGCACACTGGTTGCGGCCGACCCGCGTCTTGGCACTGCACAGCTTCGATCCAGGTGATATCGCAGTGATCTGTGAGCTCTTCACATATGTTGTGCAGTACACAGCATGCACGAATAATGCGATTGACATTGTCAATATCTACTTCGAGGCCCTTGTGCATGATTCTAAACCGTGCTTTAAGTCGACCAAACGCATTCTCTACAACTCTTCTCGCACTCGAGAGACGGTAGTTGAACGCTTGCGATGGGGAACCAACTGGCCCGGCACGAGGAAACGGCTTCATGATGTGGCGCTGCAGAGGAAACGCTTGATCAGCAAGAAGGAGAGGGCACACTAAAACACCTTCGACATTTTTTGCTTCTAGTCGAAACAGATCACTTGCCAAAACTTTAGGCAGTCGCGACCTTTCGAACACTGCCGCGTCGTGGTTCCTTCCAGGTGACCCCACATTGACATACATAAATTTGTACCGGTGGTCCACAACAGCCAAAAGAATCGAACTATACCACCCCTTGTAATTATAATAGTCGGCTGCAAGCTCTTTAGGGGGGCAAACCTCGATATGGCAACCGTCCAGGGCACCCACACATTGCGGGAAGCCGGTGATTGCTGCAAACTGACGCAGGTGCTCCTTCATTTCATGTGGGCGGGGAAGTCGCACTAAGCGCGCCTCTAAGCACCGTACAACCACATCACAGAACTCTCGGAAGATGAGGTTCACCGAAGAGCGGCTCACGCCAAAGAGATTAGCCACAGTCCTATCTTCCGCAGAGGTGGCGAGCCGGTACAAGGCAATCGCGACACGCTTGTCCAAGGAAATTGCTTTGCGCATGACTGTGTCTTGCCGCTTCATGCTTTCACACACGCTGACGATGTAATTGAAAGTACATCGGTTGATTCGGAAGTTCTCCCGGAATTGGCTATCTGGAAGCTGGGGTAATGTTGCTTCATACCACGAATTTTCACGCGGATACATCCATATTTGCCTTTTGCGTGCGCTAAACAGCACAGCGGCGAGAATCAGCTGACGGCACCGCTGCTCAGCATACTCCCTTTCTTGTTCTAAGTGGTTGATAGCTTGAAAGATGCGGGCCTGCTTTGTCCTCTGGTCGTGCAACTTGCTTTGCAGTGCTGTGAACACAGTCCAGAAAAGTCGATCGGCACTGAGACGGTGCTCCGGCGGGCGAAGAGCCATCGTGAAGAAACCGACAATGGTACACCAGACACCAAACGCAGAACACGGAACGCATTAATGACACAACAAATAAAAAAAACTCCCAAAGAAGATAACCGGACGCGGGATTTCGCTGCAGACAGAACGCGGAACGAAGCGGGAACGCAGATACGACGCAGATAGATAGCGGCTTGGGGGCAACGGATATTGTTGGCCGTAAAACCAACTCTACGACCGACTGCGACCAGCCTTAGCAGATTATTCTCAAATGACGCTAAATACTAACGTACACGTGCCAAACGAAGTCTTTTCCACGTTAGAACACTGAAATATGACATTTTTTTTGCTGAAAAGTAACATCTTTACACCCCTGAAATGAAATGTCGCAGAAAAAATTTTCAAAATGAAGCCTGTACGCAAGAGATCACGTGACATGTCATCAGACCATTAACCGTGATCGGGATAGCCCGTGTAACTCTGGCGGACTACTGTTCGCGTTAACCACGGTTGAGCGAGTTAACCACGGTTAAGTTTAACCGCGGTTAAGCGGCCCGTGTAACTAGGGTATAAGTCTTGTGAGCACGCTATGTAAAAAGCGCGGGCCCCAAGTCGCAAACGCTTTCTTTCAGAGATGTCCCAGGTCCGCATTGCGTCATCTGTATCCATACCCAACTCGGGCTTTGTCTTCCACAGTGTGGAGTGTTGCAGGTTAAGGCTCTTCAGATCATCAACTGTCTTGCCCTGGTAGGCGTCACTGCGTAAGAAACGGCCAAGAACTCGCTGAACTAATAACAACAATTCCGCATGAAGAATGTGAAAAAGTGGTTCTTGTTTCTGAAACAGCTTCTGGAAGCCAGTGAATAGCTCAGCACAGTTCTTCAGGAATAGTATCTTAGCATAGAGTGGTTTCTGCGAGAATGCCGCAGCCAGTTTCTTATCAAAACTTTGGGTGGCAGACCACTGGCCAGTCTTGTTTGCTTTTTCAAAGTAGTCCTTAATGGCATCATCATCATCGTCATCATCATCAGCCTGGTTACGCCCACTGCAGGGCAAAGGCGTCTCCCATACTTCTCCAACAACCCCGTTCATGTACTAATTGTGGCCATGCCGTCCCTGCAAACTTCTTAATCTCATCCGCCCACCTAACTTTCTGCCGCCCCCCGCTACGCTTCCCTTCCCTTGAGATCCAGTCCGTAACCCTTAATGACCATCGGTTATCCTCCCTCCTCTACATGTCCTGCCCATGCCCATTTCTTTTTCTTGATTTCAACTAAGATGTCATTAACTCGCGTTTGTTCCCTCACCCAATCTGCTCTTTTCTTATCCCTTAACGTTACACCTATCATTCTTCTTTCCATGGGCACGTTGCAAGTGCTAGGCGGCGCTCTGTCTTTCCGACCCCTAGCGCCATCTGACGAATAGTTGCGCGAATGCGGTAGGATTACTCACGGCGTCAGCAGCTCGCGCTGCGTGTTTGGCGCCCTGTCAAACGGTAGCGAAGGCGCGAAACAGCGTGCCGATATTCATTTTAACCGGGTTTCGGGAATCACAACATCTTGACAGCTTTTTTCGTGAAAAGAATTTAGAGAAAGGAAGTCGTCTATTTGAAGTGGGGCACGTCTACGACGTGAGGAAAGTGTTGAACTCGCACTGATCGGAAGTGACTGCTAGGTGTATTCCGCAAACGAAACAACGCACCAGCGAGATGCCTGAAGCTCAGCGTAAAGTACTTCGTTGTCTACGGTGTGGACGCATGCAATTATAGGTGACATTGATTCTTGAAGATCGGCGACGGCAGACAAATCCTAGCGGGGAGCTGCGATTGCCGTGCTGGCTTCGCAGGGAAGTACAAGGACGCCGCGGTAGTTTCGCTGTACATACAGGACGGCAAATGCGAATCCAAAACATCTCATCCAAGAACGTGGGGCGTACGAACGAGTCGTAAGACCTACCCAAGCTATTCTAACGTTGCTCTCCCCAAACACAAATAAAGGTGAGGAACTTACCAGTTATGTTAGACTACGCTGGGAAAATATTTTCGCCCAAGTAACTGGAAGTGCGATAAATTTATGTTGTGATTTTTCAGTGCGTGCAAAGCAGGTTCCAATAAACCACGTCATCACAAATTTTGGTGATCTCAACTGCCCCTTAGTTGATATGCTGGGCGCAGAAGGCTGTACAGAAGCTTAGCCAGCTGCAACCCCTCCTCAAATTTCTCAGCAAGCCCTAGCGCTGTTTGAATGGGAGAGGATTGGGAAAGAGTTCCACAGCTTTACTGCGGTACAGTGTAGAAACAAACAATTTTTTTGCTGCATATCCCGGTACGCACTGCAGGTGTCCCGTTGCTGCCATCATTGTTGTAAAAGCAAAGAATTCAGCGTTAGCGCACTTGGCATAACGCCAGAACACAAAACAGCTTATGCCGTCGGACGAGCGCTACCCAGTGTTGACGCCGTTCTGCTTCATACGGTCGGCTTGGAAACCTGTAAAACTTTGTTCCTCGTGAGTTGGTGTACGTGCTGTTGCAGCCCACTGCGCAACAGCTCGGCTTGCACTTCTGCATTGCTCAGAAAAGGCAAACCTACGTGCGAAACAGTGCACAGACAGGCTTTCCGAACGCAAGTGGGCCGGTCCTATCCTGCCGGTTCCGTGCTCGCCGCCGCGAGGGGCGCCCTAGTAGGCGCGGGAACTACGTTCGCAACCTGCCTATAGCTCGTTGCGTCGTCCTCAATTTGAGTAGAACCCTTTTCGTAAGCCTCCAGGTTTCTGCCCCGTAGGTGAGTACTGGTAAGACGCAGCTATTATACACTTTCCTCTTGAGGGATAATGGCAACCTGCTGTTCATGATCTGAGAATGCCTGCCAAACGCACCCCAGCCCATTCTTATTCTTCTGATTATTTCTGTCTCATGATCCGGATCTGCCGTCACTACCTGCCCTAAGTAGATGTATTCCCTTACTACTTCCAGTGCCTCGCTGCCTATTGTAAATTGCTGTTCTCTTCCGAGACTCTTAAACATTACTTTAGTTTTCTGCAGATTAATTTTTAAACCCACTCTTCTGCTTTGCCTCTCCAGGTCAGTGAGCATGCATTGCAATTGGTCCCCTGAGTTACTAAGCAAGGCAATATCATCAGCGAATCGCAAGTTACTAAGGTATTCTCCATTAACTTTTATCCCCAATTCTTCCCAATCCAGGTCTCTGAATACCTCCTGTAAACACGCTGTGAATAGCATTGGAGAGATCGTATTTCCCTGTCTGACGCCTTTCTTTATTGGGATTTTGTTGCTTTCCTTATGGAGGACTACGGTGGCTGTGGAGCCGCTATAGATATCTTTCAGTATTTTTACATACGACTCGTCTACACCCTGATTGCGTAATGCCTCCATGACTGCTGAGGTTTCGACAGAATCAAACGCTTTCTCGTAATCAATGAAAGCTATATATAAGGGTTGGTTATATTCCGCACAATTCTCTATCACCTGATTGATAGTGTGAATATGATCTATTGTTGAGTAGCCTTTACGGAATCCTGCCTGGTCCTTTGGTTGACAGAAGTCTAAGGTGCTCCTGATTCTATTTGCGATTACCTTAGTAAATAGTTTGTAGGCAACGGACAGTAAGCTGATCGGTCTATAATTTTTCAAGTCTTTGGCGTCCCCTTTCTTATGTATTAGGATTATGTTAGCGTTCTTCCAAGATTCCGGTACGCTCGAGGTCATGAGGCATTGCGTATACAGGGTGGCCAGTTTCTCTAGAACAATCTGCCCATCATCCTTCAACAAATCTGCTGTTACCTGATCCTCCCCAGCTGCCTTCCCCCTTTGCATATCTCCTAAGGCTTTCTTTACTTCTTTCGGCGTTACTTTTGGGATTTCGAATTCCTCTAGACTATTTTCTCTTCCATTATCGTCGTGGGTGCCACTGGTACTGTATAAATCTCTATAGAACTCCTCAGCCACTTGAACTATCTCATCCATATTAGTTATGATATTGCCGGCTTTGTCTCTTAACGCATACATCTGATTCTTGCCAATTCCTAGTTTCTTCTTCACTGTTTTTAGGCTTCCTCCGTTCCTGAGAGCGTGTTCAATTCTATCCATATTATATTTCCTTATGTCAGCTGTCTTACGCTTGTTGATTAACTTCGAAAGTTCTGCTAGTTCTATTCTAGCTGTAGGGTTAGAGGCTTTCATACATTGGCGTTTCTTGATTAGATATTTCGTCTGCTGTGATAGTTTTCTGCTATCCTGCCTAACGGAGTTACCACCGACTTCCATTGCACACTCCTTAATGATGCCCACAAGATTGTCGTTCATTGCTTCAACACTAAGATCCTCTTCCTGAGTTAAAGCCGAGTACCTGTTCTGTAGCTTGATCTGGAATTCTTCTATTTTCCCTCTTACCGCTAACTCATTTATCGGCTTCTTATGTACCAGTTTCTTGCGTTCCCTTCTCAGGTCTAGGCTAATTCGAGTTCTTACCATCCTGTGGTCACTGCAGCGCACCTTGCCGAGCACGTCCACATCTTGTATGATGCCAGGGTTAGCGCAGAGTATGAAGTCTATTTCATTTCTAGTCTCGGCGTTCGGGCTCCTCCACGTCCACTTTCGGCTATCCCGCTTGCGGAAGAAGGTATTCATTATCCTCATAGTATTCTGTTCCGCAAACTCTACTAATAACTCTCCCCTGCTATTCCTAGTGCCTATGCCATATTCCCCCACTGCTTTGCCTCCAGCCTGCCTCTTGCCTACCTTGGCATTAAAGTCGCCCATTCATCATCAGCCTGGTTACGACCACTGCAGGGCAAAGGCCTCTCCCACACTTCTCCAACAACCCCGGTCATGTACTAATTGTGGCCATGCCGTCCCTGCAAACTTCTTAATCTCATCCGCCCACCTAACTTTCTGCCGCCCCCTGCTACGCTTCCCTTCCCTTGGGATCCAGTCCGTAACCCTTAATGACCATCGGTTATCCTCCCTCCTCATTACATGTCCTGCCCATGCCCATTTCTTTTTCTTGATTTCAACTAAGATGTCATTAACTCGCGTTTGTTCCCTCACCCAATCTGCTCTTTTCTTATCCCTTAACGTTACACCTATCATTCTTCTTTCCATAGCTCGTTGCGTCGTCCTCAATTTGAGTAGAACCCTTTTCGTAAGCCGCCAGGTTTCTGCCCCGTAGGGGAGTACTGGTAAGACGCAGCTATTATACACTTTGCTCTTGAGGGATAATGGCAACCTGCTGTTCATGATCTGAGAATGCCTGCCAAATGCACCCCAGCCCATTCTTATTCTGATTATTTCTGTCTCATGATCCGGATCTGCCGTCACTACCTGCCCTAAGTAGATGTATTCCCTTACTACTTCCAGTGCCTCGCTGCCTATTGTAAATTGCTGTTCTCGTCTGAGGCTGTTAAACATTACTTTAGTTTTCTGCAGATTAATTTTTAAACCCACTCTTCTGCTTTGCCTCTCCAGGTCAGTGAGCATGCATTGCAATTGGTCCCCTGAGTTACTAAGCAAGGCAATATCATCAGCGAATCGCAAGTTACTAAGGTATTCTCCATCAACTTTTATCCCCAATTCTTCCTAATCCAGGTCTCTGAATACCACCTGTAAAGACGCTGTGAATAGCATTGGAGAGATCGTATCTCCCTGTCTGACGCCTTTCTTTATTGGGATTTTGTTGCTTTCTTCATGGAGGACTACGGTGGCTGTGGAGCCGCTATAGATATCTTTCAGTATTTTTACATACGGCTCGTCTACACCCTGATTCCGTAATGCCTCCATGACTGCTGAGGTTTCGACAGAATCAAACGCTTTCTCGTAATCAATGAAAGCTATATATAAGGGTTGGTTATATTCCGCGCATTTCTCTATCACCTGATTGCTAGTGTGAATATGATCTATTGTTGAGTAGCCTTTACGGAATCCTGCCTGGTCCTTTGGTTGACAGAAGTCTAAGGTGTTCCTGATTCTATTTGCGATTACCTTAGTGAATGGTTTGTAGGCAACGGACAGTAAGCTGATCGGTCTATAATTTTTCATGTCTTTGGCGTCCCCTTTCTTATGGATTAGGATTATGTTAGCGTTCTTCCAAGATTCCGGTACGCTCGAGGTCATGAGGCGTTGCGTATACAGGCTGGCCAGTTTCTCTAGAACAATCTGCCCACCATCCTTCAACAAATCTGCTGTTACCTGATCATCCCCAGCTGCCTTCCCCCTTTGCGTATCTCCTAAGGCTTTCTTTACTTCTTCCGGCGTTACCTTTGGGATTTCGAGTTCCTCTAGGCTACTTTCTCTTCCATTATCGTCGTGGGTGCCACTGGTACTGTATAAATCTCTATAGAACTCCTCAGCCACTTGAACTATCTCATCCATATTAGTTATGATATTGCCGGCTATGTCTCTTAACGCATACATCTGATTTTTGCCAATTCCTAGTTTCTTCTTCACTGTATTTAGGCTTCTTCCGTTCCTGAGAGCATGTTCAATTCTATCCATATTATACTTCCTGATGTCAGCTGTCTTACGCTTGTTGATTAACTTCGAAAGTTCTGCCAGTTCTATTCTAGCTGTAGGGTTAGAGGCTTTCATAAATTGGCGTTCCTTCATCAGATCTTTCGTCTCCTGTGATAGTTTACTGGTATCCTGCCTAACGGAGTTGCCACCGACTTCCATTGCACACTCCTTAATGATGCCTACAAGATTGTCGTTCATTGCTTCAACACTAAGGTCCTCTTCCTGAGTTAAAGCCGAGTACCTGTTCTGTAGCTTGATCTGGAATTCCTCTATTTTCCCTCTTACCGCTAACTCATTCATCGGTTTCTTATGTACCAGTTTCTTCCGTTCCCTTCTCAGGTCTAGGCTAATTCAAGTGCTTAGCATCCTGTGGTCACTGCAGCGCACCTTGCCGAGCACATCCACATCTTGTATGATGCCAGGGTTAGCGCAGATTATGCGGTCTATTTCATTTCTAGTCTCGCCGTTCGGGCTCCTCCACGTCCACTTTCGTCTATCGCGCTTGCGGAAGAAGGTATTCATTATCCTCATATTATTCTGTTCCGCAAGCTCTACTAATAACTCTCCCCTGCTATTCCTAGTGCCTACGCCATATTCCCCCACTGCTTTGTCTCCAGCCTGCTTCTTGCCTATTTTGGCATTAAAGTCGCCCATTAGTATGGTGTATTTGGTTTTCACTCTACCCATCGCCGATTCCACGTCTTCATAGAAGCTTTCGACTTCCTGGTCATCATGACTGGATGTAGGGGCGTAGACCTGTACAATCTTCATTTTGTATCTCTTATTAAGTTTCACAACAAGACTTGCCACCCTCTCGTTAATGCTATAGAATTCCTGTATGGTACCAGCTATATTCTTATAATCAGGAATACGACTCCTAGTTCTGTTCTCTCCGTTAAGCCTCGGTAGCACAGGACGTGCCCGCTTTTTAGCGCTGTATATGCTTCTTTTGGCCTCCTAACTTCACTGAGCCCTATTATATCCCATTTACTGCCCTCTAATTCCTCCAATAGCACTGCTAGACTCGCTTCACTAGATAACGTTCTAGCGTTAAACGTTGCCAGGTTCATATTCCAATGGCGGCCTGTCCGGAGCCAGTGATTCTTATCACCCTCTGCTGCGTCGCAGGTCTGACCGCCGCCGTGGTCAGTTGCTGCGCAGCTGCTGAGGACTGAGGGCCGGGGTTTGATTGTTTTGTTCATATAGGAGGTTGTGGCCAAGTACTGCACCAGGGTGGCCAATCCTGCTCTGGTGAGGGAGTGCGTTACCGGTTCTGGTTACCGGGATCAGGCCACACTCCAGGCCTGTTTGTGCAATTTTATCAACACGCGGATTTTTTTTTTAATCCGGTGGAAAATTGCCTCACCGGGATTCGAACCACGGACCTCTTGCACGCGAGGCGGGTGTTCTACCTCTACGTCACCGCTGCCACGTATAGAATGGCATCAAACTGCTCCTAAATACGGCACAGTGATTCTTGTAAGTGAGCCACCTGTTCGACGCATGTCGCAATAACACATGCCATGGAATACCTAGGACTTCCTGGCTTTCTCTGAATAGCTCTGCTCGGACAGCAGATTTGAAGTAATAGTAAACGTTTCTTACCACTTCTTCTACATCAGATCCAAAAGCATCTAAGCCCTTTGCAAAAGCATTGTGAACTTTGTGTGAGCTGCAGTGACCGATATCAGCAATGCTTGATGTCAGATGCTGTTCTAGCTTTCTTCTGACACTCGTCATGACGTTAGGACCGTCATTCCTTGTGTCTGGTTCTTCTCTGCTGCCGGTTTTAAGGGATAACATATCGAAATTAATTACTAATAAAGAGAAAAGAGTTGTGATTTAGGATGAGTGATTGGAGGCATCTGATAACAAAAGCGTCACGGTACATCTAACCTGGCGCGAAGCATGAAATTGAATGCACTAATAAACTGCGTGGGGGTTTACCAACCGATTTCTCAAATGCTTATGAGGGCTGGAAATTGCTTTTACAGGTCACTGCTCTTCTGCATGCGAAGGGCTCAAGGGCTAAATCTTCCCACCTGTGAATGTAAATGGGTTTGATCACACTTAATTCAATGTGCCCAGTTTTTTATTTCTGCTCTTGCCTATGGTTTTTAAAGGTTTTTGAGGGGGAAAATACCGCATGGCTGTACCAAAGGTGCCTGATGAACACATGTGAAGCTTTTTCAGACAACTGGGCAGATGCAAATTTTTCCTATACTTCGCTGCAATGCTTGGTGGTAACATGAGATGCTAGTTTAACAATTTCGCATTATTAAAAAAATTATCCCATTTTTTGCAGGTATGCTGCCAATAAATCCTGCATACGGGATGTCGCAGGGCGATTTGAGGTTGGGGAAAGCACGCATCACAGGATGATGTACCGCGTCATGGCGTTTCTTCTGGACATCGCACCCTGGACATCGTACTCCCTGCGAACTCCATTTGCCCCTGTCCTGCGCATACCGATTCCAACTAGCACCCGCACATTTCCTAATTTCGTCGCACCACCTAGTCTTCTGCCGTCCTCTACTGCGCTTCCCTTCTCTTGGGACCCATTCTGTCACCCTAATGGTCCAACGAAATCTCTGTAGATATTTTCCAGGTATGCATCCCTGTTTGCAAAGGGAGTACACATGTAACAACGTAAAAAATACGTGTACATCTGAGTGATGCCATGTGATAATTATGCCTATTCTCTTGTGCAAATTGCTTGTAGGCCGACTTGTGCGATTTCACATGCTACGGTAAGGTTATATATGCCAAGCTCTATGATGCAACTTGTGAAGGCTTATTTGTATGGCAAAGTTAGCATTGTTAACATGAATACAACTAAATCTATTACACGTTCAGTAGTGTGTAGGAGTTTGTGGTTGCACGCAGCTGTAACTCACAGCATACTACATACCCAGTGGGTGCAACGAGTGCAAGGTTCAGCAGAGTACTTTGTTCTAAATTTCTCATCTCATGCAAGGTATCCTGTCAAAGAGAAACTAATATCAAGCTTGTTCCTTAGTTGTTAAGATACACATGGTCTAAGTGGAAAAAAAACTCTGCATTAAAATAGCAGATCTGTCTGCTGGTCAAATTTCAGCTGAAACTCAACCCTTCTTGGTGCCTGCTGTTCCTTTGCATTCATTTTTGGTGCTGTTACCATATCTCGTTAAATATGCATGTTTACTGTCATTTGTAGCTTGACACAGCCAAGCTCAAGGTATCGTTCCAGACAGTACAGGCATAAACACTGAAGTGCAAAAGGCCAGAGCTGACGACAAAGATATGCATTAAAATGGATTTCCGAACTGACAGGTTGGCTTGTCTGCATTATTCACGTTTCAACACTTGTTGTTATGGCTAAATTATATTCATAATTTAAGACACATGTACAAACAATACAGAAAAGGTAGCGTGAACATAGAGAGCATTGCTTCAAAATTAATAATAGTGAAACATGAATAATATATATGTACCACTTAACTAGAACAAACCAAACAAAAAGTACAATGAATGGTATTTTGCTACTGGCCTATATTTCTCTCGGTTTCTAACCTTTCACTAACAGTATTTGTACAGTGCACCCGTGGCCCAAAAATATTCCAGTTGGGAGCAGTACCGTGTTCATAGGCAGGTGGCTCATTAATGAGTGCACTGATATCACTCCGCTTGCATATGTGACGGATTTGAGAAAGCAAACCCTTCCGAAAGTCATCCTGTTTGAGTGCAAGTGGAATTTATATGTGGCGATTAACTGGCGGATGTTGCATATAGACCATAGGAGATGCTAGTGGAGGACTCCAAGGAGACTGGGAAGTCTGTGTACTTTAATGCCGTATATAAAGGCAACCTATGTATAATAATGTCGTAAAGCTCTGCATAACGTTCTACGCAAAAGCACCACACAAGACATTCATTCTATGCAATACTGTCACTCACCTTTCGGAGGGTTCCTAACGCGCTGCCTCTCGCGCTTTCGCGGTAGCTCTCGTTGTGAGTCTTGTACCATCGCAGCAGCATCATCTGTGTCGGAATGTTGCATGTCTGCAGACACCTGCCCAGTGTGGGTAGAGAGCGGGCTCTCGATCGACGTTAGCAGCTGAGATGCTGCTGACTCACCGCGGGCTGCAAAAAACAGCAGTGGAAAAATAATCGTAATGCCACTGCTATGGTTAACTTTTGCAAGCACCACAACCGAATGCAAAAAAAATCATACTGCTGCCAGACGGCATGCTGGCACTGGCACGACCGCATCGTTCACACACACACACAGGCGCGCACGCACGCACGCACACGCGCACAGACAAACGACTACACACACAGGCGCGCACGCATGCACGCGCACGCACGCGCGCACAGACAAACGACTGCCTTTAAGTGGCACATAACATTATAATTTTCCCTCTACGTGCAACTTGTCGTGCTCTTTGAGGCTGACAGGCAAACAGGTCATCCCTCTCAGTGCACACAACAACCATTCGAGATATTCGGCAATTATATTTTCATACCAGCTTTAGAAACATCATCCTCATGCTATTCGCTACAAGGCATGCTACTGCTGACGTGCAGTATGCATTCTGCCTTCGCGACTCGAAGGGAACTGTACTCGATTATGAGTAAGCATGATTACAACACTTGCCATTCATAAGTCCGCCGTCTGCCCGGCTTCCCTCAGCGTTCATCAGCTCCAATGCTGTGTCTCTCGCATGCTGCGCGGCGCGCATTTCGGCAGCAGCCGAAAACGGTGCCGTCAGCACCGCTTTGCATGCCGCCGTAGCGCTGCCTTTCCTGAGCGCTGTTTTCAGCGTGTGCCCGAACTCCCGTACCATGTCTGAAACTTCCTGCAGCAATTGGTGCAGCTCATTGTACTGCTCTTCTGTTCCTGATCTGAGAAGGAAAGCGCAAGATGGGTAATGTGATCACGAATGCGAGCCCAAATCAGGATACGGACATACACACTTACTTTCGCAGGTTAACGCTGGCCTGTTGTCGAAAATATCCCACGAGAAGGTCCACTCTGTCGCGCACTGCACGGTGTGTGAGCTCGCGCCCCATTGCCGAAGAAACGTTTTCCCTAACTTGCTCCCACAAGCGGGTGTTTTCGAATGGGTTCGTCGCTACCACTTCGCGAAGAAGACATAAATCTTCTTCAATGCGGAACCTCTTTCGAGGTTTGCGGCCTGTGAGTTCTGCAGACACTGTCGAAGCACATGTTGCACCGGCGACTGCCATATTGGAATCCGCTTCTTCCCCGACGAAGCACGAGACCAGAATGCTTTGCGTGAGACGCGCTCGCGAAGCCGCTCCGCAAAGACGCCGCGCAAGCGGAAGGGAAGTGCCGGTCCACTTGCGCGCTCCCATCTTAGCGTGTTGCGCATGCGCAGTAACGCTCGCGCCT
Source organism: Dermacentor albipictus (assembly GCF_038994185.2). Taxonomy (NCBI): domain Eukaryota; kingdom Metazoa; phylum Arthropoda; class Arachnida; order Ixodida; family Ixodidae; genus Dermacentor; species Dermacentor albipictus. Next base: position 88,970,079 of record NC_091827.1, on the reverse strand, counting down.
CCTCGCTAAGCGGAGCGGAAGGGCAAATACGCCCTGCTAAAACACTCTATTAGCCTCACAGCAGAAAGAACGTTACGACCGCTGCCATCGCGATGTTAAGTTCGCACCATGTGCTTGGGCGCTCCTCTGGTCACCATATCGTCGGGTTGGCTCTCCCAGAAGCTTCTCTCTCGCTACACAGGGCCTTATGAAGTCTAACGCCAAATCAGCGACGTCAATTACGAGGTTTCGGCGCTACAGTTTGATGCATCCTCAAGTCAGGCGCCTGTCGTCGTCGTGCACGTTTCGCGGCTGAAGCCATACTTCGCTGGCAATTCTTCGCCTGCCATGAGCCGAGACGGCGCTTCGCCACCCGGGGGTCCTGTTACGGAAGGATGAGAGAAGAGAGAAGAAGAAGATTGGAGACGCTGGCTGCTGCGTGTTGGTGGTCAGCCAACTTAGCTGTTCCGACACATCCTGTATATATATATATATTGTAAATATTGTTTTTATATACTCGCAACTTCCTCGTAACAAATATGAAGTGCTCTAGGCTTCTGCCATGCATGCAGCAAATGCAATTATGAACAACGCATAACCTTTTTCCTTGCTCCTTTTCCGTCCTTTTGGCAAATCCACCAAAACGTTCCTGGGGCGCTTCTCCATGTACGCTTCCATCTCCTCCATCGATTCTGCAGATAATAAAACGATGTGGGATGCAACCCAAATACACACAGACACAGATATCCTACAAGGCCTAGTTGAATAATGTTCCTGGAAGCACGACAACGCCGTGACAATGCAAGACGCCACCTTTAGGAGGCTCTACAGCCCTCTTGAAGAACGCCTACGTCAAATGCTCATGACGTGACTGTTGTGCGATAGCGTATATTGAAAATTACAGACTCCAAGTGAATGCACATAGAGGTTATGCTACTGCCATTTTCGAGGCGTATGAAAGGTCTAGAGAAAAAAAAAAGGCATATGAAAGGTCTGTGTGAAAAGGTCAACACAAGCTGCTTCCCGACTTAAGTATGTCACTGCGACCGCTGCCTATACATAACGCACGCTCTTCGATCCATGACATCACTGTGAAAGGGTACGAATGGAGCTTGATGTGTCACTTACCAGTGAAACACAGGATTCGTGCTTCATAAAATCTTCGTCTGTGCGGTCGTCTCCAGGCCAGTAGACGCCGCACATTTTTGTCGGCTCGAAAGCGGCAACGTTCCTAGGCTTGAAATCGCTTATTGCGCAGTGCTTCACGACATCCGTCTTACCATCGAACTTGTATTGCACAAACGCAAACATGCTGCAAGCAGTGCTGGGGAGGTTCCTTGGCAATGGAATCTCCTTGGGGTGTCCAAAGAAGTAGCTGTCAAGCGGCTACGGAAGCAGACACTTCTAACAATTCAGTGATGGTGACCTCTGAAAATTACAAGGGCAAAGCCTCATTTCACAGTTTATGGGTTCACAGTAAAAAAATCTATTCGTTACATTTACATCGCACCTCCAGGCTCTGTTGTGTTAAGTTTAAAAAAAAAGCTAGTGCCCCTTCACTTGTCTTGTCACGAAACCACAATGCTTATCTGTGTTACGTACATTTCCTTTAACGCTGGGCACCTAGTACTTCCAGGTCATGAAAAACATGTGCATTATCAATGTAACCTTGCAATCTTGATGGGAAAATGCAAGCAGGATAGACTGATTGTCTGGGGATAATATTTACCCCAAAGGTTGTACATATCTTTAGAGCGACAGAAATAACTCGAGAATCTAGTACAAAGATTAGAACAGAAATAAACATTTGTATGGGTCCACTTGGGTATCGCGATGTTGAAGTACTCCCGAAAAGCATCTTTTATCCTCAAAACAAATGGTATGGGGACAAAAATGAGCAGGTGTATGCATATCTCCAGTACACTGCTAAGAACGTATAACTGATGTCCAATCATTTTCCCACTACAGTGGGAAAATGATTGCAGAGGCAATTCGTTTTAATAAGCGGTCGCTCCTGCTTCATCAAAGCCCCTGCTTTCAGTGGCCTTTCATTTTGCATTAACTCTAAATGGCTGGACAAGGTATACTTACTTTAGAACCTGTGATAAATTATGGTGAATTATTTGTTTTGTTACTTATATGCTGGAAAGCCAGTATGCACATGCAGAAACATTGCTTATTCTCCTTCAGAACAATCGCCTCCCACGGTTATTCACTTTTAAGAATGCTTATACAGATATTCCACACTTTGGGCTGTGCCTGTACAACATGTTCGCTTCACAGTGAGAGTAAGATTTAACTGAGGAAAATCGGCGAAGGTAGCTTGAAGTAACACTCTGCTAGCCTGTTGCTCTGTTCAGGGGGAACGAGAAGATGCGCGCACGCCAGCAAATGCATTGAAAACTTCTGATAAAATTCTACTTGCTCTTAGCATGAGTCAATGGTTAAATGTAATTCTAGCGTTGGAGAAACATTGGTTAATCCTTCTTTGATAAGAATAATTCATAACATGAAAGTGAAACATGTCTTACGACATTTGCCCATGAACTTCACTGTCTTTCTGCTGCACTTAACAGCATTTTTAATTGTCGCCATTCTAGGCGAAGCAGTAGGCGGCAATCGAACGTTAAAGGGAATCCATGTGATGAAACTGTTGTTACCGCAGACCATATGAGCACAACGCTGAGAGAATATCAAAGTAGTGCCATCTCCTGGGGTGCTAGAAAACGAGCCTCCTCTTTTCAAGACATTTCTGTGATGCTCGTACATGCTAGAATTCTTGGTGAAGCCTAGTAAAACATTTTTCATGTTAAAAGAAAGTGCAACACACCCTTCATCACCCTGAATATTTCTTTATTAATTGCAGCAACTCAATCTGGAAGTCAAGTTGCCGTTCTTCTAGCACTTTCCTCAAGAATATTGTTATATTGAGAGCCATATGGTAATACTCATCCTCTGCAGGGCAGGCCTGTAGGGTTTTGGACAGCTCACCCATTTCATTCACGATAGCATTTTCACTTGGCCTTCTCTTTCTTTTTTTTTGCATTGTTTGGCTTGCACCTCCCTGCAGACTTGGGGCAGCCGCTCCTTGTGCTGCTGAGGTCGAGGCTGGTGCTGTAGATGACGTCGAGGCTGATGTCATAGATGACGTCGAGGCTGGCGCTGGGGGTGACGTCGAGGCTGGCGCGAGCTGTGATGCTGACACCGAGCCTCAGAGATCAGAAATGTCTGATTGTGTATCGAAGTCTTGATCTTCGAACTGGGCAATGCCCATTAAAATTTTTTCCGCACTACTGTGCTGCTGGCTCACATTGAGTGGCTCACTTATATCCAGCTGCTGGCTCACCTCTCTTGGGCTTGCTGGCACTACATAATTGCCTGAAGTGCTGCACATAAAAAAGAGTACATGCTTTCTATGTTGTGACGTTTTATAACATTGCAATAAAACAACACCCGCCGTGGTTGCTCAGTGGCTATGGTGTTAAGATGCTTCGCACGAAGTCGCGGGATCGAATCCCGGCCACGGCGGCCGCATTTCGATGGGGGCGAAATGCGAAAACACCCGTGTACTTAGATTTAGGTGCACGTTAAAGAACCCCAGGTGGTCGAAATTTCCGGAGTCCTCCACTACGGCGTGCCTCATGATGAGAAAGTGGTTTTGGCACGTAAAACTCCATAATTTAATTTAAATTTTTTGCAATAAAACAAAATGAAACCATTTCAGTGTTTTTCTTGCTTTTCATTATTATTATAGCCTCACACATGGTAAAACTCTTATGAAAAATACTAGCACTTTCATAACGTTAATGTTGTCATTCACTACTGTGATCCCTATTTCCACGCATTTTGCAAAAGTGAGAAATGCAAAAGAAACACATAAGTAAAGGTGCATCCAAATATTTTCCTGCACATCAGTGTATCTGTAAAAGAAAATATACGTTGTAAAGTGTCTAATCGCAGTAAAAATGCCATACCAGAAGTAACTTATTAAATTAAGTTAGCAGTTTGTCATACATACATGAAACTAGCCATGCACATCTTATTCATGAGTTAAGGTAATGACTACGATCGAAGCGGCACCACATGCTATAACTTGGAGATGTAAAAAACCTTACCATTAGTTGTTGACAAGTGTAATTGCACTGTGATAACTGCGAAAACTATATAATTCACCGCCTAGGTACGTGGTATTTACAATGCAGGCCACCTGTATATTGCAGCTTGCTTGCATAAACGTGGAATTGGCAACTTTCCCCCTCATTTTTACTTCGGTGAGCAGGCGTGGGTATCAGCATAGCCAAAAAGGGGGATGTAGCAACACCGAGCACAACCCCCTCCCCACCACTCCCCTACCCTGATTAATTGCTAGACCCTGTTCCGCTCGTAATTCCTGGCTGCACCACTGGTGCACATCCAAGCACAGGATGACCCCCCTTCCTTTGTACGCGCCTCCACCGCAAAAACAATTTATTGCATCCTGAAATTCGCGACATTTAAATGCCCATTACTATCGTTCATATCAGTAGGCTTAATCAAGTATATCTCAAAATTATTAGCCGGTAAAAGGCTTACTATCTCGATCTACGATGAGGTTAATTGCCCTTTTGGAAGAAACAAGCACCCTAGCTCATCTCACTGACGTAAACGTAATCAAGGTGGGTTTTCTTTTGCCAGCAAAATGTTCGCAACAACAATAATGTCAAGCTTACGGTCTCGTCACCATGGTGTCTTTTAAAAACATCAGCAGCTCAAAAAATGGCCATGCAGTGTCGACAGACTCGACATCGTGAGCACCGGCGCCGCTCTTTTGTGCCTTGATGGAGCCGTTGCAAATGCGGCGAAACTTGTCCCGCAGCGATTTCCATCGCTTTTGGACCAACTCCAGTCCCACTGCACAGAAAAATGCAAGACTGCTTAGTAAATGGTTATTCACGTGGAAGCTGCAAAATCTCGTGCTTACCTTGGCTGTTGACATTTGGCGCAACAAATGCCGTCACTTCGTTCCACAGTGCCGCTTTCTTGTTGCGGTCCTTGTGCTGTTTGTGCGAGGCCATCCACAATGGTTGCCGACGTTGAACTTCGGCGATCAGTGTTGCATTATCAATGCAGCCGTCAAGGCTGAAGATTTCCGCGCCTGCCATAACAAACGCCGATCGAAACGCATGCAGCCAACAAGGAGGTGTTGAAGCAGCTTGCCCGGGCTTGCCTGAACGCCGCGCGAAACGTCGTTCCGGAAGTCACGTTGGCTCGCCCTGGTCATGTGAGGTGCGTCATGCTTCTGACGCTAGCGGCAGCTTCTGGCGCGGACGCAAAAATCCTAGCTGTTGTAGGCATAGAGTTAGTTGAACAACTCTAGAGGAAAAGCTGGGCCGGAAAAGTAGGAAACTCTAGGGCGCCGCCCTGTTGCTACTGGTCAATGTGGCTAGCGCAATTACTATTGAAAGAGCTGAAAACAAGTACAGGTCACCTCATGCTTTGTCATCTAAAAACGCATACCTGATGGCTTTATGAAGGTGGTGCGTTATTAAGTTTACATAAAGCGATCGCTCAGTCCGTGACTTATGTAACTCACGATGTACGCATTCATGCAATAAAGGATGACGCGAATTTCGGTTTCAAATCTGTTTTTTGGATGCGTAGTAGTTTCGTACAGCTTAGGTTTGACATGCGATCGCGCGTCGACATCGGACGCTATGGTACACTCGTGCCGTATGTGCCACCGAAGCCCCGAAGTGCTCTGGCATATACCTTCACATGTAAGTAAACGAATGCATCTCCTTGTTGAGTATATCACGTGAGTAGGCAGCTCTTGTGGTGCATCACAATCGTTTGAGAAGCGTCACATTAGAGCACTTTCTGCATGCGGAGCGGTGTTTTTATTTGCAGGTTTCCCTTCAGTAGGAAATTGCTGGACAGGCGGACCAGCGCACCGGAATTGTACTGGCGAAGCCACAAGCAACTCATAGAATCTGTTTAATTGTTGCACTTTGAACAATCATGCTTCTACAAAGGCCACAGCAGAAAAACAGGGGAGTGCCGAGTATTTCTGTACCACGAAGTAATCAAGAGGCGAGTGCCTAATGCGGACGAAATCGAGTGCATCGAGACGTAGAACGACAGAAAGCTGAGCTAGTTGGTAAGGATTCATTATGCAAAACAGAGGTGAGGCGTGCAGACAGGGCACATGAGTAGAGAAGTTGGCTGCGCTCGTGTTGTTTGCTTGTAAATACTCTACTCTTGTGTCCTGTCTGCACGCCTCACCTACGTTTTGCATAACGAGTGCATCAACCTACATATTGATAGCGTAGGCGTTTTATTAACTGTGCAATATTTTCAACACTTCCTTGCATGCCATATCATGTGGAATATCTTTTCTGGTCACAAATTTGTGCAGCGAATGTATTTGCATTATCGACTCCGGGCCTGTGGGACGGTTCACTCGCACTTGATGCTGAGTCTTTTACACGTATCCATAAACTGCAGATATGCACATCAGATCCCTACGAGCATTTTCAAAATTCAATTATTTTAGGCAACAGGCACATATGCAATACTGACATAATCTCAAATACCACTAAGCAGCTGGGACACATTTTTGTTGACCATACTCGCAGGTAAAAAAAATTGGAGGACGCTTAAGCTTCGCCTTCAAGAGTGGAACGCTGTCGCGTTCCACTCTTGAAGGCGAAGCTTAAGCGGTGTAGCCGACAGCCCACTGTCTTACACCCGCCAAGGGGTGTAAGACAGTGGGCTACAGGGCAGCCATCACTTACGAGGCACCCCGCATCGGACGCGGTGAGCTCCGAGCCATATGGTCGAGCAACGCGGCGTTCGGCGCAGCAACGAAACGTGCGCCTGAGCAAGCGGAACGAACCGAAGAACTCGGTATCTCGGAGGGGGAAATGATGCACGCCAGCCAAACGTCGTGATCGGCACGGGCAGAGAGATAGACAGATAGCGATCTAAAGAAAGGAAGGACGTTTGATTCTGCAGAGGGAGCAAGGCGAAGCGTTGTCAGGGGAGAGGGAGTCGGGGCCGCGAACCGCCTCGCACCGGTCCTCGCAGCTCCAATGCGCGCGTGGCGCGCCATCTGTCGGGGCAGCGCCGTACATAGAGAGGAGGGGGTCTTCTGTGTTTGCCGCAAGATGGCTCTGCGTGTGCGGAAAGCGCAGAAGAAATGCAGCGGAAACGCACTTCGCTACTCGTGTAATTGCGACTTCTGTAAGTTACGTGTTCATAATTACCGATATACACCGCAGTATAACTTTCCACGGCTCGTTTCGAAGGCAACACCGCATTCACTAGAGGCGCGTTTGTACCGCTTGGAAGCATCGAACTCGTCGCTGAGTGGTAGCGTCTCCGTCTCACACTCCGGAGACCCTGGTTCGATTCCCACCCAGCACATCTTGGAAGTTGCTTTTTATTTATGGAGTGCCTGCCGTGATTTATCGCTCACGGTCAACGCCGCGGACGCCGTCGACACCGGCTTTTCTGCGACACGAGCTCCTTAACGCTATCGCGTTAATAAGTAGCAACCTTGACTGCGGGTGTATCACCCTAGTCTCAAAGAAAACATTTGAGGGAAAGCGACAGGCAATGTGAACAGCCACTTCTCCATGTAAACGATACTCTTTCTCTCGGATGACTCCTACGCCTCGCCACGCCAGCACAGTTGTGCACAAAGATGCCGCGGAGGCACGTGCAGGTCAGAGGCAAGAAGCAGTGGCACTGGTGTCGACATTCACCCAATTTATTTTTCTTACACTGAGGCAGCCAGCACACCTCGAACAGCCACCCTGACTGTGGGTGTGTCAGTAGATTCCTGTTGTACATATGCTAATAATAAACTTCAGTAAACTTGAACTTGATAGTAAACTTGAAGGCAAATGGGACATTGATGCATTATTTTTTGAACATTTATTGTACAGATACAATATATTTTATACTTTGCAGTGCTAATGAGCGTATTTTGAAGCTTTCTCCAATATTTCGCACCTTGAATTACGCATGTGTTGGGTGGCCCTCAATGCAGTTCATATTGTAGCAGCTGCTTTGTCTGTGTATCGCACATTGGCTTAAGCTCGTGATATCTACATACTTCTCTCACATATACGAAATAAAATTTTATGTAGTCCTCAGTGTTACAACAAAAAATGAAAGTAAACAATGCGATCGTGCAATTGTGTTTATTACAGTGATTCCTATGACAGTTACTGACGAGTTGACAACTTGAACTGGTCAATCCGTCCGGAGGCTATGATCCGTCATGGCAAGGAATTGTATGTATACATTAAAAAAAGGGGGGGGTATGTGTGTGTGTTTGCAGTGGGGGTATAGGATTAGGGCGGTACGAAAAAATATACCAACACCGTCCTCTAGACCCATTCCGTTAAGGAACCGTAACAATGCGTATTATGCTTAATGTTCATAGAACCAACTCTGATATTACTACACACGCCAGGCGACGCGAGCTACATTTGCCATGACGCATTCGCGACTGCACCGGATGCCCTCCATATTATTCTCGTTAATCGTGCTCACTGCACGGAGGCAAAAGAAATATCATGGGCGCAGGTGCCTTTAAGGTATCTCTACCTTGCGAGGCACTGCTGCGCGTGCCAGGGGAGCTGTCCGTGCGAACACTCCCTGGCTCACACTTGCCTCGGCAGCCCCAACCTACGTACCGTTCTGCTTCGAGCTTTGATCCCCCCACTGTCCCTCGGGTGCCCTGGAGTTCCTGCGCCGCCTGCTTTATTATAATCTCAGGTGCTCTCCTGAGACTTCCGTTTGTCGGTTACATGTGCCCTACAGCTGGATCAGTACTTATAATAATAAAAAAACCCGATCTATCGTCGCCACGATAGATCGCGAAAGCGGCTTTTGCAACATACCGCGCCTGTGCGAAGAGAATTACGGAACGCCAACGAGGAATCTGACCACAGCTTCGAGCTCGTAACCTCGTCGAGTGTCAGTCCTGCAACAGGCGTGACCCCTGAAAACCGCATACCGCCGGAAACTTCAACACGATCATCCCTCGGTTGCATAACTGCCACCTGTACGGCCAACATGGACCACACCCACACCGTCCCGCAACATACATTAAAGAACAAACTTATAAAGCCCAAACACATGGCTGCACGCACACATCACGACACTACAAACGAGACGCCATGCTGCTAGGCTGCTACGGTTGCCGGATTAAAACTGACTACTGTCACCAAGTCTAGCAAGCGTCTCAGGAGCTGGCAACCTCGGCGCGTAGCAACATGGCGGCGCTATTGCGGTTCCCGATTTCAGTGCATGGGCCCTATGGATAGCTTGTCGTCTAGAGTCAGTATGTAACTCTATGGTTGTAGGTCTCCACGCCGCCGCGCGTCGACACGCGAAGCAGCCTCCGCTCTTGACGCCGTACGCGCCCAGACGTGGTGCGGCGCGTGCGGCCGCGTAGGAACGCGGATGTCTGGTTGAGCCTTTATAGCGTCCTGATCACCCGCACCGGTGCGCGCCGACCGTCCTCGATCACCGGAAGCGCACCCTGTTGGAGCGGTTTTCCGTTGCCCCGTCTCGCACCTAGCAAATCGGCGGTGCGCCGGGGTGCAAACCCAGCATGTACTGCGCGACGCGCGCGCGCACTGCCGACTGCAGACCCGCGGACGCTCTCGCCCGATAGCTGCGGTTGCAACGGAGTTGACGGAGTTAGCTAGTGGAGATGTCGGCAATGAGAAAGGAAGCGCTGCGAGTTGCTGCAATCTATGAGCTTTTTTTTCAAGTTCGTCTGACAGCAAAGACGACGTGCTGATTGACCTCGTCCAAAAACAATGTGGTGAAGAGCGGCCGAAAGTGGACAGGTTCGTTGAACGTGTCGTCAGGCGCCTCGACGACACCGGAGTAAGGAGCCTGTCTATTTGCAATTGTTTACTGCTGCCAAAGCATTGTGTAAGGCCACTGCAATGTGAGATGTTGTGTCGTTTACTTGCAGTTCAGGAAGCATTTCCGGGTACGCAGAGCGTCTGCTACCGGCTGATTGTGGATTACGAGAACTTCAGTTTTTATCCAAAGCATCATGGGGGCTCACATCCGCAAAAATCGGCTGAAGAGCACGTTCTTTCGTTTCTTTGGTGAGTTGTTTGTCTCCGTTTGTTTCTAAATAATTCTCGTCGGGCACCTGCATGCGTGACAAGTTGTTTACTTCGTCAGGTTTGCAGGAAATAAAGCTACCGAGCGAGCCGTCGCCGTCATGTTTGGAATGGTGGAGAGCACTGCGAATGGTATCATCGAACGTGTGGCGGGCTTCTTGGACAGCATCAGCGCAGATGTGATGCGCTTCCCAGACATGCCTGAAAAAAAAAGAGCAGGCAGCGCCAAGTTCCAAGAAGTAAGGTGACGGTGTTGTCATAAATGCTTTTATGGGGCAGTTGTTTATTTAAACCTTTTTTTTAAATATTAGAATCCAGAGGAGTTTGTTTCTGGACCGCTGTTTGCTGCTTGTTATGCATCCCGCAGCATTCGAAATTTCGGTAACAGAGGCCCTAGTTCTTTCCTCTTCAAAGATGAATTTCAGAAAGGCGCTACAATTAAAATGGCTTACAACTAAACCATGCCATGGGCTGTTAACTTTTGACAAATGCTCTACGTGTCTGTGGGAAACTGCATATGAAGTCGAATTGAAAATATATAGAAAAAGGAATAATATGAAGCAAATGCATTTTAAGTGCAAGGTTTAATCCCTCCTTTGCCCTGCATGCTTTGAATTCTAATCCATCCTCAGGCCAACAAGTTTTATGGCAACAGTCTCGTCGTGTTTGCTATTTAGTCACCCACTGCTTTTATTCTCTGATGAGCACTACCTGTGCATAGTGTAATCACAGGTAATACCTCTGTCACACGGGCACATTTGGAAGGCCTTCCAGTCAACGGCCTTCGAAACGCCACAACTCTATCGGCTCAAAGGAGTTGTCGCGCTGCTACACGACAATTTTGAAAGGCGGTTGAGTGGTTCAGGCGTTTCTCGCGAAATTGTGTGGCGCTGCGGATCTTTATTGTCATTTCCATGTAACGAAAACTTAAACAACATTAAAACCATTTAAAAGCACTATAGTTTCTTTTATGTTTGTTTATACATTAAAAATGTGTTTATACATTGCCATACATATATGTTTAGTTTTTAAGTTGTTGAGTAGTGAAACTGCGGCAACGTTTGCGCCGCTCGATGCGGCTGCCGTATTGGTGTGTGTGCGCACATGTCAAGTGGCAAAAACACTTTATTGAATAATCAATAACACTCATATATAGTATTTTCAGAGCATTTGGTTTGATTTGTTCTTTCTAACCGTGAGTACGGGCACACTGTGAACGAGAGGGCATGTTCGCGCTGTTTCCGTTTCCGTTGCTCAAAGGCCATTGAGATTTCGATAGAGTTGTAGGGTGCTCCGTTGACTCAATAGACTATTGACTCGGCGGCCTTCGAAACTGCCCGTGTAGCAGCTCGAACTCGACTTTTGAGTCAACTGACTATAGGTTGGAAGGCCTTCCAAACGCCCGTGTGACACGAGTATAAGGTATTTACCCAGCGTTAATTTTCTCCTTGTATGACTGGCCATATTGTGGTTCTTCACACACACATTTTAGCAGCTTTTTTCTGCATGTTGTGTATATAAAGTTAGTTAATATTGGTATTTCAGCTTGCTAGAGAAAGTAACTGGGAAGGTAAATTCAAAACCCATTATTGTTTCATTGGCTTCAGATTTCAGGTTTTCCAAATGTCTTAGGATGTATTGACTGAACATACATAGAAACGAGGTGCCCAGCCGGGAAGATTTCCGCAACATGAACAGGCATGACAAGAAGTCATACGGCGTTCAGGCAATTTGCGGTGCTGATTGCAAGTTTGTGCATGTGTTCCTTAGCCCCACAGGCAAGATGTACGACGCTGACACATTCAAGCGCAGTTTTGCTTTAGATAAACTGCCAGGAGTTGGTGAAGGCAAGTATCATCTGCTTGGTAATGCGGCCTTCCACTCCGAGAATATCTCCTGACACCATTCAGGGATTATGATTGCCTGACCCCTGAATGTAAAATGTAACTTGCGCTTGAGCCAAACACGGGTACGCATTGAAAATGCTTTTGGCCTGCTGAAAGGACGTTTCAGGCAACTTTTGTACTTGGAATTGTGGACGGTAAAGAAGGCCACACTGTTCATTCTTGCATGCTGCATACTCCACAACATGTGCATTGAAGGAGGGGACAATGACCTTGACTATGAGGATGTCGGTACCGCAAATGCCAGCAGGCCAAACCCGATTGACATGCTAAATTCTGTAGACTCAAAAACAGAGAAAAGCGCTGAAGCAGCTAGAAGGAAAAAAAAACGGAAGCAAATTGTGCGGTACCTTCAGACCATTCAGTGAGCCACGACTATTTAGCACTGAATCTGGCTATTCATAATTTTTTTTCAATTTAGCTTCATAATGTCCTCCATACCTCCTTCCTGGCCGTAAGAAAAATAAGGGTTCATTTCAGGTTCACGTTATCATTTTCAAGTGGCAATTTTACATTATTGATATTAGCGTGCAGCATGAGAATAATGCAGGCAATTTAATATAATATCTTATTACATTATGGTTACATTTCATAGTGGTGACAGTAGTCCCGCTTAGATAACAAATGAATGAATGAAGCTGTCAAAACACATATTTAGAGCATTTAAGGACTTTTATCCTTTTCAAAGATATTGTGCCGGCAGGCAAGTAGTAGGCTAAGACAATATGTCTGCTTGGAATTACCATGTAGAATAACACAAAAGTGTGGGGGTAAGATAGAGTGTATGCTGCATTTTAATGCTAGCAGCACTTGCTGCTGTTGACCAAGCATGGCTGAGAGAGGATCACCTGTACTTTGCATTTCCATGCACCAGTGCCAAGAGTCTCATGGTTATGTCCTGCACTTTCATATTCTCTTTCTGGTAAGCCACAATTCGTAAGATACCTTTACATGCCTTGTTCTCACAGCTTGTTTTGTACAAGAGATCCACAAATAAATATTTTTACCTTACCTAGGTTCTCTGTCATCTGTCTTGAGCCAGACGCAGTGAGTTGTAATAAAATGACTTACTTCGCAGATAAGAGGTATACTAAATGCACACTCATCTTGTCCTCTTCTCCTCTGTATCTCAACCTCAGGGCAGTTTTATGGTTTTTTTTTGCCAAGGACCAAGTACAGATATCGCACACTATAGACTCCAGGTAGCCGCTGCTACTGTAGGCTGATTTGGTGCCCCCAGCAGTGTTTCAACAGCTCCACCTTCTCTTTGTGTCGTCGCTCTCCCTGCTGTTCTCTATCTTCATGATTTTTCCGCATCATTTCCGGGATGCTTAATTTTGATATTTTGGATGGAACTGTGTCATTTTGCCCCTCTGATGTATACTAAACCCTCCCTGGTCCTCGCAAAAGCTCAGGTTCAAAACTGTCGTCTATGGATTTAATCCTGGCCAATTCGTCGTCAAAGGGAATTTCTGTGGGTTCGGCACCGGAGGTTGCATTGTGTTGTTTTGCTTCAGAGCGCCTCTTTTTTATGGTCTTAAATCCGTTCTGGCACTGCTCTGCAGTTTTGCAGCGCACTGTTTCATCTTTTATATCTAGAGCAATTGCAGCCCACATGGCCTTCTTGTTCTTAAATCTTTTCATCGAGCCCACTTGGTTCAATACAAATTATACACAATCCTTTCTCAAATACAAACAAACAGAAGAACGTAAGCCATTAACAAGTAAAGGTAGAGAGAATGAGCCTTACAACCGTCCTTTTTGCATTGCCGAATTGAGAGCTGCCTTGAGCGCATGCAACAGCTCCGCACCAGGATCTGATAGAATCATGTATGAAATGGTCAAAAACTTACACAATGACACGCAGGTTACACTACTCACACTTTTCAACACCATTTGGGATGCAGGGTACCTTCCAACTGCATGGAAGGAAGCCATTGTGGTCCCTGTTTTGAAACAAGGCAAGGACCCTTCCTCAGTGGCAAGTTACCGCCCGATAGCCCTCACAAGTTGCATTTGTGAGGTGTTTGAAAAAATGATTAATCGGCGACTCATTCATTTCCTTGAACTGAGCAAAATCCTTGATCCCTATCAGTGCGGCTTCCGAGAAGGGCGCTCCACAACTGACCATCTTGTACGTGTAGAAGCAAATATCCGGGACGCATTTGTACACAAACAATTCTTCTTATCCATATTCCTCGATATAGAGAAGGCGTACGATACGACGTGGCGTTACGGAATCTTAAGAGACTTGTCAGAAATGGGCATCGACGGTAATATGCATAATATAATAGAAAGCTATCTGTCAAATCGTACCTTCCGGGTAAAAGTCGGCAGTGCACTCTCACGCCCTTTTACGCAAGAAACGGGTGTACCCCAAGGAGGCGTGCTCAGCTGCACGCTCTTTATCGTGAATATGAACACGCTTCGTGCTTCATTACCACCCGCCATCTCTTACTCTGTCTACGTGGACGACATTCAAATAGCTTTCAAATCTTCAAATCTTGTAACCTCGCAGTCTGCGAGAGACAGGTACAGCATGGCCTGAACAAAGTCTCAGTGTGGGCAGACAAGAATGGATTTAAGATCAATCCTAACAAAAGCTCTTGCGCTCTTTTTACAAGAGAGGCCTGGTTGCGGATCCTTCCTTAGAACTGTGTGGACAACGAATACCTATAAGCAAAGAGCACAAATTCCTAGGTATCATACTTGACTACAGACTCACTTTCATTCTACACATTAAATATTTGAAAGAAAAATGTCTAAAACAATGAACTTAATGAAACTTCTATCCCAGACTACACGGGGTAGTGACAGGAAGTGTTTAATGAACCTATACAAGAGCCTAATTCGGTCTCGATTGGATTATGGTGCTGTAGTATATAACTCTGCCGCCCCGAGCGCGCTAAAGATGCTAGACCCAGTCCACCATCTAGGAATCCGACTGGCAACTGGCGCTTTCAGAATGAGCCTCATACAAAGTCTATATGTAGAATCAATTGAATGGTCTCTCCACCTACAGAGATCATACATCAACTTTACATATTTCCTTAAAATACGCTCTAATCCTGAACATCCATGTTTTGATACCGTTACCGATATGACGTGCGCTACACTTTTCAGCAATCGTCCTTCCATAAGACAGCCTTTCTCGCTGCGTGTGGTGGAGCTTAGGGATGAAATGCATGTCCCACTCCTCGAGCATCGCTTAATGCACCTAACCAAGCTCTTACCTCCTTGGGAGTGGCAGGTGATACAGTGTGACATATCCTTGATAAAAGTTACAAAGCACGTTCCTGAGGCCGAAATCCGAATGCATTTCCTAGAACTCCAGCACAAGCACTCCTGCGCAGAGTTCTACACAGACGCATCGAAGTCAAACGCCGGGGTATCCTATGCAGCCGTCGGCCCATCGTTTTCGGAATCCGAAGTACTGCATCCGGAAACAAGTATCTTTACGGCCAAGGCATACGCATTACTCTCTGCTGTAAAGCACGTAAGAAAATCGAAACTTCCAAAAGCAGCGATCTATACAGACTCTCTCAGCGTCGTGAAGGCCTTAATGTCACTCAGCAAACATCAAAATCCCGTGTTTAATGAACTATATTCGCTCTTGTGCAAAGCGTACTCATCTAACCAGAATATCATAATATGTTGGGTCCCTGGCCATAGGGGAATCGAAGGTAACCTTCTGGCGGACGAGATGGCCACGTCAATCACATTGCAAGCTGTTAACGCTACCGCTGCGGCGCCTGTCACAGATCTGAGGCCTTTCTTGCGAAGGAAGCTGCGAGATCACTGGCAACACATGTGGGATGCGGAAACGGATAATAAGCTCCACCGGATAAAACCACAGCTAGGATTTTGGCCCTCTACTACAAAATCGCGCCGAACAGATGTCCTATTCTGTCGTCTCAGAATAGGACACACGTTTGGCACCCATAATTTTCTACTCACCGGAAATGAGCCTCCAACCTGTGGTAGATGCGGGGAGAGGTTGACTGTACTCCACGTCCTCCTGGAGTGTCGGCAAGCCGAATCTGAGAGAAAGAGACATTTTTCATTAGCATACCGACAGCACATTCCTCTTCATCCTGCAATGCTTCTTGGCCCAGAACCGCTTTTTAATACAGACACAGTGCTAGGTTTTGTGAAAGATGTGGTCTTACATGTTATTAGTCCCATGAATTCGTAGCGCCTCCTCTCTCGAGAGGATACCACTGCGAAAATTGTTTTGCGTAGCACATGCCTCCAGGCCCTTGTGTTTCAAGGGCTCTAAGGAGGCAGTAGTGCTCTAGGATTTTTTACAATCAGATATATTTTACCTATCGTATCATTCTTTTTAAATGCATCTAAATGTTCATAGTACAAGTCTTACGTCATCGCCATAATTTTATCATACAGATTTTACGCACTTTAGAGCGTATATTTTAAGGCCTCTTTACAGCCACCTCACACGAACTTCATTGTAATCATAATTACACCGCAAACTCATTAGCACAGACATGGCGCTCTTTGGCCATACCTGGCCCTTGCGCCTCAAAACCCGATACATCATCATCATCATCATCATCGACATACCGTACATGCCTTCAGTCATGTCCAATTGATCGATGCAGTCTTGTCCTTTTGTCTCTCTCCTCCAGAACCTACAACTTTCGACAACCACTCCCCAGCATTATTTTACTTTCTTGTGATAGTGCCTGGCTATCTGTTGCTCATACCACACATTCAGTTTCCAATGGTTTATTAGACCACTACATAAATTATTATTTGTTGTATAAAACCTTGACCCTCTAGCACTTCCACAAAATTCATGCAGAAGTGGAAACAAAGATTACACATCATTTCTCACCAGAGCTTACTATGTCTGCATCAAAGCTTGATATTAGCAACACGTCCGCACTGTCTTTGTGTCTTTTTTTGTAGCTGTAGGTCACTGCATAAGCAGAAAAAGATTGTGTTGCATAAATGTTCATGTGCTTAAATAGGCAATGCAGTGTACTTGATTTTCACAATGCTTAACTCAGTTGGTTGTATGCCTGCGCTATAACATGCACAAACTGAGCAGCATATTCAAGCCAGAAAATGGCTAGCCTATCACAGTTATGTTGAGTAATTTGACTGAAAGTTGGTACAGTTTTTGTATGGTATTGCTGATGGCATCCAGGCTCACCATGTCACCCTCAAAGTGGGAGCAAAAACGGTGTAGATGTGTAAATTATAAGCACTTTTATTGGACTGTGGTGATATAAATTCACCTCACTTCAAGCACAACGATGTCTTTGCATGTCACCTGTATCGATATGAAGCCACTGCAGCTGGTGAGCAGTGTGCTTGCATATGGCACTGGCTACATTCCTTTGGAAAGGCATCCTCATATTGTACAATGAAGTGAAGATGAAGCCTTTTAAATCAATGTGTACTTTATTTTTTGTTTACTTCTCACCTACTGTTGCCAACACAAATGATGTCTCCTGGTAAGCCGAATGCCTGTGAACATTGCGAGGCACAGTGTCAGGCAACCCTTTATAATCTTCAGCATAAGACTGTAGAAGGCGGCCTTCGGATCTGTATACATGAAAGCACCAGGAAAGCAAGCTAGATAGACTAAAGACTAGCTAACTTGACAGCTCTGTACAGCCTGTACTGCTTACAGAAAGCAAGTCACACTGGTCTTGGGACCTATAGCAGCGGCATGCATATAGATGTATTGTATTGCCTGTACTAATATACACAGCCTTTCTTTGAAAAATGTTTGGTCACTTTTCATTAAAGGGACATAAAGTGAAAACTTATTTTTTCTACATCAGAAAATTACCGTTCTACAACACCAAAAGCACCACTCTTACAACGATAAGACGTTTGGTAAGCCAGAAAAAGCGCAAGAACGAAATACGGGTGGCGACGCCTACTTAAGTTCCCGCACCTGGTGGCTGTGACGTCTTCGACTTTGATGGCGTCTTCATGGGCCTGCTAATTATATATAGCGGTACAGGTTCACTACATCGTATTCTAAAGGAACGAAATCGCAAACATGGCAAGTTTCGGAAACTTTTACTGTGCCAACGCGGCCCAAGTGCGAAAACATACTTTGGATTCCCCGACGTCACACTGACGTCATTATTATTCCGGACAAATCGGGCGAAGCCGACATGCTGAGCATATAATGAACGATGCGTACCAACAAATGACATCTTGTTTTGAAATGGAACTAGAACTCAAGCCAACGAAAACGCAGCTTACGATTGCCGATCGCGGTAGCACCCATGTAGTGGTTTCAAAAGCAGTTTTCATTAGGCCTGTAAGTGTTGGTAAGATGCAGCTGTATACTGATAAAGCATATAGTTAAATTACAAATATTGCCCTTGCCACGAAGGTCGCCGCAGGCTGGCAGGGATGGCGTGTATACAAAGACACAAATGTATCGATGCAGGACTTTCTAGAGGCTCCACAAATACTCGCAGCATCTATTCAATAACATTGCGTTATGCATAAGGACACAAGAACGCTTCGAGACTGAGCTGCGTTAGTTACGTCAACTTCGAAAAGTGGACAGGAAGTTGCCATGACACTTTTTGCAGGAAGCAGGTGGCGCTTTATGCATCAGAAACCGAAACAGAAACTAGTAAAGCGAAACGGTTTTCTTTTTTAAGCGTTAATCTCGTTCTCAGCGCTCGTAACATATTCTATGCGTTTGTTCCAGAGCGTCCGTGGCATTGGAAGGTTCAGTCCCACGTGAAATGGTTTAGATCCTTCAAACAGTGTATTTTCTGCACCGCCAGTACACAGAAGCGTTTTATAACGATCTTTACTGATAACCCGATATGTGACCATTGTTTATTGCCTTTTGAAGAGCACTCCCTTCGTCTATCCAACAAGACGCGTAGGTTCGGCGCTCCGATTTGCGTGGAAGGTGAGCTTTTGACAGCCTTACTTTATGCATTTACGCGCTGTAGATGCGTTGTGACGCCTTTCAGTAGTCGGCGACGACGCAGAGTGCAACAGCGGAGCCCTGCTGTTTACCTTTAGCATTTTAAACGAAGCAGAACCTCGGTAGTGCATCGTACATTTTTTCTAAACACAATGCAGGCACCACTCGCACCCTTAAAGCATGAACGTTCAGAAGCATTTGCAGCAGCTCATTTGTCACTACATTGGAGTGAGAATATTGCTCATCTGCCGCTTTACCTTTCTTTACTGCTCCGAGTTTTTGTGTATCCAGATATTTTAATGTTATGTAATCCACCCCTTCCGTGTGAAAAAGAAAGAAAAGAAGTTAAGGAAAGGAAGGCGTAACGCTTGCAAGGATGATGCAACAGTTGTGTAAAATAAATAGTGCTTTACCAGCATCTGTACTGACCTGGTGATCGTGCGCCTTGGGCGAATTCATTTTGTGTAAAAATGTTTTCTGGCTACTTAAAAGGTAAGCGTGTCGTTGTGGCATCAACTGCTATCTCTTGTTGAATGAATTTTCGACAATACGTCATTGTCATGGTGCCGAAGCAAAACACAACTGGAAAACACAAACAAAATCGTTGCCTTTCAACGTACGACGGAAGCACATAAAGAAAACATTATTGTATGCTTCCAGTATCTTTTATTGTTATAGATATATTGAGCTATAAAGCTGAGGTAGTTGTGAAAATGAGAGGCAGCTGTGATGGATATAGAAGAGCATAGTATGCTTGCAAAACCTAGAAAGTCTTTAAGGACGAAATTGCAGTGCTTGCAAACAGTGCATAAAAGTAGAGCAATGCATGCACACTTTTCCCTGGCCTGGCCTGAGCCAGTGCCATGCACTGGTCCGCCCTTGTCTAGCTCAGCTAGGTTTGCCCAGTTAGCCCTTGAGCCTCAGTGTAGCATGAGCTATCTCTCTCTTGTTATGAAGTTGCCAACTGCATACATATTTGCTAGAGAGAAATCTTGCTAAGCACTTATCCACTTGTGTTGCTGCCGACAAGTGGCAAAAAAAGCATGTACCTTTGTTCATTATTCTTGTCTATGATTGTAGGATATGAAAGTCCGTACACGTTAGCACTCGTGTGCCCATACTGTCACACGGAACAGTTTCTATAACATTATTCAGCTTCTTTTAAGGCCGTCAATTTTTTTCCGTCAGCAATACAAGTATACATGTTTCATAATAGTGTGTATTCCGGCTGTCTACGTTTTTTTAAGCATGTGGGGGTGTCAAGCTAAGTGCACATCTAAGTGCAAAATCAGCTAAGTGCAAAAATGATGCACTAAGTGCATCATTTTTACCAACTCCGCAGCAAAATTGCCTGTTATTGCAGCGTCCATGCTGTTTTGGGAGAAATTATTTGAGAACACTTGGAAGTCTGAATTCAGATATGCTTAATTACTGTATGCAAGAAATTATGAATTTATTATTCATCACGCTTCAACAGTAAAGAACTTGAATAAAAACCATTAGTAGGTTGCACTATGCCATAGCGTATAACATAATTTGTGAATGTGTCTTGTAAAATTTATTTGCTTGTGCAGTAATGAATTATTTTGTTGCTTTGAGGAAGTGTTTAAAAAGTTATTGCACTAAAGCGTCTACAGGGCAAGGTCAATGCAAGGCAGCACATTACTCATAGCCACCTTAAGTCTTTATCTTTCTGCAGAAATTAAAATGTCCAACGATTCTTCTTTAAGCGTGGCTTCTGCTCTTGTAAATGTAACCAGCTGCACTGAAATTTGTTACTTACGGTTGTGGCTGCTATTATCCAGAATTCCTTAAGCAACTGAACGCAGTGTAGGCAATTTTCCGTGTGTGTTCCTTCCATTCTTAAATCAAGAGGCCCAACTCTACAATGCCACCATAAATCTTAATTCGACATAAATTTATTCTAACTCTCTGACATCTTGTTACATTTTAAATTAGCCCTTCGGCAGCACTCCCCACTCAGCTAATGCTCTCGTTGTCGGTTGGGAGGCTCTCACCATGACCTGCATTCAAATGAGTCATCCGTCTTTCACCTCTCCGCAAAGTTCGCCTTGAAATATCATAAAATCTAAAAACTTTAAAAAGCATGTTAATCAGTATTTCCCAGTGTCTGGAGGACAGAAATAAAGTGGAATGCAGTTAACACAGAGGTTGTCACTGTTACGGTTCTGCCAGATATTTGGGCGCATTCCTAATATGCACCATCGGCCAATATGAACAGGAATCCCTCGTGTGTCCTTGAACCGCGATTCCTGCAACATGCAAATCAGAAAATGACTCGCTCCTATTGGTTATGTTGTTTTCCTGTTGCGAAATCCTGCACATGGAACTTGTCCTTGTTACAAGGCCACACAAAGAAAATTACTGGCTTTAAACATGTAACCATGTCGCTTTTCATATTGACTGAGGGGTGTACACTAATCGGTGGAGTGCGCTACCCTGTCCTGCTCTGCCTACTTCTGCTTTTCCATAGGCCGAAAGATATCACTGACTCAAAGTTCCGTAAGGGTGGCAATTGAAGTCCACAGTACCGTGAAATTACATGTGGCAAAACCAGCTCTATGGCAGACCTGACTGGAGACTGAAGCTCCTGGGCCTGGCCCCGCATGATAACTTGCTTATGTGTTCGAAGCCCGGGTCACAGACGGTGTTTCGTTGAGCCAGAACTCATTCAGTGCTCTAATAGAAACATTGCAAAATTTTGAAGTTAATTATAGTCCCAAAGTGCAAACAGCTCAACAGCGCTACACAACAGCAGTCGCACTTCAATTGACATAATCTAAGTTGCCATACAGATTTTATTTCTCTAGTAACTAGCATACAACACAAATTTTAAAAGGGGCCTATTCAGTTGCACAAGTAAAACAAAACAAAAAACACATCTATGTAAGGCACACATGAAATTACACGGAAAGAATGTTAACCTACATATGAAGTCAAGCATCAGTATAATGAACAAAGATATAATTATTAGCCTTAGACGTATTTTTATCGATATTAGTGTGAAGCACATTTTCTTACAGCAAATATAGGACGTTATGGAGGCATGTTCGATGGAACATCATGTGAGTGAGGTTCAACTTTACTTGTGCTTTTCAAAAACCGACAGTGCATTACATTTACATATGTGGTACAAACCTGAGTAATGAAGCATAGAGACGTAATATACATTGCTAAGCAGACAACTGTACAAAGCCAGAGAACGAAGCAAAATTCTAAAATGCAGCATATCAAGTTGCAGAAAAACTGCATGCCAATGTATGAGATGTTTTTGCTCGAGCATTGCAAACATTTTTCATATGTCTCATGTACAAACCAAATGCGCATTTGCTTTACAGGCAGCTCTACCAACCAGCGAATAAATGCAAGAAAGCACTGAGCAGCAGGCGTTTGTGCATAACTAGCCAACGAAACACAATTCTAAAAGCAGCACGTGCAGTTGCAGTAAAAAAAAGAAAACATGGTAATACAAAGGTTGATCTTATGTACAAATAAAATTCACATTTGCTATATAAGCGCCTGTACTGACTAGCCAACGTACAAAACAAGTCAATGAAAAACAATTATAAAAACCAGCATATGAAGTTGCAGTCGAAATAAAATTCTAATACAAAATTGAACAAGCACCTCATATAAAGGTTGTTCTTGTCCAATGTACAAACACAATGCAAATTTGTTTTACGAGCAACTGTACCAACAAGCCATCAGCTATGACCAAGCACTATGTTAAGTAGGCATTTGTACAAAACTAGCCAATAAAACACAATTTTAAAAAGTTGCATGTGAAGTTGCAGTGAAGAAAAAAAGACGATAATGCAAAGGTTGAGCAGGCACATGAGCATTTTATTTGCGCATAAGAACAATCTGTATGACATTTGCTATAGAGGCACCTGTACAGACTAGCCCACAAAAGAAAACACCATCTTAAATAGCAATACCACGAAAGTTTAGTAAATTACAAGCATGGTAAATTACTCAATGATGTAGTGGCACAAAGTTAATTCTATTCAGTTAGTAGTTCTTTTTTACAAAGTCATTACTGCAAGTGTTGTCATTAACAAACAATGATTTTGTCCTAAAGGGCCCCCAAGCAACTATGAGGTTCACAATGTTATACAGTGGTCCCTGTGTACTAGCCTACAATGAGCATACAGCCACTAGGATTGCATAGAAGGACGTTGTAATTGCACGAAGTTATGGGCATTTGATGATTAGATACACGGCAGCTGCTGTTCCTCTCTTGCTTTTGCAATCGTCCCCACAGATGCTTTCTTCTTACCATGTATTCTTACAACTTCATGCAGTGCAGTGAAATCTATGGTTCGAATCAATGCACTAGAAGAAAAGCTGCACCTTTGTCCACCCATAATGCCACTCTGCGCAAAACTGATTGAATGGAAGCTTCATTAATGCTTTAGTCATGTACAATGGGCGAGGCCCCTACCCTTATCACAATAGACAGCTTTTACCTTGGTGAAATCACGAGCGGTTCCCTGCTGGCGTCACAGCATGCGAAAAAGTTATGGGAAAGGCCTGGAGAGGAGCATGGGATTGTTTAGTGAATTTGTGGCAACCCCACAGTATCGTTGCATACGCACTGCCATGTTCACAAAAGGTCAAAAGGTGATCATCATGGTATAGTTAACGCAATTCGCATGTTTAACTTGAAGTGTTTAAAAAAATGCCATAGGTGCTTTAGGGACCCTCTAAATGTTTAATTTCTACTGTCTGCTCTTGCTGCTGCAAGCGCTTTGTTTCGCGTAATCGTGATCAAAACCTTATGGTACCCTTCGGTATTTGAATTTGACAGCATATCAATGATAGCTTTCTGCTCAACTAAAGTTGGCTTTGCCATTCGTTGGCGTGTGCTAACAGCCTTGCCTTTAGTTGAGTAGAAGCGGTGCTGCTTTTCAATTTTCTTATTTGATGGAAGTGAACTTGTTACTGAGGTGTCTTTTACGAGCGGAGAAATGCTGTCCAGTTTTCTCAGAACTTTAGAGAGTATCGGCTTAAGTCAAGGTGAGACTTGGTCTTCTACCGTTGGTTTCTGCAAGTGGGTGATTATTCCTTGAAGCATTGCGATGAAGTCACTGTGTTTAGTGCACGTTGTTCTTTTTTCTTTTAGGTCATTCAGTGAACACACCGAACTGATATCAATTCCTTGTTTGTCGTTGCAGTCCTGTAAAAATAATCAGGAAAAGAAAAAAGGGATTTTTGTAATGAACGTTTCAACTTTTACGAAAACACGGAAGCTGCATATACAGCAGTACAATATCAAAATGGTACTGTACTAATTTGCGAAGAGTCTTTGCAAAAAGCTGGCTGCTTCCGCTTTGTTTTCATGTGTAATTTTGTATTACCATATAGCTTTGGAAGGTCGTCCATTAACGCCCACTCATTATAAATACAATGAATAGGAAGACTGATGACTGGTACTGGTATTAAGAGGAGGCTTTAGCTCAACGATGACCTATTGATATGTGTAAAATGCACAAATTCTCAGCTTACGAGATGTATTTAAGGTTGCTGCATTTTAAATAAAACATGGTACTCTTTTATAGTATTTTTATATTAACTTTACAGCAGTACTAAAGCATACTGAAGTCATCTTGCGAGAGCCATGGAAAAGATGGAGCAGCACGAGCAGTATTTTATCAGAGAGGAGCACTTCTGTTGGGCGAAGAGCTCTGATGAATATGAATGGCTGCTCTCTCAAATGTGAAGGAAGACTTGTGCATTTGAAACCTATAGCAGCAACAAAGTATACCCTGCGTAATTTCTAATATTCCTACCAATGTGCAGTTGTCAGCTGCTCTGTAGTAAAGCAGTGCTGCTGAGCATTACCACTGCTGAGCATGTGAACTCCTACACAGGTGGTGATACTACACCCTTTCTGCTTGTTCATGCCACAGCTGCTACACGCTCAATGGAATGCACAACACACAAAGAACAATTTGGAATTAAGCTGTCTATTTTTTTTTGCCTGCCCCAGGTATGTCGCATCTGGCTGCTACTGGCTGGCGGACGTGCCGAACAGTTCAACACAAGACAGCACGAGTGAAAGAAATGCATGGGTAAGGGTGTGAAGGGATGTTGCCATGCTTTGGCTGAGGGAAACATGAGTACAAGACTTCTTTGCTTGAAGGTCAAAAGGCAGAAAAACATTGCCAGATGTATTGAGCGCTACGTGTAAGAGTGATAGATGTGTTTGTAAAGGTATGGAAGAGCAATGTGCTGCGCTTGCGTTCACCTGAGATAAGCCCCTCTATATCCCATGAGCTGCCATTGCCGTTCTGTTAACATTTGTCACATTCCTCTCGCCCTCCTCCATTCAGTCTCGCCCTTTAACAACAGAGCCCAAGTTTTCTCTAGAAGCCGCTTAATCCCACTGCTTTCTTCCCACAAATTAATGCATACAGAAAAGAGCAGACAACTGGCATTTGGCAGAACTGCGCAACTGGTGTTAAGAAACACCGACATTTATTACATTTGTGTGTCTATTTCTACAGGCATGCAATAGTTTATATGTGCATACACTTAAACAGAAACCTAATTAAGTGGCATGCTTCAGGTACAAGGCTTGTCTGAAAAGCATCTGACCTTATTTATTTTGTGGAAAACTGGAGAGTAGGATGGCACGCGCTGCGGGAATATGGAAGGAGGGTTAGGGATGTGTCTAGCCTCCAAGTGGTGTGTCCTTCAGTTGCATATGCTGCTTTGCAGGAACAGTTGTGTTGGGTGTTGTTATCCCATATCACTGAGATTGTAAGTGAGCACGAAAGATGCAGCAGCTTAAACTAGGATACTGCCTAAACTTCTTTGCAAAGCTTGGTTACTGCTAAGAAACTATTTCAAAGATCCTAATAGTTTTTGGAGATGATATTGTTATGAAGCAGATAAAAAATTTAGTAACAACTGCCCAATCACCGGTCGAAGAAGAGCTTCACTGTAGAAGCGCTTTACTAACCACAATGATGCAGTTAAATGATAAACTCTTTTATTATTTCTATAAAACCAAATACATTCGTCAGGACTGCCAAAGCCACATTGGGCTTGACTGACAGAGCGTGACAGGCAGCGTACAAACTGTTACAATATCAAGAAAGAAAGAGAAGAAAAAAAAAGAAATACAGAGAAGCGATAAATGTATATACATACACTGGTACTTACATTGTACGCATTTATAATAGGTGTACGTATATGCACATATACATGTTTGAGAAGACATTTGGCGCGTACAAGTATCACCATGCCTCATGATTACATTACGCGGCACAAAATGAGTAGGTGATTATAAATAACAAAATGAGTCAAAACCACAAATGCTTCAATGAAAGCTGTGCAGGAACAAACTTTCAGACCACATTTTTAATCAAAGCCACTCTGTAGGCGTAATACAGAAGGAGGTAAGCGAGGTCTATTTCTTTACATGGTATAGCCGCTTAAATCCGCACGTTTTAGTGCTTTCTTGAGCTTGTATTTTGATGTTGACTGCAGCACGTTACGGGGTAAATAATTAAACAACGCCGGAACCAAGTATTCGCGCATTCTCTTGCGGTATTTTGTTGCACAACGAGGTATTTGATAACGCCATTTTGGTCTAAGGCTACGGGGAGTTACACATGGTACTTTATAACGATTGTCCCAGAAATGTCTCAGGGCTATTGTGTGCAGTAGAACCGAAGAAAAATCTGGCATGGATAATGCCTTAAAAATGTCAGTGTTGCCTTCAAGACACAAATCATGACCTATAACTTTTAAAAGGGAGCGCATTAGTGAGTTAATTCCTTTTTGATAACGAAGAGCACAATGTCCGTAGGCAGTAATTCCGTATCGGACACCACTGTAGCACAACGCATGCGCGGTGGTTTTCCTGACTGATATGGGCATGAGGTGACGCATTTTATAAAGTAAGCAAATCACTGAGCGAATCCTCTGACAGACATAAGAAACATGCGAATTCCATGACAGATCGCTGTCAAACCGCAAACCGCCATTTGTTACGGATGATGTGTAGCCGATAGGGACGCAAGAACATGGATTGCAATGTGAATTATGCAATATTTCCCTAGTCAAGTGTGCTCTCTTTAATGGACTTCGAAAGCAGACAAGTTGTGTTTTTAATACGTTAATGTCGATTAAATTTGTGGCAAACCAGTTCATTGCCTTAGTTGCTGCTGCTTGTAAATGGGAAGCTGCGTCAGAATATTGATTGGCATGAGAAACTAACACTGTAGCGTCTGCATACTGAAATACCTTAATGGCGACTGCCTTAGACAGATCACTAACGTAAATGTTAAATAGGAGAGGGCTTAATACTGAACCTTGTGGAACACCGGCTTTGATTGGAGAAAGGCTGCTGTGAAAGTTTTGAACTGAGACGTACTGAAACCCGTCCCGGAGAAAATTATCGAGAAGTGATAGAAACAAACCACGGAATCTCATCATAGAAAGCTTTGTTAACAACAAGTCATGGCAGACACTGTCAAATGCCTTGCTTACGTCAAGAAACAATGCGCACGCTACCTGGTTAGTTTCAAACTAGAAGTTTGAAACTAACCAGGTAGCGTGCTACAAAGGAACCCGTATGGGTTTCCTTTGTAGCAATTACTACGAACGGGTGGATGTCTTATTTTCCCTTTACTCATTACTTCTCTCCACCTTGCGGGTTTCCACAGAACTTCTACGTCAAACACTTGTCTTTGCTTCGTGTTGTCGACAAATTCGACTTCGCCCTGCCATCTGCTAGCCGCCTGGTTAGCTCAGATGGCAGAGCGGCTGCCCCGGAAAGGCGGTGGTCCCGGGTTTGAGTCCCGGACCGGGACGAATTTTTCTGCAACTATGAAGCGTTTCTTTCGAGTTACCCGTATGGGTTTCCTTTGTAGCGATTGCTACAAACGGGTGGATGTTTTATTTTCCCCTTTATTAAGAAGTTTAAGAAATCGGAAAAATCATCCAAAAGTGCCTGAGTGCCTTTGCCTTTCATAAAGCCGTATTGCTGCGGTGATAACACGTTGGTATCTAGGAAGGTATTCATAGTGAGCAGCATGTGTTTCTCTAAAATTTGTGCTATGCAAGGTAAAACTGATATGGGGCGATAGTTTTCAACTTTACCTCGAGATCCTTTCCTGTAGAGTGGTATAATGATTGCCGTTTTCAGTCTGATTGGAATAATGTCGCAATGGAAGATATGATTAATTATTGCTATCAAAACGTCCTTGATGTACCTGTAGTTCCTTCGAAGCTCGATGACAAAGATGCCATCGGCACCTACGGACTTGAGTTTCAAACTAAAAAGAATGTGTTTTCAGGTCGCAATCAGCCAGCAACGGTAGATAAGCCGATTGTAGGTTACTTCTTTTTAGTGTACATGTATCCGGGCGTGGTCTAGAAAAACCCGATATTCTAAAAAGAAATCGTTAAAATCATTAGCTATACTCTGGCTATCAGATGAAAAGTGGGAAAGGAAGTAGTTATCATACCGTAGTTTTTTACCAACACCTCTGAGGTCATTTATTAGGGACCAGGTTTTACGGCTGTCACACCGGGCATTCGTAAACTTGTTGCGAAAGTGATTCCGTTTAGCAAGGCGAATAGCTGCAATAACTCTGTTTCTGCAAAGTTTAAATTTTAACCGAAGTCTCCAAAGCATATCTTTTTCTTTTATAGCAGCAAGAATTTCTGCTGACATCCAACCATCATTAGCGCTGCGCTAATGATGGTTGGATGTTAGCAGAATGATGGTGAATAATTCGAGTGGACTCTCTCCTGAAGTCATCGAAAAAAGCAACGAATTTTTCATAAGCTTTCGACGGGGGCACGGTTGATAGAAATATGTGCCAATCATATTGTTGGACAAGTCTATCAAATAACCTTGGATCAGTTATTGAAATTTCTGTCTTGGACGCGCTAGAAGCAATGGTGGCAGGTGGCTGTGTTAAAGAAGTACAAACGACGTAGTGATCTGCTAGTCTTGTTTGAACTACTGTGTAATTAATAACTAGATTACATTACCGCCTACAAGCCTTTCTTAAGAAGGAAACTACGAAACCACTGGCAACGCATCTGGGACGAAGAAATAAATAATAAACTGCATGTAATAAAGCCACAAATAGGTTTCTGGCCTCCTGTAACAAAATCCCGCAGGACAGATGTCCTATTCTGCCGTCTAAGAATAGGACACACTTTTGGCACACATAACTTCTTACTCACGGGAAACGAGCCTCCAACCTGTGGTAGATGCGGGGAGAGGCTGACCGTCCTCCACGTCCTACTGGAGTGTCGGGAAGCCGAACCCGAAAGAAAAAAACATTTTCTCTTGGCATACAGGCACCACATCCCCCTTCATCCTGTTATGTTACTTGGTCCAGAACCACTCTTTGACACCAACGCCGTCTTAGGTTTTTTGAAAGATGTTGTGTTGCATGTTATTAGCCCCACACGTTCGTAGCGCTTCCTCTCGTCAGAGGATGCCGCTGCGATAATTATTTTGAATAAGCACATGCCTCTAGGCCCTTGTGGTTCAAGGGCTCTGGCGAGGCTGTAGAGCTGTAAGAAATTTAACGTCTCGCATATTTTAAACAATGCATCATTCTTTTACGATGGATTTTAATCTTCACAGTCTTCGTCATTATTCATCGCCATAATTTTATAGCACGTAGATTTTACTCACTTTACAGCGACTATTTTGAGGCCACTTTACAGCCAAGTCACATCTTCCGTAATACATCGTTAACACTACCATTTGTCATGGCGCTCTTTGGCCAAACCTGGCCCTTGCGCCACAAAACACCACACACCATCATCATCATACATGACCGCACATTTATGTGGTCGATACATGAAACCGTAAGGCTATCCGGCAAAAATTCTTTGCGTGTGACACAACGGATTGTTGTTTCTAGGCCCCATTTTGATATAGCGTCAAGGTAATCACTGACAAGTGCCTTCGTAGGACAGAGTGTATCTATATTTATGTCGCCTATCAGGCACACATGTTCATCTAGAGAAAGTGCTGATAAAGCAGTATCTAGCTCAGACAGAAACAACCGTGTGTTGAAGCGCGGAGGGTGATAAACTGTAAAAACGGCAACTGACAGCTCAGGAGTGCTCAGGCGAAGCGCTACTGCTTCAGCGTGAACGAAGGAAACAGTTCCGAAATTGACCACGTATTTTTAACAAAAACAGCGATGCCTCCCCCTTTTCCTACAGCACGTGTGTATGTAAACATTTGATAGTCTAGCAGAGTATATTGCACAGTACATTCCTATGGGATGTTAATTTCTGTCCTGACGAAAACATCACGCAAAGAGCGCGCACTTGAGGTTGCAGCGACGAACTATTCCCTATGTTTCTTAATGCTACGTATATTGACATGACTTATACGCAAAGCATTTCCTTGTGGCTCAGATAAAAATGCCTTAGCTTCGGAAAAGTTAGTAGTGACAAGAAAGCCGCAACTGTGCATATTCAAACAATTTTATCAAGATCGGACTTCCTATCTATTCTGAGCAGTGACGCCCCTTCTGTTTTCTTTACAAAAATTCTGCCTTTCTTTGTCCAAAAATTTATAATTTCTTTCCTTGCTCTTTAACCGTGCCATCCGAAAGAGCTCTTGGTTCTCACGAGTTAAATTATCATTAAAATACACGCGTGGAAGCACTCCCAACTGCGCTAGACTAGACAGAGCTCCGCGTGCCTCGAACCATTTCTGTTTCGCAGCGAAGCTCTGCAACTGGACCAGAATAGCGGGCGGGGTGACGCCTTGACTGCGCAAACGGTGAACGGCGGCAACGTCAGCTGCTTTGATATCAGATATTTTCAATTTCACTGCAAGCTCCGAAATGAAGGAAGTCAAATATTCATTAGATTTAGTTGGGAGGCCGTGAATTTCAAAATTGCATCGGCGACTGTATTGTTCGAAGTCATTCAGCCCTGTGTTTGCTCTGTCAAGTTGCTCTGCCTGGGTAGTCACCGTCGACGAGAGAGAGACAACCTGGCTACGAAGCTCTTATTTCTGATTTGGTGGTTGTAACGAAGGATGTTACGGAGTCATATTTAGCGGAGAGAAAATCAACAGATCTCTGCTTTTCCTCAACAGCATCTGAAATTCTAGCGCAGGCCTCCCCAAATGTCGACAGCTCACCCACTTTCAGAGCGAGCGTACTGACAGTTGTGCACAACTTGTCAAGCCTCTCGTTCACAAACTTCAACTGCTCCGCGATAGTACTGTCCGCCTGAGCGACGCCTCCAGAAGACTGGCTTCCCGTGCCGCTTTTGCAAACGGGACAGTGCCACGTTTCGCGTTTCGCGGAAGACATCTTTGCAAACGTGCCTTCAGCAATCGAACAGCAACTCTTTCCTACGTGAAAGCTCCTATTACAAGAACAGCATGTCAAACATTTGCCATCATCCGGTGTAGCGTTAGAACATGAACCACATAGATGAGACATTGCTGTGCAGTCAGCGGGAAAACAACACAAAGAAAAGGCAGGTAAGGTAACAAACTCACCTGCCAACAGCAAAGTACGGTATCAGTATCCTGAAGTGTTTGCCGCTGACTGCAAGCGTCCGTAAGGAGCAGGCTTTTGAAGCGACAGAGGAGACACCAGGTGGCAGAGCAAGGCCTGACGCTCGTGACGTGACGCTCGTGACGTGATAAAGGCGGCCCGCAGAGCACAGGAGGACGGTAAAGCGCATGCGCCGAACGGAGCCTCAGATGCGCATGTCCGTAACCTTGCTAGTGGGTACAGCAAGTGTATCCGAGCGTCGGCGGTGAGCCTGCCAACAGTTGTTTACAAAGAGTGAGCCATGTTAATTAGAGATTGTCGGCGAACTCTAAAAATTTCACAGCTGGAAAGATGCTGCGAATAAGTTTTGGGTGCCCGCAAAAGTTTCCTCAGAACTTCAAAAGAGGAAATTTAGGGCCTGACAACTCTACCATTGAGCTCTTCATACGGCTCACGTGATTTCGTTTCTTTGACATGGCATACCATTTTTGTGGTTCATCAAGTTTCTTTAGCGGTGGCTTATGATGGAACCCTCTAATTGCTTCAGAGCCTCAAAGTTAAATCTGCAGGCGGTACAAATGAGATTCTTAATTATATGTGTTGCATTTTTGCACTGAAACAATCACAGCTTACTTGGTTTTTCTTTACTCTAAATCACTTTGAACTAGCTTATAATGTCCATGCAGTGGAAGATCACTTATACACTTCTAATGTGCAGAAGCAGTACAGGGAACACTATTTTTGATTATATACCAATATTTCTTTAACACTATTGACTGCGAAACACCAGAACATATATTCAGTACTGTGCATGTAAAAATTTGGACGTTAAGAGGTACTTTACTCAAACCCAGCCCAGATCTGGATTATCTTGTAAAGCACAATCACTTTAATGTTGCCATAGTTCTTTCCTCATTTGATCAAAGGCGTAGAAGTATGTTCCATCTTAGGTATTAGAAAAACTTTTAATTAGGCGCCACACGTTTTATTACACAAGTTACTTTCCTAAATATTGACTCACCGGTTCTTGAATGGATTCGTGTATAGCTTTCAAGCAGAACACAACACAATTACTGCTGGAAGTGGGTCCGATAAGTGAAAGTTGGTTCAAGCGTGCATCAGTGACTCGTGCTGGGGCCTTATTGCTCATAACCTTGGCTGTAAAATCTGCCTCTACACCAACTGTGTGATATTCCTAGATCAGGAATGTGTTTGATGATTTAGACCTTGTACATCAATTGTGTATGAAATGGCAAATGAGATTGAACATAAACATGTCACCGCATTTTATTTTGTTGAAAACATCCTTTAGTATTTTCTGTATTTCTTACGGATGTCCCTCCAACCTGCAATAATGCCTGTATGACGCTGAACAATTAAAGAAAACGAACGTTGGACTTCGTGTGGGGAAGCAGGAAGTAACTACCTTGAACAGGACTAGGACAACATAACGTCAAGCAGCGGCTTTTTTTTTTCTTTTCTCCCGGGAGCACGGTGGTCTGATACATTTCAGACAAGCCTTATATTTCCATTTAAGTCATGTGATAAGTCACTCGGATCTCTCGCATGAATGACATACCCATCCATTCTACATAGAAAACGCTGGGAGTAGCACCACTCCAACCTGTAGCAATGCATATGTTTGGAAACTTATCATAAATTGCATGATTTATGCAGAGCTCCTGGATGTTGATCTTGATATCTGGGTCCTTGCAGCTTGGTTCATTTGTTTGAAACTATCAAATTGTTTTGCACAAAAATAGCATTAGTTTATGGGATGGTGGATTCAAATGGCATCGAGAAACCAACTCCTTCAAGTTCATATTCAAGTAGACGGAAAAAGACGTTAAGAAACTGGTAACATGGCACCACACACTTCTTGACATTACATGCACGTTCCCTTCAGGACGCTGGACTTATGGCTGTCGCATTCCTTCTGCAAATCGATAACCTGGCTGCTTTGCCGAAGTTTCACCACTTTGTATTTCAGCCCCCAATGAACTCACTGATGCACACACACGGAAATGCGTTTTGAAAGAAATTGGAAATATATGCGGTGAACTGAGGAAGGCTTTCAAGCGGCCCTGAACCACCCCTCCGGTTGGTGAAATACATAGTCCGCGGGTAGCATTCGCTGTTGTGACCATCATCATCATCAAGTTCTGCTGTCGTACACAGTCCGTGGAGCTCGCAGGCGGAGCATGAAGTCACCTTTTGCTCAAACGCTCTCGTTTCAAAAACCCCAAGATCCTCGCTCTTTTCTGGGCGCTTTATTTCGTCATAAAGCGCACGCCAATACGCGGCTGCTATTGGTCGCTGCGCGCGGCTACACCGCGGCCGCCGTGAGGTGCCGCCACGAGTCCAGTGGCTAAGCGCACTGCGGCTCTCCGAGGACAGCTGCGTTTGGCTTACGTTTAGCGCGGCATAGGCAGCAAATCGTAAATTGGAACTGCGCGCCAAGGTGACGTCTCCGCCGTAGCCTTCGCAGTGCAAGGCATTGGAGAAGGAAGGGGGGCACAGCTGAGGCCGTGTTTGATTGCCGATAACTCCGCTTCACTTCAAATGTCTTTCTCCACTTCGATAAAAAAGTGGTTCAGGGCCCCTTTAATATAATTTACAGCCAACACGTCCGACAGTGTCTCTGCAATCACGATTAGTTGCACCCTCTTTAAGTGCGACGCACTCCCTAGTCTGCACAGCCAATGGCAGCATGCTTCAGTAGGTAGTTTGGACAAGCAAATCAATAAGCTTACCTGGGACTGTTGCTCGACATCCGTTGTTTCGTCCGCTTCATTATTATCCTTAGCTGGCACATGTTGCTGCTCTCACGCTTAAATACGGCGTGCATCTGTTTGCAGATGTTCCTCCTCAATACACAATCGTGACATGAGCACGTAAATGTATGGACTCATATTTTGCACCTTGTGCAGCCAAATGTACATGTACTCTTGCAAGTGCCTTCTCCTCGTCTAACAACATACTTATGGCCGTCATAGGTTTAAGAAACAACGGTCCACTGGTTGAACGCAACTTCGTTATGTCTTTGTCCAGAATGGATTCGCTGGTGTCACGCCGAATCTTGGTGGCACGTTCGAATTCGCTCTCAGCATTTCTTATTAACTTTGTAAGGCGGTCAAAAATATTGTTTCTGGTGAGTTTTAGGAGTACTGATATCAATTTATCAACTCTCCTATTTGTCTTCCTATGTAAATAGCAGTACTTTATCACCTTGTGTAATGCCTCAAGCTTCATGTTTGTGTTACTTCCAGTAGTTGCACGAAAACAGGCTGCCTAAACCTCTGTGCGATTTCCATAGCTAGTTTCGAAATGTTTTTTAAATCTGGAAACGGCTGGCTCTGTTGCCCCTTCCCTATGACACCACTGGTAGAAGTCTTCGAGACGGTTCTTTAATGACGCCGCCTCTGGAGCGTCCATCACTGTTCGAAGAATCTGTAAATAAAGTAAAATAAAATAAAATTACTTATTTTGATTGTACAGATAAATTGACTAAACAGCTCACAATTCAGCCCCCTGCCAGCCTATGTCATAGTTCACAGAAAGACTTCCGGAAATGTGCAGAGGGACAGTGCTCGTATTTCTTCATTAGGCTCTATACAACTTCACTGCTGTATCCCCTTCAGAATGCTCTCAAGCCTGTAAAGTATGAAGTCTAAACAGTGCTTTCAATAATCTGGCACAAAGATGTTCAGTAGTGTCTCCTTTCATTTCTTGTCCTTACTGCCATCTTATTGCATACAACTTCAAGGACGACAGCTTTACATGTAATGTATTAGATTATCCTTGCCAATGCTAGCTTTCTATTCAGATACATAGAGCTCTCGTTATGGAGAGCAAGTACGAAGTTGTATGGACATGTTGCTGGGCTAGTTGGTGCTTGCTTAGTGACATGATGTACCACAAAGGAACTACCACAGAGAACATGTCACAGGCAGTTGTTAGTTGTAATGGTTTTGTAATTGTTAGCCCTTTCAGGTGTCGCTTGTTTTCGGGGATGACACATCTCGAGCATCGAGTTTTTTTTCTCTCGGATATTATAGAATGAACACAAGTTTATTTTTATTTATGCAGAAGGGGAAAAACGACATGGATATTGGCAAATGCTTACTTGGTATGGTCTGTGCATTCCTATATGACATCAGTAACATGGGAAAGAAATGCGAAAACATACTGATACGTCAGTGATACTGAAATAGTTAAAGGAACACTAAATAAAAACGCAGAATCGGTTTGAAACTGATAAAGTATTCTTAAAGAATTCTAGTTTTGTTGATACGGTAATAGGTTAACAACGAGAGAAAATGAGTCGAAGGTTCAGTTTTGAATTTCACGTGCGATGTCACGGATGACAGTGTTTTTTTCGCACTGCAGTTGTTGTTCAGTTATAGTTCTTTAAGCTGCCTAGGTATAGTCTCTCGCTTATTTAGAACACAACGCTATGAATAGTTACTTATAACAATTTAACTATGCTTCAGGGGATGGAGTCGGAGTTCATGACATGGTGAGCTGGAGCGGGAATTTCATTTTTAATTTTGTGCATCTTATCTGGCTTACCAGAGAATGTGAGAGTCTTCTCACATTAAGAGTGATTGTTTTGGTATTGTGATTGTAATTTACCGACACAGCTCAATTCGTTTTTCTCTTTCTTAAGTGTCTTTTTTTGTGGGCCCATATGTTAAGCACGTAAGCTTTTGTCAAAAGGAACGAAGCTAGGAGTGAATGCCAGCAGCTGATTCTGAGTAGTGCAGCCAACTGTTCCAAAAGCCAAGCTTGAGAGCTATGAAAAGTGACTAAACTCTTCCAAACATCCTAAGGGCCTGCTATGATGCCTCGGGGGCTATGTATGGTGAGCACAAAGTTGCGGGGCTCAATTCGCAGCCATGGCAGCCACATGTAATCATGTCATGTCTACTTCTCTCAGTATAGGGAGGGATCTTCTTTGAATACATATTAAGATGCTCTCATTAGTATGCCTGACAAAAATGAGTAAAATCAAATGAGGAAATATTGAATGGTACGTATATAAAGTTAGCTGTTGTGTATTTCGGTAGTTTTTTCAAGTCTAATTACTCGAAATAATTACTGGTCTCATAGGGATTTTCTTTACTACCACTACTTTCGCTGCCAAGATAGAAAATTGTAGGCTGTATTCACAAACTCCCATACTCTTTCCAACTAGATAAGCTTGATATAAACGTCTAAGCATCCATATGACTTATTTAGCATCAAGCATAAGTTCACTGCTGTGTCACACCAGAGGATTTTGGTTGGATGATACTTCAGTCTACAAAATGGAGTAGCTGTTAATTGACTGGATGTGCAGCGACCTATCTGGTAAGTGTGATCAGAACGCCCTTGGTATTAGTGCTCTTTGTCTTTTAGTGTGGAGGATTGGTCTTGAACCTTAAGCACAAAGCATAAACAAGGAACTTTTTTACTCTCGCACCTGCATTTAGAGCAAGTGCACTCAATGTCTACCCCATTGTTCGTACGGCCTGTACAGGGATTGCTGGTTTCGTGACGAAACACCTTATGGTGAATGCTGGCAGCAAGCATGTCATATGAACAGATTAAACACTATAATTTCCAGCCGTTCATTCCCTCTTTTCCTGCAGTCCACAGCAAAAAGAAAAAATATGGCTGCCACCTACAAGCATTCAAAATTCGTCTTTAGATACACATTATATTGCAGGTTGCGAAGTGGTGGCAGCAGTTCTACTCCCAGATTGCTTTGTTTCTTGTTCCGTTCATCTTGAAAATGATATTTATCAAAGTGAAACAAACGTTGTAGATGAAGGCCCTGAGGGTTTTGTCTTGGATGTACTTGTTGGCACTCTCATGCCAGTTTTTGTCAACGTGCCATGCACACAACAGCCGATGTTGAGGGGGTCCCATTACATCGGTCCAGGAATAGTAGAATGAGGAAGCATCATCTGTCATGAAAACCTTTGCTGCTATTTGCCCAGTTTTATACCTGATTGGTGCGAGAAATGTTGCCATGGCCTTTCGGTCTGTGCGGTTGTTGATGCAATAAGCTACGACAAATCCGGTGCCAAATTCATCCACGACAAGGGCTGTGATGAGTCAGAAGTCAAAGCCTGCGGGTTTAACGGGAAAGTCATGTCATGAATATTAAGCAAGCTAAAAGCACTGAAAGAAAACGGATGTTAACGTCTTTCAGTGTATTAGATTAGCAAAGAAACAGCACTTTATTGCAGGACAAGAGGACAAGACACGCTAGTGCTGACCAGCGACAATTAAGTACTGAAGAAATTGAAAAATATTCTACCAGAAGTTAAGAAAATTCATTATTTTTACGATGGTGTGGCTTCTCAGTAAATAATAAAAAGAACGTCATGAACCTCTGCTACCATGAAAACGATTTAAATTTTTTTAGCGGAATGGAATTTTTTTGCCACCTCGACACCAAGAGTGCTTGCGACAGCGTTGGTGGAACTGCGAAGTGCTTGGCAGCAAGAGCAAGTATCCAGAGGCCATACAAAGATCAAATACTGACCCCCTATGAGCTGTTTACGTGGGCAAAGAAATCTATTAAGCGTGTCCGAGCCCTCTGGGTGCCCTAAGAAATTATTCAGGAAAATGAAGCTGACCTAACTGGGCGGTTCGCTAGAGCGCTTCCATTCTAGTTGAATACGCGGGTTTCACCACATCCTTTATCCCTCTCAACGGTGCATGTGGGACTTACGTCATACGCAGCGACCCAAAAGTTTAAAGTACCAAAATGTTAATGAACTCGCCAGCGAAGTTTTCAAAAGCAAAATATAAAGAGCTTCCACTTGTAGCACGGTGCAGTGTTTATGTGTCTCCTTGACGTCGGCTGTTTTGGCACATAAAACCCCAGAAAGAAGAGGAGGCGTGCGCTACGTTGAAGAACAAGCATGGAACAACGCTGGGGTTGAACGCAAGGATTCGACTTCCAGCATTATTTTCTCGCTTAAAAGAAACATTGTTTCGATCAAACTTTCAGGAATAAATGTTATTAAATGGCCGTGTGTAACTTACTATATTTCATATTTTTACTTAGACCACCTCACATGGAATTGACAGCTGAACATGCCTCAAGAAGCAAATTTTCTGATGTTTGCAATTTTTTTTTGCTCATACATGTCATGTTTCTTAATATTTGAAACAATTTTGTAGGCTTCTTCACTTTTTGGACAACTTAGAGAAATAGTTAGAATGATTACCGTGAAAACATAAAATTTCATTAAAATTTCGAATTTTCACCTTTTTGTAGCGTCTTCCATGTTTTATATTAACAAAAGTAAAAGAAATTCAGTTCAAGTTCATGTATATAATATAAAAAAAACATTCTCTTTTATATATATAAAAAGTTTCATAGTCATTGATAAAGGATGTTGATATTGTGCAATTTTTTTGTTATGCTAGCTAGGTCTTCTGACCGCTTGCAAATTTCAAATGGCGGTAACCGTGCGCAAAAGTTTTTTCGGCAGAACGAAGCTGGGTTAAATGTGTGTCACAGTAACGCAATAAGCCATGATTTTTAAAATAACCGAAGATGATCGAGCACAAAGGCTGGATCGGGCTGCGCACGGCTGCAGCCAAAGGGACAGAGAGGGATAACATTTGTTTGTGTACGGTGCCATAGAGGTCCAGTTTCCACTTAAGTTTAACGCGACAGCGTTAAGGAGCTCGTGTCGCAGAAAAGCCGGTATCGTCGGCGTTGGCCGTGAGCGATAAATCCCAGCAGGCACTTCATGAATAAAAAAACTTGCGAGATGGGCTCGGTGGGAATCGAACCAGGATCTGCGGAGTGTGAGACGGAGGCGCTACCACTCAGCCACGAGTTTTTTTTCTTTATTGCCAGAAGTTTCACCAAGCTAACAAAAAGGGCATCATTTCTTGAAATAAGGTAAGCGATACATAAATATACACTAACACACATTCAACTTTGTGCGCATGCATATTGTGCGGTCAGTCACACTGTGGCTGGCCATGTCAATTTAAAATTCCTTTAATGTGGCGAGGGGCTCAATCCTCGCTAGCCAATCCGGAGGACATTCTTGTTCTTTAATTACATCAATGAACTTGGAAATAGCTTCCCGGAAGAGCACCCGCGCAGGCCGGCTGTCAGGCTCACAAAAGAAACCGGCCATTCGAGCCCTCCATAAACAGTGGAGGCCCATTAGCATAATTAAGTCCAATGGCATGCCGTCCTCATTTTCTACCGTCAAAAATCTAATACCTAATGGGCTTAAAGGCAATTCTTTCTGTAGTGTTCTTTGAAGAACGTCCCAAAAGAAAACCCCTCCCAACAATGCAAAAAAACATGGTCAATTGTTTCTAATTGTTTACATATAAGGCAGTTTGCTCCCCACGGTAGATAAAAACCCTTCTCTTGTAGAAAGGCCCGTACCGGCAAAGTTCCGGTATGGAGCTTAAAGAAAAAGGATTTAGTGCTTGGCTGCACCTGCATTTTCTTAACACGCTTTAACACGTCGTTTCCCTGTCCTCCACTATTTATGGTTCTGTACATCGGAACCGGCATAATCATGTCAACTACATCCCTGTACAATTTCTTCCGCGACACCGAAAAGAGATAATCATTAGAAAAACGTACGGACAGAAAACGGACACTGTCAACGACTTCCCTTAGGTACCCTCGAAGAGCACCAGGCATACTTAAATTGCAGACCACGTACATCGGCAGATGCTTGCTCAGTCGTAACTGGCACTTTGTGCGCAGAAAGGGGTCATGCACGTCTAGAAAAAAAGAAAACCGGTTTACTAGCTGCTTCACAAAAAGATGTGACAGGCCTAAGCCCCCGTCCTTGACTCTCCTAAACAAGTTCGTGCGGCTGCACCTCTCCCATTCTGATGCCCAAATGAACACAGCAAAAACTCTATGGAACCTTTGCACATTTAAACGAGAGCAACAGAAAACTTGCATAACGTACCATATTTTGCTTATTAAAAACAAGTTACATACAGTAGCTCTCGCAAACATCGAGAGATGAGCACCTTTCCAATTTGTTGTTTCTTCCTTGAGTCGTTTGGCCTCTTCTAGCCAATAGTCCTCATTCCGCCCGTAATGTTCGAGCGGAACGCCCAAGTATTGAGCTGGCGCTTTAATGCATCTAATGTTGGCGAACATTTCCGGTGTTGACTGCCATTCACCATGCCAAAAACCGAGACACTTATTCCAATTTGCAAAGCTCCCTGTTGTGTTTCCGAAATGTTTAACAATGGTTGTTACCTCTGTAATGCTTTCTTTAGTTATACAACACACCGCTACATCGTCTGCATATGCCAGGAGTTTCACTTCGGCTTCCATGAGTTTGAAGCTCTTTATGCTACTGTTTTGAATAATTGCCAAACAAAAGCTTTCTAGACAGATGGCAAACAAAAGCGGGCTGAGAAGACACCCCTGGCGCACGGAACGCTCTATCTTAATGGGGGCCCCCAGTGTCTTGTTAATAATCAGCCGTGTTGATCAGTTCCGGTACGCCAGAGCTACCCCATCAGCGATGATTGACCCTACATTCACGCACTCAAGAACTAATAACAAAATTTCATGTGGGACAAAATCAAAGGCTTTTTCTAAATCTATCTGCAGGATGGCAACGGCATATTGAAAATCGTCACAGCATTCCAAGACGCCTCTCATCGTGTGTACATTTGTCGCAATAGTGCGTCCCTTTATACCACAAGTCTGGTGTGGTCCTACAAGATCCTTAATTATTGACTGTAATCGGCTTGCAAGAACTTTCATTAAAATTTTGTAATCCGTGTTGGTCAATGAAATGGGTCTGTATGCTGTGACTAGCCTCAGCATTTTTTTGTGGTTCGTCTTAGGAATAAGGACGGTATGGGCTTCAGAGAAAGACGGTGGTAATCTGTTGGTAGCGAAAACTTCGTCAAACAACGCTTTCAAGAAAGGCACCAACTCGTTCTTGAACGCTTTATAAAAGGCCGCGCCAAGACCATCCGGGCCTGGCGACTTATTAGGGCTCAGGTTATCTATAGCACTTTCTACTTCAGCATGCGTAATGCGTGCTTCTAGAAGTGACTTCGTTTCCGCTGATAGTTGAGGCATACGGGAAAGATAGTTTGCTCTGTATGCCTCGATATCGACTGGCTGGTATGC
Source organism: Dermacentor albipictus (assembly GCF_038994185.2). NCBI lineage: Eukaryota > Metazoa > Arthropoda > Arachnida > Ixodida > Ixodidae > Dermacentor > Dermacentor albipictus. The sequence continues at coordinate 88,928,449 of NC_091827.1, read as the reverse complement.
AAAGAGCCGCTCGTAATGCCGGTGAAAAGCACCTGCGATGCTCTCCCGGTCATTCAGTTCTTGGCCATTCTCTTCAATCACTTCTATTTCGTTTCGCCGCGCATGCGTCTTCTCGATACCTAGCGCCCGTTTCGTGGGCGTTTCACCCACGGCCCATCATTGTGCCCTGGCTCGAACGAGTGCCCCGCGATAGCGGTTCTCTTCGAATCGTTCCAGCTGTTGTTTTATCCTAAGTAGGTCTTCTTTAAAACGACCTGGCGCTTTGCTTTCCAGTGCACTTAGTTTCCGCAATGTTTCCTTCAACCCGATCTCTCATTTTTTCACGGTATTTCAAGACGCTGCTTCTTTCGATTGCCTTTATTTTAAAACTTAGTTTTAGTAATTCCCAATCAACACCTATCTGCTTATTACCGTCCAGTTTAACCTCGTTTATTTCTTCTGACACAAAACGGATAAAGTGCTCGTCGCGTAGTAGCGTTGCGTTAAATTTCCACAGATCGCAGTTAAAACTATTACATCTTTTTTTTTTCACCCACATCGCATTTCACTAAGCAATGGTCCGAGAAAGAGATGGGTAGTACAGTGTAAGTGTTACATGCAGGTATGATTTGAAGGGACACGTAAATCCTGTCTAGCCGAGCATGGCTAGAGCCCTGAAAATGCGTGTACTGCACCTCGCGTTCCCCTTCTAGACATTCGGCAACGTCGGCAATACCATGCTCGTCTATCAGTTCTTTTAACAATACGGTGCTCTTGTCGTTCGGTCTCTTTTTTGTCGCTCTATCCCTCCCACTCAATACGCAATTAAAATCCCCTAGCAAAACCAGTTGTTTCGTGACATTGAGATGCTTCTTAATCTCCGAAAAGAAAATGGTTCGGTCTTTATCCGCGTTTGGTGCATAAATACAAATGACCCGCCAGTCACGCTCGCCCAACGAAAAATCGCACCACACAATCCTACCCGACACACATGAGAAATAATTCTGTATCACAAGGCTTTGCAATTTTTTAACAAAAATGATGCAGCCAGCAGATGTTCCCACGGCATGGCTAACAAACACAATATACTTAGACGTGAAACGAAGCACCATGCCTCCGGTTTCCTCCTCCCCTTCAACTTTTGTTTCTTGTACTGCCAACACGTCAATGTCCTGGTCCACCAAGAGTCGATAGACCTGACTCTGCTTTTTCTTGGCAGCTAGTCCTCGCACATTAAGTGTGGCGAAACTAAAAGACACGTTGGAAGCCATCATTCACTAATATTTTTAAAGGGAAACCCGAAGCATGGTGCTTACCTTTAACGTCTGGCACAACGCTAGACGTCACCATGCTTGTCCGGTTGCCCGGTGTCGTTTTGTTGCGGCGCCGGATTGTCCCCGACACGCCTCCCTGCCCCGACGTTCGGCACTGGCTTGTAGCCGGAGCGTCTCCCCAGAGGCGCCTTTGCAGGTGGTTCATCCGTCTTGTTTGCCTCATGGCTACCTTTGAGGTCTTTTTCCAGCGGTCGCTTGACGGACGCGCCAGCAACCGATGTATTGGTGGTCCCGTCAGCTGCCTCGTCCTTGCAGTCGGTCAGCGCGCCGCCCACGTCTTGCGGAAAATACTCCCCTTTGTCAACGTCTTTCTGTGCCATTGCCGGTGTCCTCGGAGATTTATTCGCAAGTTTAGGGGGCCGATGTGTCTTCTCTGCAGCAGGTGCCACTGTAGTGGTGGTCTCCTGCAGTTTGGCCACGTCTCCTGTAGCTCTGGCAGCTTCCTCAGCTTCAGCCACGTCCATGGCTTCCTCTGCTGTCTTGTCACCTTCAGGCTGACCTACCGCTGCGGCATAAGAACGCTCACATTTGGCGTCAACATGCCCGAAACGTCGGCACAGAGAACATCGGGGTACTTTACAGTCGCGGCGTACGTGACCGTTTCCTTTGCAGCGCAAACACTGAATCGGCCGTCCAGGGGCGACGACGAGGTCCGGCTCACCGGCGACCCGGATCTGATGGGGCAGGTCATCCACGGTGACACCACTCTTGAAGTTCAACAGCACGGTCCTCGTCGTCGAGCCTTTGTCACTGATGCCCTCAACGCGCCAGCGCTCCCGGCTGACCTCCAGCACCTTGCCGAAGGCCACAAATGCCGTCTTCACATCCTCGTCGTCGACACCGTGGAGTAGCCAGTGCAGCCGCAACTTCACCGTCCGGTCCTGCGGATCGATGATGAGGCAGCGCCGCCCCTTCACCTGAAGCTCCTTGACGGCCAGCAGACGCTTTGTTGCATCAGCGCCACACATGGTGACCGCCCAGACATGGTTTATCTGGTACGCTCCCAGCGCAACGACTTCAGGCAGCAAGCCGGTAGGGCGCAGGGCGTCACGAAAATCTTCAACCTTAAAAGGCCTCGCCTGGATGTCGCCGTGTAAAAACACGGTGTTCAACGCTACACGACCCGTAGGCAGCTGCGAGAAAACAATCTGATAGTCACTATCGTCGTTCTCGTTGAGCCTGTTACCGCGGGACATGCCCGCCTGAGCCGCTCCATAGGAGCTCATGATTGCACGTCCGTTCGCTGTGGTGGCCGGAAGTGGAATGCCACTCAGCCACGAGTTCGATGCTCCAAAGCGGTACAAACGCGCCTCTAGTGAATGTGGTGTTGCCTTAGAAACGAGCTCTTTCTAGGCTCAGGCGTGCGTCGCTTGCTCAGGCGCACATTTCGTTGCCGCGCCGAACGCTGCGTTGCTCGACGCTCACCGCGTCCGATGCGTGGCGCGTAGCCGCTGCGCCGTAGCCCATTGTCTTACACCCCTTGGCGGGTGGATGGGAACGCTGTCGCGTTCCACTCTTGAAGGCGAAGCTTAAGCGTCCTCCAATTTTTATTGTGCTGACTGTTGCCTTGACTGTTGCGAAAGAAACGGTGTTTCTTTCGTTTACCGCTGCCTAGTGAAAATCACACTGAAGGGTCCCTAAACCGCCTCTGACATTCCTAAAAACGACGATTTTAAATAAACACACGCATCGCGTACAGTGTAGCGTGACGATCGTCTTCGGTAATAACGAAAACGTTACGCGTTCTGAGAATGTCACAATTAAAAAAAGAAAAAAATTACAATACCGTGGTGTTCTGTTTTGTTTTATCTACTAGAGCACTGCCCTCACGACCTCATTCTGGGCCTTGACTTTCTGTCTACACATTCCGCTTTGATAGACTGTTCTGCTGGTGCTATTGACCTGCTACCTGCTGCTATTGACCCTCCCGATAGTGCTCCGATACGGCTATGTTCCACAGAGCATATTTGCCTCCCTGACCGTGCCGTTACCTACATAGGTGTCTCCCGCGTTCCACCCGTGCCAGACGGCGGCTGCATCGCATCTCCTAATCCGGATGTCCTGCTCTCGCATAACGTCGCTTTCCCTCACACCGCCGTTACCATTTCGGACAGCACGTCCTGCCTTCGGCTTGGGAACTTTGAACTCTGTACACAAGTACTCCCGCGCGGAATATCCCTGGCGCAAATAACGCCAGCCAGAGAATACCACATATTAACGCGATAGCGTTAAGGAGCTCGTGTCGCAGAAAAGCCGGTGTCGTCGGCGTCGGGTGTCGGCGTCTGCGGCGTTGACCGTGAGCGATAAATCACGGCAGGCACTTCATAAATAAAAAGCAACTTCCACGATGGGCTGGGTGGGAATCGAACCACGGTCTCCGGAGTGTGAGACGGAGACGCTACCACTCAGCCACGAGTTTGATGCTTCCAAGCGGTACAAACGCGCCTCTAGTGAATGCGGTGTTGCCTTCAAAACGAGCCGTGGAAAGTTATACTGCAGTGTATATCGGTAATTATGAACATGTAACTTACAGAAGTCGCAATTACACGAGTAGCGAAGTGCGTTTCCGCTGCATTTCTTCTGCGCTATCCGCACACGCAGAGCCATCTTGCGGCAAACACAGAAGACCCCCTCCTCTCCATGTAGGGCGCTGCCTCGACAGATGGCGCGCCACGCGCGCATTGGAGCTGTGGAAGGACCGGTGCGAGGGGGGTCGTTGCCCGGACTCTCTCTCCTGACAACGCTTCGCCTTGCTCCCTCAGCAGAATCAAGCGTCCTTCCTTTCTTTAGATCACTATCTCTCTATCTCTCTGCCCGTGCCGATCACGACGTTTGGCTGGCGTGCATCATTTCCCCCTCCGAGATACCGAGTTCTTCGGTTCGTTCCGCTTGCTCAGGCGCACGTTTCGTTGCTGCGCCGAACGCCGCGTTGCTCGACCATATGGCTCGACGTTCACCGCGTCCGATGCGGGGCACCTCGTAAGTGATGGCTGCCCTGTAGCCCATTGTCTTACACCCCTTGGCGGGTCGACGGGAACGCTGTCGCGTTCCACTCTTGAAGGCGAAGCTTAAGCGTCCTCCAATTTTTGGCTTTAACTTGTGACAGCTCCTCGTGTTCAACTCCTGCTTCGCCCCCTGTCCCTTCAGACTTGAATGCCCTAACAAAAATGATTGCTCCCGACCTTCCTCCCCAGCGTGCTCAAGAACTACGTTGCCTCCTTGCCTCATACTGGGAAATATTCGACCTTGGAGAACGGCCTCTAGGACAAACGTCTGTCGTAAAACATCGACTAAACGCCGGTGATGCGAGCCCGATCCATCGGCGACCCTACCGCGTCTCGCCTACTGAGCGACATATCATTCAACATGAAGTTAACAAGATGCTTTCTCGTGGCATCATCGAACCTTCTTGCAGCCCATGTGCGTCACCTGTTGTACTAGTTAAAAATGACAACAGTTGGCGATTTTGCTTCGATTATCGACTCTTCAACAAGGTAAGAAAGAAAGACGTCTATCCGCTACCACGCATTAACGATTCCTGATCATTGCGATATAATTAACCTGCATGTGAAGCTTTTCACTTGGATAACCTCACCAGTTGTAACTAAAATTTCTCACCAGCACACTCATATTTGCACGTATGAGCTTATATACTATACAGTTTCCTTGTGATGCGTTCTTGGGATGTAGAAGTTATCTGCATGATGGATGGGCTATGCGGTGCAAGTAACATAACCAGCTAGTGAGTATTCGGCTATTCCCCTAGGATAGTGGTCTGGCATGATGCAGCACCAATTTTTGAGCGCTTCACCTCGGGGGATCCACCATTCAAAATATTGTCCTTTTGTTCACTGCTGCTGATAGATGAGATTGAGCTAGACATTCGGGTAGATCCATGTTGCACCAGGCAACCATGGCTACACCATCAGCTCCCGCAAAAGTTCAAACGCACTGAATTGTAGGAACTGTTTAAAGAAAAATTATGGGGTTTAACGTGCCAAAACCGCTTTCTGGTTATGGGGCACGCCGTAGTGGAGGACTCCGGAAATTTCGACCGCCTGGGGTTCTTTAACGTGCACCTAAATCTAAGTACACGGGTGTTTTCGTGAAGCTAAACATTTCGACAGAATTGCCTGTCTGGTTGGGAAATTGATTAGAACTTGAGACTGACTCCAACCAAATAACTGAATTTTATTAGCCCGACGTTTCGGAGCCCATTCGGCTCCTTCTTCAGGGGGTTGTTCTTCGGGGGGTGGCGGTGTGCCGCTTTTAAAGCGTCTTTTTTGAAGAAAGGAGGGGGGGGAACACGGGAGGTGGGGAGACACTCCACAGAGGGAAAGGTGGGGGGGAACAAAAGGAAAGGGGGGTTTGTGTTGTTGACCGCTTCCAAGGAGCTGCGATGACCGGTGCTGGGTGGAGTGCTCACGAGGGTGCCCTTGATGGGCCGCGGGGGGGGGGGGAGGTTACAGGGTCGCGCCGACGTTCTGTGTTGGTGAAACGAGCGGGAGTCTATCTGGCTGTGCGTCCTTTTCTTCTTTTCGTCATGTCGCCAAGGCCATGGACATAGACCGAGGGTAGGTTGCCCTTCACACGGTTTATGTTATTCTCCGTATTCTGAATGTGCCATGACTCCAGTAGTAGTCTCTTTCGCCAGTTCGTTTCTGTTTGAAGGATTTCAGTTTCCTTGAAAGCAATTTTGTGGTCGGCGACTTCAGAGTGTTCAGCGACGGCGCTGCGAATACGGTTGAATGTCCTGACGTCGTTCTCGTGTTGTCTGATCCTTTCTTTTAGATTTTTGGTTTCCCCGATGTACGACGCCGGACAGTCAGCACAACTGATTTTGTAGACGACGCCTTGAGCTTTTTCTTTTGGTGGACGATCTTTTGGTTTAGGGAGGAGGATATTGAAAGTGTTTATTGGTTTGTGCGCCACTTTGAGGCCTTCTTTTTTTAATATTCGGCTGAGCGCTTCGCTGGTACCTCTGATGTACGGGATGGACACTCGCTTCTGGGGTTGGGGAGAAGTAAACGGCTGAAGGTCCCGCATTTTGTTTCTTCTTTTTTGTTGTCTGGTTGTCTTTCGAATGAAGTCATCTGTGTAGCCATTCCTCTTAAGTTCGTTGAGAACCGTTCTCTTTTCTTTCTTTAGATCCGATTCCGATGAGGAATGAGTTTCGGCTCGTTTGAATAAAGAATTTACAACAGACGCCTTGTGGTTTGCCGGATGGTCGGATTGGAAATGAAGATAGCGGCCTGTGTGGGTTGGTTTTCGGTAAACTGAAAATTTTAGAATGCCGTCTTTTCGTGTAACTTGTACATCTAAGAATGGGAGTGATCCGTTCTGTTCGTGCTCATATGTGAACTGTATATCCGGGTCTATGGAGTTTAAGTGTTTCTGCAAGTTTTCGACTTGGCTCGTCTTCACGATGCAAAAACAATCATCCACGTACCTGAGGAAGACTTTTGGTTTCGGGAAAAAAGTATTTAAAGCTCTCTCCTCGATGCTCTCCATAGTCAAGTTAGCCATGGCAACGGAAATTGAGGCCCCCATAGGAGTTCCTTTAACCTGTTTGTAGTAGCTGCCTCGGAAGGTGAAATAGGTATTGGACAGGCACAGTTCGAGAAGGCGGCAGATCTCGTCTACACTCAAAGGGGTTCTCTCACTGAGCGTATCGTCACGTTCCAGTGCATCTCTAGTTGCGGAAACAGCCAACTTAATGGGTACTCTTGTGAACAGAGAGATTACATCAAAAGAGACCAGACATTCATCATCTTCGATACGGATTTTTGATGTGAGTTTGATGAAATTCTCGGAGTCGCGCACGTGCGATGCTGTCCTTCCGGTGAGTGGTGATATGATCTGATGCAAGTAAGTGGATAGTGATCGTAGTGGGGAACACGAAAAGTCTACGATTGGTCGTAAGGGGATTCCGGGTTTATGGAGTTTTGGCAAGCCGTAGAAAGCTGGAGCGGATCCGTTCCTACAGATTAATTTTAGGTAGAGATTTCGAGAATTTGGGTGGCTGCGGAATATTTCAATCAGCGTCTTGTTCAGCAACGACTGAGTTCTCGTAGTGGGGTCCTTCTTTAGTCTCTCGTAATCTTGGCTGTCAAGTAGGGCGGACGCCTTATCCTCGTAGTCCTTTATGTTCAAAACAACGGTTGAGTTCCCCTTGTCCGCCGGTAGGATCACAATGTTGGTATCTTCTTTCAGCGTTCTCATTGCTTTTATTTCGTCGGAAGTTAAGTTGCGTTCTCTTCTGCGGTTGTTATTGGACCTTATTATGCCGATTGCTTTCAGTCTGACCTGTTCCCGCATTTTGGGGTCTAGTTGCTGGATGCCGCTCTCAAGGGCGGCGATCATCTTGGGGAGGGGTGGGTTATCTGTCGTAACATTGAATTTTTGACCTTTTGCCAGGATTGAAGTTTCTTCGCTTGTGAGCTTTCTCGATGATAAATTGGTTAGTGTGTGCTTGTTTAACACTCCTGTTTTCTCGTTTTCGTTGATTAGGGAAGAGAATTTCTTCTTCTGCGTTTGACTGTGTTTCATTTCCTCTGAGGACGCTACGGCCTTTGCAAACGATTCAATTGATGAAAAGAGATGGGGTACCTTGTGTTCAAGTTGTCTTCTGGCGAAGAACGCGTCGACTTCTTTCTTCCGGATCAACATGTGGCACTCATGTATCCGTGCTGTCACCAATCTTTGCTGGGCCTTGTCGATGATGTCCCGGCCTTCTGGTGTGTTGATTGGTTGGCGTAGCTGGAGACTTCGTGGCACGACGTTCTTGTCTTTGCATTTCCGGGTGAAGTCTAGGTGTGTCTTGAAGGTCGATATTCCTTTCACTGCTTTTATATAGTTCTTTGCAAGTTGCACTGCCTCTAGCCCGAAGTCTGCACGTAAAGACTTGAAGCTAAACATTTCGACAGAATTGCCTGTCTGGTTGGGAAATTGATTAGAACTTGAGACTGACTCCAACCAAATAACTGAATTTTATTAGCCCGACGTTTCGGAGCCCATTCGGCTCCTTCTTCAGGGGGTTGTTCTTCGGGGGGTGGCGGTGTGCCGCTTTTAAAGCGTCTTTTTTGAAGAAAGGAGGGGGGGGGAACACGGGAGGTGGGGAGACACTCCACAGACGGAAAGGTGGGGGGGAACAAAAGGAAAGGGGGGTTTGTGTTGTTGACCGCTTCCAAGGAGCTGCGATGACCGGTGCTGGGTGGAGTGCTCACGAGGGTGCCCTTGATGGGCCGCGGGGGGAGGGGGGGGGGGGAGGTTACAGGGTCGCGCCGACGTTCTGTGTTGGTGAAACGAGCGGGAGTCTATCTGGCTGTGCGTCCTTTTCTTCTTTTCGTCATGTCGCCAAGGCCATGGACATAGACCGAGGGTAGGTTGCCCTTCACACGGTTTATGTTATTCTCCGTATTCTGAATGTGCCATGACTCCAGTAGTAGTCTCTTTCGCCAGTTCGTTTCTGTTTGAAGGCTGGACCCCACTACGAGAACTCAGTCGTTGCTGAACAAGACGCTGATTGAAATATTCCGCAGCCACCCAAATTCTCGAAATCTCTACCTAAAATTAATCTGTAGGAACGGATCCGCTCCAGCTTTCTACGGCTTGCCAAAACTCCATAAACCCGGAATCCCCTTACGACCAATCGTAGACTTTTCGTGTTCCCCACTACGATCACTATCCACTTACTTGCATCAGATCATATCACCACTCACCGGAAGGACAGCATCGCACGTGCGCGACTCCGAGAATTTCATCAAACTCACATCAAAAATCCGTATCGAAGATGATGAATGTCTGGTCTCTTTTGATGTAATCTCTCTGTTCACAAGAGTACCCATTAAGTTGGCTGTTTCCGCAACTAGAGATGCACTGGAACGTGACGATACGCTCAGTGAGAGAACCCCTTTGAGTGTAGACGAGATCTGCCGCCTTCTCGAACTGTGCCTGTCCAATACCTATTTCACCTTCCGAGGCAGCTACTACAAACAGGTTAAAGGAACTCCTATGGGGGCCTCAATTTCCGTTGCCATGGCTAACTTGACTATGGAGAGCATCGAGGAGAGAGCTTTAAATACTTTTTTCCCGAAACCAAAAGTCTTCCTCAGGTACGTGGATGATTGTTTTTGCATCGTGAAGACGAGCCAAGTCGAAAACTTGCAGAAACACTTAAACTCCATAGACCCGGATATACAGTTCACATATGAGCACGAACAGAACGGATCACTCCCATTCTTAGATGTACAAGTTACACGAAAAGACGGCATTCTAAAATTTTCAGTTTACCGAAAACCAACCCACACAGGCCGCTATCTTCATTTCCAATCCGACCATCCGGCAAACCACAAGGCGTCTGTTGTAAATTCTTTATTCAAACGAGCCGAAACTCATTCCTCATCGGAATCGGATCTAAAGAAAGAAAAGAGAACGGTTCTCAACGAACTTAAGAGGAATGGCTACACAGATGACTTCATTCGAAAGACAACCAGACAACAAAAAAGAAGAAACAAAATGCGGGACCTTCAGCCGTTTACTTCTCCCCAACCCCAGAAGCGAGTGTCCATCCCGTACATCAGAGGTACCAGCGAAGCGCTCAGCCGAATATTAAAAAAAGAAGGCCTCAAAGTGGCGCACAAACCAATAAACACTTTCAATATCCTCCTCCCTAAACCAAAAGATCGTCCACCAAAAGAAAAAGCTCAAGGCGTCGTCTACAAAATCAGTTGTGCTGACTGTCCGGCGTCGTACATCGGGGAAACCAAAAATCTAAAAGAAAGGATCAGACAACACGAGAACGACGTCAGGACATTCAACCGTATTCGCAGCGCCGTCGCTGAACACTCTGAAGTCGCCGACCACAAAATTGCTTTCAAGGAAACTGAAATCCTTCAAACAGAAACGAACTGGCGAAAGAGACTACTACTGGAGTCATGGCACATTCAGAATACGGAGAATAACATAAACCGTGTGAAGGGCAACCTACCCTCGGTCTATGTCCATGGCCTTGGCGACATGACGAAAAGAAGAAAAGGACGCACAGCCAGATAGACTCCCGCTCGTTTCACCAACACAGAACGTCGGCGCGACCCTGTAACCTCCCCCCCCCCCCCCGCGGCCCATCAAGGGCACCCTCGTGAGCACTCCACCCAGCACCGGTCATCGCAGCTCCTTGGAAGCGGTCAACAACACAAACCCCCCTTTCCTTTTGTTCCCCCCCACCTTTCCGTCTGTGGAGTGTCTCCCCACCTCCCGTGTTCCCCCCCCTCCTTTCTTCAAAAAAGACGCTTTAAAAGCGGCACACCGCCACCCCCCGAAGAACAACCCCCTGAAGAAGGAGCCGAATGGGCTCCGAAACGTCGGGCTAATAAAATTCAGTTATTTGGTTGGAGTCAGTCTCAAGTTCTAACGGGTGTTTTCGCATTTCACTCCCATCGAAATGCGGCCGCTGTGGCCCGGATTCGATCCCGCGACCTCGTGCTTAGCAGCCCAACACCACAGCCACTGAGCAACCACGGCGGGTGTAGGAACTGTTTAAGTGCCTATCTGTACAGTCATGAAAATTCAATTTGTACCTAAGAAGTTCTTAGGAGTTCTTGGTGTAATTTGTTAGTCTCTTCAGAAATAATAAATAGATGTTCCGACCTCTGCCAGAGTACACGAGAATCACCCACAGAAGACTAAGCATTTAAGGGAGCTACATAATACTAATTGCCTCTTGTTAGCTGCTTACTGCACAATATATTGTTTTCTGTTATGAGAAAATAAGTGCATCTAAAGTGCTTGCCTGTTCCACGGGTGCCATCTATGCAGACACGGTCAGTGCCGAGCTTCCTGAACAGCTCTTGCTGGGGCGCTATCATAATCGCCAACATGAAATACTTCCCATCAAGAAGGTCGTAAGGGGGCCGGTTAAGGATGTTGGGTTTGTCTGGCTGGCACTGGTGCTTGAAAAAAATAATACTGTATTGTCCTTCTCTACATGTATCTGCTTCACCCATACCTGGACGGTAATATAATCATTGCTGTGGAGACGCTCATGATTACTGATGTTGTCACGCATGATGTTGTGCAAGTCCTGCTGGGCAAGTTCACACGTTGAAAAGTCCCGTCCAAGTGTTGCCTTGCACCGTCCAAAACAGCATCCAATGACACGCCTTCTTGCAGCTTAGCTTCGGGAACGGGGAAAAAAGTGTTGAGCTGCTACAAATGGCAGTAGTTTTGCACTTGTAATAGTATTAAGCGTTTTAAAACATCCATAATAATGCAGCTTTAAGAAACCCCTTACCAGGTTTGGCCATTGCAAATAAATGACTGCAGTGCATAGATAATGTGGAGTAGTTGTCTTCAAAATATTACTTATGTAGTAAAAACGATTTAGACAGAAGCTTGTACACCTTATTTCACAGGGCAATGCGTCTCCTTGCAAGCAAAGATACCGTCACAGGTCTATGATGCTCTAAGTGACCAAGATGCCAAGTGTGCAAAGGTACTACCAGCTGTACACAGTGTAGAAAATATAAGAGGTACACGTAAAAAAATCAAGACCAAATGCTTGGAACTTAGCATGATGTCGGATTTCGGCTTTTACATGGGGGGGGGGATGTTCCTAGTGGACATGGTCAAGGTAGTGGGTCAGAGCCTTTACTTTGTAAAAGATAAGTTGCCTCGTCTGTCCACCACCGCATATTTCACTCTTTGTAGAACCTTACAGTTGCCACCACATGACAAAAAGAAACCATACTGGACCTGAAAATGAGTCCTGCCCACCTTGTAAACTTTCGTTACCCACTCGAATTTGTTAAGTGCCATTAGGAAGGGTTCTAACACAACAATTTTTCAAACTAGTTCTTTAATGGAAAAATTGTCATCCACCTAACTTCAGCATGAAGCTACAGAGGTTTGTCAATTGGTTTAATAGAAAAGGACCATAGGAGGATTTGAAACATTGCATTGCCATGTTACCAGGTGGCGAGCTTCAATGCTAAACTCATCCTTTGCCATGTCTAGTGTCCACAAGTGAGTGGTTACATGCCTTCTCCCACACTGGAGCCAGCTGACGGACTGCGTGGCGTTCCTGTTATGAGCCTCCACCTTGTTTTTTAATGCTAATAACATTCAAGGCATTGTTTGAGCAATTTCATTTCCGGCTATATACCACCAAAAACGTTGCCTAATCATGCATATAGTGCAGTTTATATAACTGAGAAATAGCTGAGTGAACGATTAAAAGTGTGTGACGTGAATGTTTAAGCATTAGCTGTGGTGCCAGCTAGGTGTTTTCGCTCCCGATATCGCTCGGGCATCTAAAGGCCCTGCTTCTTTCATGATGTCTGAAAAAAATACCTTGCAGCGTTCTCGTTTAACACGCTCCTCTTCCATGCTCAACTACTCGCCGGCTTTCTAAGCATACAGTGGCGCAGCTGAAGGCGGTATGACGGTAATGGCAAGGACACATTCAAATGATGAACATGTCCTCATTTACATTGTCCAGTTCGGAGACCCCGCAGGGGCGTCTGCGCCAGCAGGCGTTTGTTGTGTTGCGGCACCACGTACCCGAGAACACGAGGGTCGGACCCTCCCGCGTGTAGCCGTGCGCGGCTTAGCCGTGTCTGGGGAAAGGGGGATCCTGGGGGTTGAGCCGATGCTGGGTGTTCGGACCTTTAAGGCCCCCCGGCGGAGGCAACATACCTCTTTGGCCTCGGCTTCACATAGAAGGCACCTCCAGACTGACCCACCGTTCGAGTGGTAGCGTCGAGTAGTAGTAGTAGTAGAAACATTTATTTCGAAGGGAAAGAAGTAGTCGTCGAGGGGCGCAGACGAGCCAGCTGTGGAGGAAGACGACGATGCTCGAGCAATCGCTGATGATAATAGTTGTTAATGATGATGACGATAGTCTCCGCTTGCCAATGAATAGTTCAACCCCCCCCCCCCTCTTAAGCAGTGAGCTGCAAAGGATCCAGCTGTGGAAGGAGACGACGACGACGAACGCGTGAGCAGTGGCACGAGAGCGTTCGCGCGATTGCGCCGAGGGGCGGCAACGAGCTAGTTCGCTGCATGTTCGTGGACGACGGAAATGCCCTAGCCCATATACAACTTCACTGTAAAAACTTATACATTTTTCTACCGTTCCGAACACGCTTCAATTTTGCCAGCTTGCTATGGGACACTTAGGGTTTGATACTCGGTGCATAATTCAAGCTCAAACTTCTTGCGTCATTGCCCCTTTAAGTACGCCGAAAAATGGAGCGACAGTACGAATGTGTCTCCAACCAGTAAGCTGCCATGTAAGGATAACTCGGGGCCCAAGAGATCGGTTAATTTTGCCGTGGGAATTTCATTACGGAGTCCAGAGTGCTACTGGCCCCTCGTAATTCACGGTTAATGTGTCATTCACAAGCCATTATTATTGCCTTGGCGCTCTTAGCCAACATCCGGCCCTTGCGCCAATAAACCCCTGTAATCATCATCATCATCAACACCGAGTTTCAGTGGTCAAATACATGCGTTTAGGAGGAAGCCATATCTCTGGGTATGAGAAATCGTTTTTCTCGTCAACCAGTGCAAAAAATTTGATGAAGTTTCTCGCAATTAAAAGAAAAAAATTTAGTATAGCGACTGTCGCAAATATTTTTATTTTGTTCAACAACCAATTTTTTTTACTTAGATCGTCAATTCCTTATCAAAAATTACCAAAATTCGCAGCGTTTCAGAAAGCGAGACTATCAAGAGAACAACTCTGCAACTAAACAATTGATAATAGTATCACATTTATGTACATCTGAGGCGGACGAAATTTATGCCATATACATGGCTCTCAAATAAGCCTCTAATATGTGATAACTATTTTAAAGCTCATGTAAACGGTGTGAGAAATTAACATATCAATTGACGCATCAGATTTGTCCACTTTGGATGCTCTAGCCGATGCGGTAGTTTACAGACCTGCGATATCTGTTCCTGGTGCAGAGCTATACGGATTTGTAAACTTCGTACTTCTATTTGTTTCAAGCTTACGAATAAAATTCCTTTTATAGAACGCAGGCCCTAAACCGAGATTTCGTGTCCAACAGTCACTAGAATTTAACTTTATTTCTCAAAAGGGACAAATTGCATTAAAATCGCCCAAGTGGTCATCCCTGAAATGCGTTTCTGCGTTTTACATATATTTCAACAGGCAGCATTAGAGTTAGGCACGAGTTAAGGCTTCCTCTAAAGTGTTGCCAGCCGCGAGAGTGCATAGTAATGTTCAGGATAGCCTAGACAGGGGGCTAACCACAGGATATCTGAGGGGGGAATGACAAGTTCGTCAACCAGACGGGCATCCGGCTTCCTGCCCTATAAAGGGGAAGGTGGTCAATTAATAAAACAAGGCAAACGAAGAAATAACGGTGGAAACGCATTTAACATGTACAACATGAAAAGCATTGCTTAGCTAGCAGATGCATGAGAGTAAATGAGTAAATAAGCAGACTCTTGCGCGGAACAGACGACAAAACAAAACATACACATATAGGCAGAACAGGTGCTGTCCTGCGTCTTTTCCACGCTAGATCCGTGCATCACACAAGGAACCAAATAGCCATGGCACTTGCTAATGGTCACTTGGGGTCACTGAATAGCAATAGCATATTCGCATTGTCAGCACAGTAAAAGAACGAATTGAAATTGAGACGAACGGTGCACACAAATTTGCAATGTCAGAAGTAGCCACACCTGTCAGCAGAGTTCATTACTGAGCCCGGCGGACAAGCAAACGCGGTGGCAAAAGGGGCAAACATGCTTAGAACTGCAGTGCACAGTGGGTTTACGTGAGCGCCTCTGTGGTCAATGTAACAGCCCGCGTGGCAGTAGTTTATGAAAAAGAGCTGCTCGGCGCTGTATCTCTTCAAGCCTTCAAGGGGCAGATCAAATGATTGGTTTCTGAATTGCACGTAGGCCGAGTAAGCCACCTCCACTGCTGGAAGGTCGGGAAACACTAAGTAGGTATCTGTGACAGAGGTGCACGAAAACGTGTTCCACAGGGTGCGGCGACTGGTTACATCAGTTGGCCAAACGATTTCGTCACCATTCAAAAGGTAGAATATTGTGTTTAGGGCAGAGAGTACTTGTGTAGCGAAGATGTAGCCGAGTCCACCGTACAGCATAGCGCTTGTGCCAGTTGCGTAGTAGAAAGGAGATGCCAAAGCCGCAGGTGCGATATAAATCATGCTAAGAGCGACGTCGTACCAACCGAGGCGCTTTAAGAATAGTCCGTGCACAGTTCTCGCTTCAGTGTGCGCAGCGGTAACCCTGACTCGCTGCATTTGCCGTCTGGTCCACAACCATTCGCCAAAAAAGCTGTCAGCTTTAGTGTAAGCTGAGCCGTAGAAGCTCTCGAGAGCTTCCGTGCTGTCGAAACCGTGTTCTGGCCAAACGACGCTTTTTGTGTTCTCAAGCATCATCGCTAGTGCAGACTTCGTGGATGATGGCAGTTGGGTGGATGAGCGTACCTTCTCCGCAGCGACCGCATGGATGTTGTCGAAGAGTTGCCTTATGGTGTGCTGTTCTGTAGTGGAGAGATGCGACTTGTAATTGGCGGCGAGAAGCGCGCTATACGAGGCGTCTACGTGCATGGCGCACACAATGGACTGCAGGGCCTTCCCTAGCGGATGGCCCTTCAAAGCCGCAAAGAGAGTTTTGACAGCCACAATGCCAACAGCTTGCGCAAACCACCAAACAGTGTGGAACCAAATATCTCTCGCCGTGTAGACCCCAAAGAGGGTGTCCATCGCCGTCAGAATGTGTTCACTCGCTACTAGCACAAGGCTGTCGTGATTAAGCGGTGCCGTGTCGACGGAACGAAACGCGATTATCCAGTCTTGGGCGCTCACATTTTTCACGAGCAACTGCAGGTTTTTGAGGCTGACGAATCGAGGTGCAATGTGCGCAGCTTCCTCCGCCACGCTGATGTTCCCGAAAACGTGGCCCTGCATCTGAGCGCTACCTCGTATGAATGCCTCGAAAGCAGGCGCTGCGGGACGATGGCGGAGGATAGTGTCGATGAAATCTTGTACGTAGAGAGGGTACACGTCAGCGTAGCGGAGGAACCGGTTGTGCAGGTAGTGAAACGCAGTAGGAAACGGGGATGGACTGATGACGACAAGGCTTCTTCGCTGTTCCGGATGACTGGGTACAAAGTCGACGCGAAACCACAGCGGAAGTCCCCATAACACGGCTAGTTCCAGTAGAGCTTGCAGGGGATACCATGACTCGACCGGCCCCGTTTCCTGCCAGTCCCTTGTGGGCCAAGAAAATGTCCGACCGCTGATGAAACTCACCAATTCTCGGACAGCGTCGTCTTTGCTGCTGGTCTCTGCCACGCACTCGCGCATCATGTTGAGAGGTCTGCCAGTAACGCTTGCCGTCCAATTAGCAAGACGGCTGGAGTGTGTTAAGCGAGCGATCCAATCAATGATGACACCCATCTGGACCGTGAATGCGATATCACGGTACTTGTTGTCCCAGCCAGAGCATACGAAGCGTCCGAAATCCTCGCATGGTGTGACTGTGTGGCTGCGGTTCAGGCCCAGGACGTATGCGTGGTAGGTACAGTCAGCATTCGAGCAAACTCCTTTTTTATCGTCATTGGTGTGGTCCCATTGCGGCAGGAACAAGATTGTAACTATTACTACGGCCAGGATAAAGAGTGATGCGAATGTGGAAATGTGCAAGATCTTTTTGACCTCACTCGAATGATCTCTGGATGGTGGCGGCATGCTTTGCTCGTCGCTAGTGGTAGGCTGTAATAGAAAGCGACAAGTAATGATGAAATAGGCAATGCTGCTACGGATACATTTTTTCTTCGTTTTCCAAACTACTTTGACAAGCTTTGACAATGTTCCAAGGAATCACTTGCCTACCGCTTTATGCTAACTACAGGTAATACAGTGCACCTCATAAAGAGGACACAAGTACAGGAGCCCACCCGCCACTAGTTTGATGCCCAGCGATTGCGGGCTAATTCCGAAGGGAGTAGAATGCAGATACAGTTGCGTACCATAATTTGTGCACTGTCTATAAACAGCCCAAAGGGGCCACATCTAATCTACAGATACGGTGTCTCTCACAGCGTCAGCGTTGATTTGAGGCCTTAAACCCAACTGAAGCCTTGGTGCGAGTACTCTGTTGAAAGCTGGACTCGCTGTTGGGTGAAAACAGGTCCATGAATGTTTCGAACCAATTTTTCCACGCCTAATCGAACCATGACGCTCCTATTATCTTCGGTTAGGTACAGAGTCCCCGGTGCCCTTGCGATAATTTCATGTGCTTGACGATATTTTCTTAATATCAAGAAAAAGAACCAGCTACGATCAGTGTGAAGATATTTATTTATTGGTGTTGTAGTTGTGTTATGATTGCGAGTTTTCAAAGAAATTATTGAAATTAAGAACAGAATATGGCAGAAAATTGAACAAAGATTGCTTCGCGTGTTACGTGCACTCTGTTGCAACGGTACCTTTGGGTCGTCACAAAGACAGCGATGAAATTACGACCAAAGCGAGTTTGTAGGTGATGACAACAGGGCGTCAAGTACTACCTTAAAACTGTATATTGGTGCTAGAGAAATCTCTCGGGCTGAAAGCAGCGTGATCAAAGAAGTCCTGTCGCAAAGAAGTTGAGAAATAATGTAGGTGCTACTTATTTTCCATCGCACTTCTCTTAAATGTGTTTGTTCCGCTGCAGAAAGGTTAGAGCTATTGAGGGAATCAAATAAGCTTGAAAGTTCTCGCTAGAACTCCAGCCATTCTCAAGTATTGAATTGACTGACATATTCAGCTGTTCAGCGTACGTTCACTAATGTGAACACCAGGCAAAGCGAATGCTTAAAAACGTAAGTGAAGGGCTAAAAGATCTGCTCTGTCGGCGTCTGCTTTCGGCCGGGAGTTGAGAAAGACTGGTTAGAACTTAAAATGGAGTGAAATACGCAGTTGCGTTCGGAGGAAATAGTACAGACTTAGCTAATTGATTTTCACGTAGCTTCAAAGAGGAGGCCACAAACACAGGGCTAGAGATGTGTGCTTAATATTGCATAGAAGGAGAGGAAGTATCAGTGCAGTATGATATAAATTGCGCAGAAGAAGCGACCATCGTCCTTATGAACAAAATTACTGCTCTATGCAATATATCTTTAATAAAATTTGTGGACTCGTGCATGATGCCGCTGCTGAGGAACACAGTCCAGAACTTAAGGACATCGCCAAACAGCATGTATAGCGGCCGGCCCTGAAAACATGCGCGTTTTCTATGGGAGAGCGTCGTTTTTTGCTAGCACCACATCATAGAGGCATCATTCAAGGATGCCCTGAGGCCAGCCAGCTTCTACGCGGCCAGCGAGACAGCTCATGGAAACGGAAGAGCTACTTACAGCCAAACACCAGTTCGAAAAGGCCTGCAGTGTTTGAGGTATAGGTGAGTATAAACATTGAAGCTTTCAAGCATTTTTGGTCAGTTAGAAGTGTTTTGCGATTAAACGTCTGCACTAATTGGCATACTCCCTGGAATTGATCTGTCGACTTCACTGACTGAGCTTTCAGCTAGCTGCAGCAATAGTGTTTGAAATGGCAAAGGAGTCGAAATTTTCATTATGAAGTCTCAAAATTCATCGTGGTAGATATATAAACGTGGATGCGTTGTCGTGCCCGCGTCACAGCAATAGCCGAGCGTTTCGTGCAACCTATATCAAAACCGCTTATATTGCCTACCCTTGGATCTGCTCTAACGGCTCAACTACCTGTACTACACTCTCCACCGGCACTATAGCAACACGGTGCCCAAGAGCCAGAAGGTGGGTGTCGGGAAGAGTCGGGCCTCTCCGAACAGACTGAGAGCGCCGAAGAACTCGACACTCTCTCCGCGGAAGGCTCCTTCTGTCAAATACAATTCTCACTATACATGAAGAAACTGTAGTCTCGATTGAGTCTAATGAATTCGCAATTTACCCTCGGGACACTAAGGCACCCCTAAGGATAGTCTTTGATGAGCGCTCCGAGCAGCTGTCATTTCCTGAAATCTGCTAGGGGCATCCGGGGTTCACTTGCTTTGGATCGCGCCCCACTTACGCCACGACCGAGATACGCCGCGCCGACCTACGCAGAGTGTTGCCCTTGTATTTGCTGCACATTCTGGTGGAGTAACTAAGATTTATCACGGCTACGGCGCTTGCGGTTACCTTTAGGAACAAAAAAAACTGGTCGCTGAAGCTACCAAGAAGCTGTCAGATATGTGTATGCAATGTATATTCCTTATATAATCAAGTGCAAAACGAAAATTCACCCATTATTACGATACTCCCTAATGCTAAATTTGAGCGCAGCTTTATACGCGTTTTCATTGCGCGATGCCTTCGCTGGCCCGGACAATCTGTATCGTGTGGCGCGCTGCAAACGAAGCAAAGTATGGTGCCACTGCCTCGCTAACTGGCAGATCGCGAGAGGCAGCGCGTCGGTGACACGTCGGTGCGACTCACAGCAGCCACCGCGGACACCTCCGCTCATGCAGCACTTTGTTTCCATATATAGTATAGGTGGCGTCATCGGTGAACGGACGACGATTTTATGCGGAGGACATTGTGTTGCTAGCGAACAAGCAAAGTGATTTGCAGCGTCTGGCTAATATCAGTGGACAGGAAGGCGAGAATTGAGGTTTGCAATTTAGCGTTAGAGAATCAGGCGTTATGGTATTCAATGAGAACAGTGAACAGACAGTGGCAATACAGATACACGGCGAGGAAATACCTCGGATGAAAGAATATAAATACTTTCGTGTATGGATAAACAAAGGCAATAGATATATCGAGACATAGGAAAAAACAACAGAAAAAGGGAAAAGAAATGCAGCCATAATGCAGCACAGAGCGCTATGGGGATACAATAGGTACGAGGTGCTCCGGGGTATGTGGAAAGGTGTAACGGTTCGAGGACTTAGTTTTGGAAATGCGGTTGTTTGCTAGAAATCAGGGATACAAGCAGAAATCAGGGGTACAAGCAGGACTCGAAGGGAACCGAAGGTCAGTGGGAGGCCTCACATTGGGCGCTCAGGGGAAGACTACGAATGAAGCTGTGCAGTGTGATATGAGTTGGACTAGTTTTGAAGTGAGAGAAGCTCACAATAAAATTGCTTATGAAGAACGACTGAGGGATAGGGAAGAAAGGAAATCGACTGGCAGAGTGTTTATGTATCTGTACAGGAAAAACATTGATTCTCAGGGGTGGAAAATAACTAGGAAGCTTACCAGCAAGTATCTGGCCTGTAGGGTGAGCAACACAGCAACAAAGAACGTCAAGTTGAAACTCAGAGAGGCTGAAATAATCTCATGGGTGGCGGCAATGAAAAAGAAATCTGCCATGAGTAGCTACTTAAGAGGAAAAAACGAAATCAGGAAAGAAACAATTTATGGTAACTCAAAGGAAAGGTAATTACTTTTCGAAACGACATCGGGATGCCTTAGGACACGCAACTATAAAGCAAGGTATAAAAGGAAGAAGCATGTGCTTGTTACGATAAAGCTAGGGAATCGATGGAGCCCGTTTTATTAGATTGTGAAGGCATCTGCCCATCGGTCGATTTAGGCACCACTGGCCTCATTGAAGCCCTTGGGTTCATCGAGAGGAGGGGTAAAGTGAACATGTCCGCAATAGAGATTATAGTAAGAGGTGATTGAAAGTTTGGTGGAAGAAAAAGTAGGGAAACGACAAAAAGCGGAGACGTACAAAAGTAAACTTCACAATAGGAGGTCGGGAAATTTGGTTGTGGGAGTTCATCGTGTTTCTTTTTTAACCTAGGTAGGCCATTAGGCAGTATAATAACAAGAGCTTAGTGGCGCAACCCACCGCCCCGCTGCAAAGGGGACGCTCATAACATCCATCTATCCATCCATCCGACGCGCGCTACTCTGACGCTATCTCGTGTAGCTGTTGTCGCCGCACAGCCCATCTTGCGCGCCACTACACTTTTCTTATCATGCATTCGCCATACCCTCCTCCTCCGCTTTCGCCTCATGGTTCCGTGGCACCCTTCTACTCCGGTTTCCTCCTCGCGCTCTCTTCGCAATCGCCGTATTTCATCCCCCGCTGCGCTCCGCGCTCGCTCTTTCTACCTTCGCTCTGCTCGTTCGCTCGGTTACAAGGTACGCCGATGCTCGCCGCAGTAACGGACACCAACGTTCTAAAATAATTTCTTCGCATAAAGTGTTGCATTGTAATTAAAATATTCATACCGGGAAACCGCACTTGATACATACACAGACATGTTTCATCAAGCACTCTCACCAAGAATGCTTCACTTTATGCACAGATGTCAACTGCAGTTGTTGAGTCTTCTCTTATTTTTATGTACGTGTTTCAATACCAAACAAATTACTATTACAAGAATATAGTAGATACGGCACAAGACGTGCGCTAAATATAATACTTGAGAAATACCTAGTTGGGTATTAATGGAGATTTACCATTCGCATTATATAGTGCAGTCTATCGTGCAAATAATGGTTGCCTCGCGCACTAATTTTCTTCAGACTTTCCTCAGAAGTTGTTCCATCTGCCACAAACGATCTTCAAAGTTTGGTTCATAAGAGAAAGCCGTCTGGTATGCAGGCTATGTGCCCGCCTGTTGCGTAGTGAAATGGCATGTATGAATTTTCATATGTCCGCTGGAATTGTGACTGGAACCCTCGACCACTGTGGTGAATTGTTTCTTTAAGTGTTACCCTTATAGTGGCATAGGGTACGCTCACATATACCGCCGAGAGCCGCGCAGACCGTGCATTCCACAGCTGTCGCCGCGAATATTCACCGGATGTCGGTAACTGGACCAGAGTTGAAGTCCCATGACGGTTTGATGGGCCAGTCTGGCGACGCTAGAGCCTGTGCTACCGGCCGGGGTCAGCCAATTAGCCGAGAGGGCCCTCTCGCGCGAAGGTGTGAACGCGCCGGCGAAGTCCTTGCTAGAGCGATGGCTAAGGCGTCCCGCTGCGTGGAAAGCAGAAAGAAAAACACGCACACGCATAAGTAGCGATGAATTCACTATAACGCAAACACCCAACGGCAAGCGATATCTTGCGCTGGGATATGGGTCAGTGTGATACTTCCGAAGTGATCGCTACATCAGCAACACATATGTCCTTGAACATGAGAGCACTTCTTTGGCTACCCTACCTCATTTCGGTGGGTCTATCTGGCCTAGATACGATGAGAACGTAAAAATAGTAAGAGAATCGAGCGCCTAGCTGGAATCGAAAAAAGATTATGTTTACGTGCCAAAACCACTTTATGAGGCACGCCGTAGTGGAGAACTCCGGAAATTTCGACCAGCTTAGGGTTATTTAACACGCATCTAAATCGAAGTACACGGGTGTTTTCGCCGCCATCGAATTGCGGTTCGATCCCGCCGGGGATTGGATCCCGCGACCTCGTGCTCAGCAGCTCAACACCGTAGCCATTGAGCAACCACGGCGGGTTAGATAGAATCGAACCCGAGGCGGTAGCAAGGTAAACGAGCACCTATGCTCGGCGCCACGAGAACAGGTGAGAAGGGGCGTGAAATACTTCGGACGTAAACGGAAGACTGCAACCGCCATCGTGCTGCGAAAACATCTACGCGCATTCGCCGCTCGGGGGCGGAGTTAGAAGGTCTTCGGAGACTCGGAGTGCGTTTGGGTGCAATAGCGTCGAACCCAACTGGACACGCCGTCGCTCTCGGCTCACACGCCCGTAATGGACATTGAATAAGGCGTGTGCGCTGTGCGAATGCGGGCTCTCGCGTGGCTTAGAGCTGGCTGTCCTCGTAGATGGTTTCTCGCGGATTTTTTTTTTATTTATCTTTATTCATACCTACTGCAGGCCCTGAGTGAGCCGAAGCAAGAATGCAGATGTAGAAAGAGAAACAGTGAGCGTGCGGGTATTTCTCACGGCCGTCGCCGCGTGGGTTTAGATTTTCGTGTCCAGTGCTTCACGGCAAGCACCCGCTCCAGGTACCATTGATATACTTGCAATCCTGTAACAATCTGCTAATCTCTACTGAGTTTTCTACTTAATCTCCCATGAGGTTCACTGTAGGGTAAATGTGTATCAGGCACAGATTACTCAATTACTTCTTTCCTGCTTCCGCAGGAGCCGTCCTGGCTTGCGAATTTCGAAATTATTCACTGTAGAATCAGAAATTGTTGCAACATACGAACGGTTTTACATGAAATGACCATTGCCATGAAGTGGACAGCATAATCTCACCGGCTTTCTCTATTATACATGAATTGTGCGCTCTGATATAAAGAATAACATTGCAAAAATTTTCCTTTCCACCAAATTACGCGTGCCTGTAGCTATATTTTCGTGTTTCATAACGAAGTTATACCAAAGAGCCTGCACGGGCTTTGTTGTGAATTTGCGTTGGCAGCATGTAAGTCGAGTGAGTGCCTTAATTACACAGTAGACAAAGGACATCTCCACGATTTTTTCTTCACGCCCAAAGCTCCAAAAGCTATACTGGGTCACCTGGAGCTGTTCTTTGCTTCTATGTCAACAACTGAACACGCTGTCACCAAAAGTATCAAATGGGCTGTGGCCCACAATATGGCTCCTTCCTGTCGTCTTGAAAAAGACAAGTCCACTTGTCGAAGCCTTGGCTCCGGTTTGCACCTTGTTCTCGTTTTTCTCATCGTCTTGAATTTCCATATCGGGCGTTACCCGTGGTTTCCCTGCCTTGCTGTGCCAGGTAGGTAATATTTATCAAAAATTTAATCCCAGGAAAATAAAGGCGAAGACAGGCTTGGAAACATGCAGCGTTTGTGTTTTCTGCGTGTTTTTAACTTCGCTTTTTATTTTAACTCTGAGTTCAATAATGTTTTCGTAGGGCAGCCATTATTCTGCCAAGCGGTGTGCTTAGCCAAAAAGAACTCGAAGCTTCCCAGCGTGGGAAGGATAAAGCTTGCCTTGTGCAAGCACGCTTATTTTGCCTTATTTCTTTCTCTATGATACACCAGTTCTACAATGAAGTGACCTATAGAAAGAAGTGTATCTGGGGTCCCGCTCGCTTCGTTATAAAGTTCTTTGACTATAGAATGAAGAATGTGTCACAACGGGCGCAGGCCGCGTCACGCATTTTGTTTGCTTTGATACTCACTTGGTCATTGACATTTGATGCTATAAGTGAATGAATGAATGAATGAATGAATGAATGAATGAATGAATGAATGAATGAATGCAGAGAAGTAAAGCTATGTGATCACCTTGTGCCTGGTCCTCGAACTTCCGTGCGAACCACCTGTCCAGCGAACGTCGTCGGGCCATAGAAAACCTGCGTGGCAGGGCGCCCTCCGATCCTGAAGACGGGGCCGCTGCCATGCTGCCTGATCTCCGGATCGCCACCACCGGTTCCGCGCTCGATGACCGAGTAGCTGTGCTCTTTATGATGGAGGCTCGCTTGGGTGCAGGCGCACCGGAGGGCTGCGCGGGGTGCAGGATGACAACGTAACACTTTGAAAGCGCGTCAGAGCTGAAGAACTCAGCAGGACGCGCTGAGCAAGCGCAGAAAAATTCACAGTTTTGGTGGTGGCCACGGTGTTAGTGTTTCTTTCGTTTACCGCTGCTTAGTGAAAAACACACTGAAGGGTCCCTAAACCGCCTCTGACATTTCTAAAAACGACGATTCTAAACAAACACACACATCGCGTACAGTGTAGCGTGACGATCGTCTTCGGTAATAACGACAACGTTACGCGTTCTGAGAATGTCACAATTAAAAAAACAAGAAGAAAAAAATTACAATCCCGTGGTGTTCTGTTTTTTTTATCTACTAGAGCACTGCCCTCACGACCTCATTCTGGGCCTTGACTTTCTGTCTACACATTCCGCTTTGATAGACTGTTCTGCTGGTGCTATTGACCTGCTACCTGCTGCTATTGACCCTCCCGATAGTGCTCCGATACGGCTATGTTCCACAGAGCATATTCGCCTCCCTCACCGTGCCGTTACCTACATAGGTGTCTCCCGCGTTCCACCCGTGCCAGACGGCGGCTACATCGTATCTCCTAATCCGGATGTCCTGCTCTCGCATAACGTCGCTTTCCCTCACACCGTCGTTACCATTTCGGACAACACGTCCTGCCTTCGGCTTGTGAACTTTGAACTCTGTACACAAGTACTCGCGCACGGAATATCCCTGGCGCAAATAACGCCAGCCAGAGACTACCACATATTGGCTTTTACTTGTGACAGCTCCTCGTGTTCAACTTCTGCTTCGCCCCCTGTCCCTTCAGACCTGAATGCCCTAACAAAAATGGTTGCTCTCGACCTTCCTCCCCAGCGTGCTCAAGAACTACGTTGCCTCCTTGCCTCATACAGAGACATAATCGGCCTTGGAGAACGGCCTCTAGGACAAACATCTGTCGTAAAACATCGAATAAACGCCGGTGATGCGAGCCCGATCCATCGGCGACCCTACTGCGTCTCGCCTACTGAGCGACATATCATCCAACACGAAGTTGACAAGATGCTTTCACGAGACATCATCGAACCTTCTTGCAGCCCATGGGAATCCACTGTTGCACTAGTTAAAAAGAACGACAATAGTTGGCGATATTGCGTCGATTATCGACACCTCAACAAGGTAACAAAGAAAGACGTCTATCCGCTACCACGCATTGACGATGCCCTGGATTGTCTGCATGGCGCGCAATATTTTTCGCCTATCGACCTTCGCTCCGGCTACTGGCAAATTGCCGTCGGTGACATGGACCGCGAGATGACAGCTTTTATTACTCCCGATGGCCTGTATCAGTTCAAAGTGATGCCTTTCGGTTTATGTAATGCCCCGGCCACATTTTAACGAATGATGGACGCCCTCGTACATGGTTTCAAGTGGTCCATCTGCCTCTGACGTGATCGTTTTTTCTCCGACTTTTGCGACACACATCGAGTGCATGTCGACGATCCTATCTGTTTTCCGTCAGGCGGGGCTACAACTAAATTCGTCCAAGTGCCACTTCGGTCGTCACGAAATTTATGTGCTCGGGCATCTCGTCGATTCTTCTGGTGTATGCCCTGATCACGATAAAATAGGGGCAGTCAAAGACTTTCCCGTGCCAACATGTGCAAAGGATGTTCGCAGCTTCTTGCGCCTTTGCTCCTACTTCCGTCGGTTGGTCCGAAATTTTGCGAACGTTGCGCGCCCTCTCAATCAGCTCCTCAAGAAAGACGCTGCATTCATTTGGTGCCCTGAGCAAGCTGGTGCTTTCACCGAGCTGATTGGGCTGCTTCCGTCCCCGACCATTCTCGCTCACTCTGATGCGTCAGCTCCAATAGAAATCCGTACCGATGCCAGTGGCTACGGTATGAGGAGCTATCTTGGCACAGAAACAAGGGCGAAGACGTGTTATTGCCTATGCCAGCGGCCTTCGTTCCTATGCGGAGAGCAATTATTCTGTCACCGAACGCGAGTGTCTGGCTCTCGTTTGGGGAGTGGGTAAATTCCGCCCCTATTTGTACGGCCGCCTATTCACAGTCATCACTGATCACTGTGAACGCTCTGTGTTGGCTCTCGTCCCTCAAAGATCCTCCAGGTCGCCTTGGCCACTGGGTTCTGCGCCTTCAAGAATACAACTATTCAGTTGTATACAAGACCGGCCGGTTACATCAAGATGCGGACTGCTTGTCGCGCCATCCTGTCGAGCCTTCTGACGTTTCTGCGGCCGGCATACGTGTCACCGTTCTCTCTCTGGGCTGTTTTTCGCGACATTGGAGCCGAACAACGTCGGGACGCCTCCTTGCAACACCTTATTCAACGGCTCACGTCAACGACGCCCGATCCTTCCCTTCGCATGTTTGAACTTCAAGATGGCATATTATACCGCTCTAACATGCGCCCGGACGGCCCTGCCCGACTCTTCGTTGTGCCTGAGCGTCTGCGTCAGACTGTTCTCGCCCAGCTTCATGATGTACCGACTGCAGGTCACCTTGGTGTGTCACGGACTTATGCCCGCGTTCGTCGGCGCTTCTTTTGGCCTGGTCTATACCGTGACGCCTTCCGTTATGTCGCTGCGTGGGATCTTTGTCATCGACGCAAAAAGCCGACCACATTCCCTGCTGGTCGCCTTCAACCACTTGACGTACCATCAGAACCATTCTTCCGTGTAGGTGTTGATCTTTTAGGCCCTTTTGCTACGTCTACTTCGGGAAATAAGTGGATTGCTGTAGTAACAGACTCCGCCACCCGATATGCAATCACACGGGTTCTTCCGACAAGCTGTGCAATCGATGTCGCGGACTTCCTCCTAAAAATAGTCATCCTTCACCATGGCGCCCCTCGAGAGCTCCTCACCGACCGAGGCTGCTATTTTCTTTCTAAAGTTGTCAATGACATTCTACATCCGTGCGCGACTAAACACAAACTTGCTACTGCTTACCATCCGCAAACGAACGGTCTAACCGAGCGCCCTAACCGCACCCTTACTGAAATGCTGTCCAAGTATGTGTCCGATGACCATCGCGACTGGGACGTTACGCTGCCGTTCGTTACTTTCGCGTATAATTCGTCTCGCCATGATACGTATCATGACGAGACGAATTGGCGTATCATGGCAAGAGGAAGAATGGAGAGAATGGAGAATGAATTGGCGTATCATGGCAAGAGGAAGAATGGAGAGAAGCCTGCGGTACCGCAGGCTTTTCTCCATTCTTCTTCTTGTTTGGCCGCGACCATACGTTACCTTTCGACACCGTTCTGCCTGCTAGTCTGAATTCCACATCCGAGTACACCCGTGAAGCCATCCTCAATGCACAAGAAGCACGCCGTATTGCTCGACGTCGACTTGTGGAGTCGCAGGACAATCAGCGGCGCTTATAAGACGTCCGCCATCGTGACGTCCATTACACACCGGGCGCCCTGGTTCTCCTTTGGTTGCCGTCGCGACGCGTTGGCCTCTCGGAGAAGTTACTTTCACGCTACTCCGGCGCTTACGGTGTCTTGCGTCAAGTAACTGACGTCACGTACGGAATCGCCCCTCTTGAGCCAACCGTGGCTCAGCATCGCTCCGATCTGGTCCACGTCGCACGTCTAAAGTTGCATCACTCGCCCGCCTCCTAACCAGCACCGAGCTGGTGCTTCAGCCGCCGGGGGTCATGTGACACGCTGACGAAGAAGATGTTTTAATCATCGTCGGAAGAAGACGATGTTCTGGTCTTCGCGCGCTGTCTACCATCTTGTCAGCTGCTATAATTATTGTAAATATTCTGTAAATACACGTCTGACTGTTTTTAACGCCGTAACAATATATATACATATAATAAAGAGAAAGAGAAACTATAAGAAGGCAACGAACAATCGCGAACCAAGGACAGGATAGGGGACATTATTGTTCTTCTTAATTGAAAAAAGAAATCAGGATAAATTAATCGAAATGAAAGCGGACTAAAACAAGTGCCCGCAGCTGGGATACGAACCGACTTCGTCGCATTACGCGTGCGAGGCTTTACGAACTGAGCTACCGCGGTGCCGTTTTCCCATCCACTTTCTGTGGTATTTATGTTTATCTACAAGAAGTAACACAGGGTGTGCTAGCCAATGCCACCACTCACGGCCTTGGTGGCGGATGTTGAACACCCTTTCTGCCGCAGGCGTCACGTCTAAGTGAACTTTTTTGCTAAAGGCAGCTGGTCAACAAACACCACGCATGCTACCTGAAGGCATAAAAGCTGCCTGATTCGAGACCCCCGCTACGTAATGAACACGAGAAGACAGGAAACGGAGGGGCCCGTTTATTATTGCGATACCGAATATCTGCACACTCCAAGTACATTTTCGCCGTCGCCGTGATGTTCCCTATAAAGTACAAGGGCGATAACACCGTCGCCGCGCGTCGTATTGTGTATGCGCGAGTGAAAGCAGGCGAGGGAAGCCGAATATCGCTGCTTAATCTGGCGCGCGCGAACCAAGAAAGAGGGAGCGAACGCGCCGTTTCCGACACTCTAAAAACAGTTTACACCCTTTGGGTTGTATATTTGTCCCACAACAATAATCGTCAACTGCCTTGCTTGCGCTTCCTTTCTTGAAAACTCGGCGCTCGCTACTTTCCTGTCGAGAATGCTGCGTCACACTGATAACGCGCATGCCGTTCGTGACTGGGAAGTACCGGGCTCGCAGCGTTAAAAAAAGGAAACGCGGGCAAGACAGATGATGATTATTGTTGTGGGACAAGATAAACCCCAAAGGATGTAAATTTTTCTAAGAGTGTATCGCGCAAAAGGTTATGAAGGGAAGGGGAAGGGGCATGGCTGGCTTTGTGCTTCGGCAACAACTGCGCATTTCGCGACCGGACGCAAGGTGCACTGACGATCGCGACTCACTGTCGTGTGCCATATATGGAGACAAGCGGGCAGGCAGCACGGGGTAGCACGGGAGGGAGGTTGGCAACATCGACTCCGCCAAGTGAGTAATTCGTAACTTGTTAAGCGGCGCCGTGGTCGCGCCGCTTTACAAGTTACAAAGCGACTACAAAATGACTACAGTGACTACAAGTGACTACAAGTCACAAAGTGAGCTAAGTGACCTTGGTGTTACCTTGGTGCGCTCTACCGCTTCAACGCAAGAGCGGCGACCACGCTGTCTGCTCGCCGCTCTTGCGTTGAAGCGGTAGACCGCACCAAGGTAACACCAAGGTCACTTAGCTCGCCGTTTCTGCCGCGTTGCTCACACCGGCGTTTTGTCTGCGAGAGTCCACGCTCATCGAGTGTTTGTGTTCGTGCTGTTGCTCGAGCGCGCTGATACCGTATGGTTGGTTTTGAGCTAGTAAGCGAATGTTTGCAAATTTATGCGGCCAATAATACTATCTTTGCTCCGTAGAGCTGTGCACTAATTTGCTATCGCAATCGATGCTTCTCCTTGCGGGTGAAACTGTGCACTTTTGTTTTATTAGTCAAATCCTAAGAAGGCAACAAACAATGAAACCATGGGCAGCACAGCGGAACTTATTTGTAGTTCTTAATTGAAGTAAACAAATGATAAATAAATGGAAATGAAAGTGGATGAAAAAGAACTGCCCTTTCGTGGGATATGCCATGGTAGCTCAATTGGCAAGAGCATCCCACGAGTAATGCGAAGACGTGGGTTCGTCTCCCACCTGCTGCGAGTTCTTTTTTCATGCACTTTAATTTCCCTCTATCATTTTTTATTGCGGTTAAGAGGTACAACAATTGCTCCTCTGCAGTCCTTGGTGCCATTGTTTCTTGGCTTCTTATGATTGGACTAAAATTATTGGGACCCTCCGTTTCCTTTCTTCTAGTTCATTATAGATATATTGTAACGGATACGAAAGGGAGGTACAAAAGAAAGAAGAGTAGACGAGGAGAACGAAGAGTTTTAGAGGCCGGACTGCGCTACGATCAGGCTACGATCACGCTACGATCATTGTGGGGTCACCTTGGTGCTCACATTTCATCTAATCTGTCGTGTAATACGCATGTGGAATATGTAACAACGCGAATCGCATGCTTGGCTATCTGCGTCGAAACGTTTTTGATGCCGCGTCGTCGCTGAAGTGAACACTTTACGAAACCTTGGTAAGTTCTAAATTGGAGTTGGCATGCGCCATATGGGATCCTTCTCAGACTACACTCATTCAAGCTCATGAAACCATTCAGAATCGCGCTGCACGTTTGATCTTATATAATTATTAAAGCCATTCCAGTGTCGCAACTACGAAGAAAACCCTAAACTTGCGTGACCGTTCGTTGCGTCGAAAGTCATCTCGCCTGAATCTTTTTCGCAAAGTCTGTTAGTGTAACAGTGATTTGAAGGACGTCCTGCTTCGCCCACCCCATTATATATGGTCAAGGATCGATCATCGCTTCAAGGTTTAGACATCGTCTTGTCGCACAAAACTGTGCAATGACTCTTTCCCTAGAACAAACGTCGCATGGAATCACAATTCCCTCCACAATCGCCAGCATAACTGATGACCACGAGTTCAAGATCGCTTTACAAGATGCTTTCTAACATAATAGATTTTTTGTCAGCTGCACGTCTTGCCATTTTCCGCCTACTCCTTCCTGTAGTGCCTTTGGGCCCTGAAAGTATCCTTAATAAATAAATAAATAAATAAATAAATAAATAAATAAATAAATAAATAAATAAATAAATAAATAAATGTCAGACATTACAAAGCGTGCATTCCTTACAGCCAAGAAATCCGGTTGAAAAGAATTTGTTCGGATGACAGTGAATTCACTCGCAACAGTAAGCTGCTTCGCAACGCACTAACCGTACAGAAATCCCCTGCACAAATAATTGACGACGCTATTCAACGAGCCGACTGGCTCGATTGGAAAGATCTCACCTGCACGTACAAGCGACCGGCGCCAAATTCACCAATAATCCTTATCCTAACACTCTGCATCTATTCCTGACGTGTTGTACATGCTCAAATACCATTATAACTTACTGACACAGAGCGACCGTCTTAAAGTATATTCCCGGAATGGCCACTAGTGTTCTGTCGTCGCTCTAGGAATCTTTGTGACGTAGTCACCTTTTCCAAGACTAAAGCCACTGTTTACGCTGGTTGTCATCCCTGCAATGAACCCCGTTGTAAGATTTGTATACATATGACCACATCAAGGACTGCTAGAAGCACAGCATTCAATTTTTCTGTTAAAATCAACGGCGGCTTCGCTTGCGACAGTACTAACATAATCTATCTGCTTGAATGTACAGCGTGTCATGTACAGTATATCGGTCAGACCGAAACACCTCCTAGTGTCCGATTCAACAACCACACAGCACACGTTTACAGCTTACCGCACCTGCCATTATCTAAACATGTTCCACTGCCAGGTCATACGTACGACAACAGCCATGAAACAGTAATACAATCAGGCTTCAAATCGCACCATGATTCGGAAGTACGAGAGTCTTTCCTGATTCATAAATTAACACTGTGTCAGCCAGCATCAACGAAAGCGTAGGAAAAGTGTCGTACCCTTCTCTCATATCTTCATATGTAGGTTCTTGTATAGACTTGACAAAGCATGCCTAATCTATTTGACCCATGTTTTGCCATGCCACAGTGGATATCATTCTGTAACTACATGTACAATCATCGTGGCACCATAGTGATTATTTTTATGCGTATCATTTAGCGTGCTGAGTTATACTTGCTGCTGCATTTTTCTTGTATTATTTACTAGTATACACGTGTATGTACTGCTGAATATGCCCATGTGCGCATGCCCATAAAAGCAGCTGCGCGTTTGTATTTGTTTATTCTGATGAAGGCCGTGCCACGGCCGAGACGTTCAACCATTAAACATGCAATTTTCATAACTGTGGCGCTGTCTATCTTAGACTACCTATGCACCGAACCCACAGAACCTTTTCTTGACAATATATATATATATATATATATATATATATATATATATATATATATATATATATATATATATATATATATATATATATATATATAACACTCCCAGGGTTCTACTAGTACACATAAATACCCAAGAAAGTGGATGGGGAAACGCCGCCGCGGTAGCTCAATTGGTAGAGCATCGCACGCGACATGCGAAGGTTGTGGGTTCGGTTCCCACCTGCGGCAAGTTGTTTTTTCATCCACTTTAATTTCCATTAATTAATCATTACTTTATTTCATTTATTAAGCACATGCAATTTCCCCTATGTTGTACTTGGTGTCAGTGTTTGTTGGCTTCTCATTATATGACTAATAAATATCGGGTCCCTCGGTTAACCCCCTTTCTTCTCGTCTATATATATATATATATATATATATATATATATATATATATATATATATATATATATATATATATATATATATATATATATTGTAACGATGTTAATAAAACAAGGGTATTTATTAAAGGCGAACTTGTGCCCACAAGTAAAAGTCACTGCGGTCCGGCAGGAATCCGCGGCAGTCGCGTTCCCAAACTGGGCTCGAAAACGTCTTCCTCTTCTCGCGTGACACCTCGTGCGCGTGGCGCATGCGAGCCGGGTCCAACTGGCTGCCCGTGCCACGAAGATCGCTGCCTGTTGTTGATTAACATCATCATCACTGTACGGCGTGCACTGTGCCCAATGCAAAGGGCGCACAACTTGAATGTCACCAAGTTTGTCGTGGCATTATCCCCCTCCTTGGCGCATCGGCCCGATGCGTGAGACGAAGTAGGGGTTCCTGTGGGCTCTCACTTTTTTGTTGTTGTTGTTGTTCATGACCTCTCCTCGTAGGGTTTCATGCGGACAACATGCACAACTTCCGTGGAGTTGCGCCGTCTTGGGCTCTCGTGTCCAGCGGATTTCACTTCGTAAGTGATGTCGCTTATACGACGAAGTATTTCGTAAGGGCCGAAGTATCGGCACAGAAGCTTTTCAGACAGTCCACGGCGGCGCACTGGGGTCCATACCCACACCTTGTCACCGGGCTGGTAGTGAGCTTCACTACGGCGCTGGTTGTACCGGCTGGAGTCGATGCGTTGTTGGCGGCGTATTCGGTACCTTGCCATCTGTCGTGCCTCCTCGGCTCGTTGCAAGAAATCATCTAGGTCAGATGAGTTATGGGTTTCTGCCTCTAACGGCAACATAGCATCCAAAGTTGTGGTTACTGCTCGGCCGAATACAAATTCAAACGGGGTGACTCGTGTTGTTTCCTGAACGGCCGTATTATATGCGAAGGTGATGTATGGCAAAATTTCGTCCCACAGCCTATGTTCAACGTCGACATACATCGAAAGCATGTCGGTCAGTGTTCTGTTAAGGCGTTCAGTTAAACCGTTTGTCTGAGGGTGGTACGCAGTAGTTTTCCTGTGATCAGTATGTGTCATTTGCAACAAGCACTTCATTAGGTCCGCAGTAAAGGCCGTTCCACGATCGGTAATGACAACTGTGGGAGCGCCATGCCTGAGCACGATATTGTGGACAAAGAATTTTGCAACTTCGACAGCCGTTGCATTGTACAGGGAATCAGTTTCTGCGTAACGGGTCAGATAGTCCGTGGCCACAACTATCCACTTTTTGCCTAAAGATGATGTTGGGAAGGGTCCAAGGAGGTCTATACCGACTTGTTGGAATGGGGCGTTTGGTGGATCTATTGGCTGGAGGAGGCCGGCCGGTTTTACGGATGGAGTCTTGCGCCTTTGACACTCGCGACAAGTCTTGACGTAGTGCTGCACTGATGCTAATAACTTGGGCCAGTAATATTTCAGACGAATCCTGGCGACTGTACGGCTCACGCCCATGTGTCCAGACGTCGGCTCATCGTGACATGCATGCAAAACTTCTTCTCGCATAGATGTGGGTACGACAAGTAAAAACTTTGTCTCGCTGTTCTCGAAGTTTCTCTTGTAGAGGACACTTCCTCGCAGACAGAACGAGGATAGCCCCCTAGAGAAAATACGCGGCAGTTGAACGTCCAGTCCCTCCAGGCGCTGTATAAGCGGAAGCAATTCCGGGTCATCTCGTTGTTGTTGAGCAATTTGTGAAGTGTCAACAATGCTAAGGAACGGGAAATCCTCTTCTTCTGACACAGTTGTCTCGACGGGTGCGCGTGACAAGCAGTCGGCATCGCTGTGTTTCCTCCCCGATCGGTATACGACAGTAATGTCATACTCTTGAAGCCTAAGGCTCCATCTTGCTAGTCGTCCGGATGGATCCTTGAGATTCGCCAGCCAGCAAAGCGAATGGTGATCGCTGACTGCTCTGAATGGTCTACCATATAGGTAGGGCCGAAATTTACATATTGCCCAAATGACTGCAAGGCACTCTTTCTCGGTTGCGGAGTAGTTTGTCTCTGCTTTCGAGAGCTTACGGCTGGCATAAGCAATTACTTTCTCCTGGCCGTTATTCCACTGCACTAGTATGGCACCGAGGCCGACGTTACTCGCATCGGTATGGACCTCAGTGTCGGCTGTCTCATCAAAGTGGGCAAGGATTGGAGAAGCTTGCAGGCGTTTCCGTAACTCGTCAAAGGCGTCTTGTTGTTCGCTTTTCCACATGAAAGGTTGATCTTCTCTTGTCAGTATTGTAAGGGGCTCAGCGATGTTTGAAAAGTTTTCCACAAATCTTCTGTAGTATGCGCATAAACCCAAGAAACGTCGCACTGACTTTTTGTCCGTGGGTGTCGGGAACCTCGCAACAGCTGCTGTCTTTTCGGGATCTGGTCGAACGCCTTCAGCACTGATGACGTGTCCGAGAAACCGAAGTTCATCGAAGCCGAATTGACATTTTTTCCGGCTTAATTGTCAAGTCTGCTGCTCGAATAGCTTCTAATACTAGTCGCAGGCGCTCTAGATGTTGGTCAAATGTGGTGGAAAATACGACCACATCATCCAAATACACTAAGCATGACTGCCATTTCAATCCTGCAAGCACAGAGTCCATCATTCGCTGGAACGTTGCAGGTGCGGAACAAAGGCCGAATGGAAGTGCTTTAAATTCGTAGAGGCCATCAGGGGTCACGAATGCTGTCTTTTCACGGTCCCGTTCATCCACCTCTATTTGCCAATATCCCCTCTTGAGGTCCAGGGAGGAGAAAAACTTTGCACATCGGAGCCGATCTAACGTATCGTCGATACGCGGAAGGGGGTACACATCCCGCTTGGTTAGGCTGTTCAGCTTACGGTAGTCGACGCAGAATCGAAGTGTGTTATCTTTTTTCTTAACCAGCACTACCGGAGACGCCCATGGACTGCTGGAAGGCTGAATAACGTCATCTGAAAGCATCTCCTCTACTTGCTTCTTGATGATCTCCCTTTCTTTTGGTGACACTCGATACGGGTGCTGGCATACCGGTCTTGTGGCGTCCTCTGTTATGATTCTGTGCTTCGCAACAGACGTGCGCCGTACCTTCGAGGACGTGGAGAAGCAGTCAGAAAAATCCTTTATCAGGGCATATATCTGTTTCTTTTGGGCTTCAGGGAGTCTCGGGTTGACGGTAATGGATCTGTCGACACTGCAGGTTCCTGTCAGGGCAGTTGACGTAGTTAGGCTGCATAATTCGGTCGCTTCACAGAACTCGTGGAAATAGGCAATAGCTGTTCCTTGTGCGATGTGTTGGAATTCATTACCGAAATTTGTAAGTGCGACATTTGCACGGCCATCGCTTAACTGAACAAGGCCCCGAGCCACGCAAATACCTTTGTTGAAAAGGAGCTCGATGTTTCCATCGGCTATGCCTTCGCGGTCGGAAAATCTTTCATTCTCCACAAGAACCATTATACTGCAGCGTGGCGGCACAGTTACGTCATCGTCAACGACGCGCAGTGCAGCGAGACGTCGCTCCTCCGATTCTTCCACAGGTATAGCTTGTTTTGTCGAGAAAGATACACTGGACCTACGTAGGTTAATTATGGCACCGTTAGCTTGTAGAAAATCCATTCCCAATATAAGTTCCCGCGAACATTCTGGCAGTACAATAAAGTCAGAAACGTAAGTGAAGCCTTTTATCGTAAGTCTTGCGGTGCATCGGCCAAGGGGCGTAATAAGATGGCCGCCTGCCGTCCGTATCTGCGGACCAGTCCACTTCGTCACAACTTTTTTAAGGCGCTTCGCCATCTTGAAGCTTACTACCGAATAATCAGCGCCGGTGTCGACTAAGGCATTCAGCTCGCATCCATCTATTATCAACCGCAAATCTGACGTAATCGTTTCGTTCCTGCACCTGTAGACTGGAATTATCTCGTCACCGCACTGGAATCGCGTTGGAGGATCTTCGTAACTTTGGTTATCAGTGGCCTCACCTCCACAGGTCGCTTGCTTCAGTTTTCCTGGTGTGGGCTTGGTGAACGACGCCTAGGCAATCTTGGAGACGCGCGTGGGCTAGGCGATCGGTAGCGCATGGGTGACGGTGATCGTGGTTGACGTTGGCGAAGAGTAACGGGGCTTTGGCGCGTCGACAGGTATTCTTCGATCTCCGCTGGCCTTTCACCGTTTCGGGGGCATGGTGCGCTTAAGGGAAAACCCCTTAACCCAACTTGACGGTACGGGCAGAACCTATACAGGTGACCCGCTTCTCCGCAGTGGAAGCACAGAGGCCTACGCTCGTGGTCACGCCAGACGTCACTTTTCCGGGGCCTTTGTTCCACAAAACGAGGTGCACTACGTGCTAAAGGCTGATAGGCAGCCGGTGGTTCCAGTAGACGAGGTGCACTTTGTACTGTCGACGGGTAGGGAACGGTCGTCGCAACTGCTCCACTACTGTGTACCGCAGGTTGCCTGAGTACGTCGGCGTACGTTGGGATGCGCCGCGTCGGCTGTGGCTCACGGTCTGGATCCCGTATGACGTTCCTGAGTTCGTCCCGGACAACGTCGACGATAGATAGTGCAGCTGGAGCCTGAGGTGTCTGAAACTTGTTGAGCTCTTCCCTGATCACTGACCTGACAAGCTCCCGCAGGGCTTCCAGGTCATTTGGCAGGCCTCCAGGGAAGACATGGACAGGTGCGCAGCTTGCCTCACGGTTGTATTGCCGAGCCCGCTGTTCCAGCGTCTTTTCGATGGTCGTTGCTTCACACCTGAACTCGGCAACCGTGCGCGGTGGGTTGCGGACGAGAACTGCGAAGAGTTCCTGCTTTACCCCACGCATGAGATGGCGCAGCTTCTTATCTTCACTCATGGTGGGATCAGCACGCTTGAACAGGCGGGACATGTCCTCGATGTACATCGCCACGTTCTCGTTTGTGAGCTGATTCCTGGCTTGAAGTGCGATTTCAGCCTTTTCTTTACGATCCGTGCTGGCGTACGTTGCTAGCAGTTGTCGTCGAAATTCCTCCCAAGAGGTCAAAGAGGGTTCGTGGTTTTCAAACCACGTTTT
This sequence comes from Dermacentor albipictus, assembly GCF_038994185.2. Lineage (NCBI taxonomy): Eukaryota > Metazoa > Arthropoda > Arachnida > Ixodida > Ixodidae > Dermacentor > Dermacentor albipictus. Next base: position 88,890,279 of record NC_091827.1, on the reverse strand, counting down.
TGCGAAGTCTTCCAACGCGAAATAGACGTTACGGAGCTTCTGTCTCTCATTCCATTCATTAAAGCTCGCCACTCTCTCGAACAGTTCCAACCAATCTTCCACGTCTTCGAACGAGTCACCATGGAATGTTGGCGGCTTGCGAGGTTGGCTTACGACTAGCTGTGCCGGTGTTACCTGGGTAGTCATTGTGGCGGCGTCCGTTGTGGGAGTTTCTCTTGGCAAGAAGAGAAGAGGGCCGAATTCGGGCGAGTCACCTCGAAGACGGCGGCTGGTCCGCTGGTGTACAGGTGTCAGTTCAACGGGATGGACTCGTGGGTTGTCGGAGCTACGCTGACTTTCGTTCGTGGGGCTTCGACTCATACCCAGCTCCTCCACCAGAAATGTAACGATGTTAATAAAACAAGGGTATTTATTAAAGGCGAACTTGTGCCCACAAGTAAAAGTCACTGCGGTCCGGCAGGAATCCGCGGCAGTCGCGTTCCCAAACTGGGCTCGAAAACGTCTTCCTCTTCTCGCGTGACACCTCGTGCGCGTGGCGCATGCGAGCCGGGTCCAACTGGCTGCCCGTGCCACGAAGATCGCTGCCTGTTGTTGATTAACATCATCATCACTGTACGGCGTGCACTGTGCCCAATGCAAAGGGCGCACAACTTGAATGTCACCAAGTTTGTCGTGGCAATATATATATATATATATATATATATATATATAAACGAGCAGAACGGGGGTTAACCGAGGGGCCCAATTTTTATTAGTCATGTCATAAGCCAACAAACACTGACACCAAGAAAAACGTGGGGGAAATTACTTGTGCTTAATAAATGAAATAAAGAAGGAATAAATTAATGGAAGTGAAAGTGGATGAAAACACAATTTGCCGCTGCTGGGGAAATATTCCACAACCTTCGCATTTCGAGTGCGATGCTCTACACCAATTGAGCTACCGCGGCTCCGTTTTCCCATCCACTTTCTTTGATATTTGTGTTTCCTAGAAACCTGGAAGTGTTAAGCAGGGCCACCACTCACAGACCTTGGCGGCGAATGGGGAACATACTTTCTGCCACAGGCGTCACGACAACGTGATCATGTTGGGTGAAGGCAACCGGGGTGAATAAGCCCACGCATGCTACCTGATGATATATATATATATATATATATATATATATATATATATATATATATATATATATATATATATATATATATATATATATATATACAGACGCAAAACGCGCCGCCCACCTGCTGCGCTTGGCCTATGGTCCGCTGGGCGGAGACGGCCGCTAGAGGATTCAGCTGGATCGACACGCGACGAACTGCGGTCGGCACCGCCTGCGACTGCGAAGCGAGGCCGTCCGGTGCCGATTGTCGTCGCCCGCTTGTCGCACTGGTGTCGCTGGGTGGCATCAGCAGCGAGTCCTGCGGGCTGTCCCTAGCGGTGATTTCGCTGGATGCTGCGGCCGTCGAGCTGCGCCGCATGTCCCTCGAAGGACCAGAGGAGGAGCTGTAAGACACCGAGGAGGCTCGCCTCTTGCGAGGTCTCGGGCGCCGCCGGCGCGTGAGAGACGAATTCATTGCGGGGGCGTCGCTTTCTCGGCGCATGGCGAGGGTGGTAGTTTGTCCCTTTCCAGAAAGCGGTTTAGTCGCGTCCGGACCTGGCGCTGCACCAACCGATGAAACTGCTGGTGGTGCTGATGGACGGGTCAGGGGAGGCTCAACCTCACCTGGAGCGATCGTCTGTGGAGGCGTTGAGCTTGAAGACATGGCGTTTGCTGTGCACCGCGGTAAGAAAGCGAAAGCAGAGCTTCTTCTTCTTCTTCTTCCTTCAAAATTCTGGCACGTACCCACGAGGGGGGGATTGGCCATGTTTCTCAGTGGAAACGTATTATGAACTTCTTCCTTTCTGTCGACGCAGGCAGGCAGGCAGCTTGCCGTCTGTCTAGTGCTTCGCTCTTTTTTTATTCGATCTCGTAGGCATCGTGTGCGTCCCTTCTAAACGTTGATGCTGATTCCTTCAAATATGGCACATACCCACTGGGAAGATCGGCAACACGAAGGCAAATGAAATGACTAGCGATAAATAACAAACTTCAAAAAGCCCAAATGGCGTGAAAATAAAGATAATTCACGAGCTTGATAATGACATCTTGAATGCTGAAAGCGTTTTTTTTCTCTTAGCCAATAGCACTCAGCGAGCGCAAACACGCATTTATGCTAGCGGTAGTGGACATCCGCGCCAATGTAGCACAAACCTACAATGGAGCCTTCAACCATTCTGTCATAAAGAAAACTTAACATACGTTCTGCTCATAGAATTTCACCTTGTGCTGTACACGCTACACGTGCTAAACTCATTCTCACGAGTTCAGTCTAAGTAGGATTACGAGAAGCTGTTTCTCGTCGCCGGCCTTCGTGTGCTTACACTTTTGACTGTTGCAGCCTTCGCGCGAACAGCTTTTCATCATCATCATCATCATCATAATCATCATCATCAGCCTGGTGGCGCCCACTGCAGGGCAAAGGCCTCTCCCATACTTCTCCAAATACCCCGGTAATTTACAAATTGTGGCCATATTGTCCCTGCAAACTTCTTAATCTCATCCGCCCACCTAACTCTCTGCCGCCCCCTGCTACGCTTTCCTTCCCTTGGAATCCAGTCCGTAACCCTTAATGACCATCGGTTATCTTCCCTCCTGATTACATGTCCTGCCCATGTCCATTTCTTTTTCTTGATTTCAACTAAGATGTCATTACCTCGCGTTTGTTCCCTGACGCAATCTGCTCTTTTCTTATCCCTTAACGTTACACCCATCATTCTTCTTTCCATAGCTCGTTGCGTCGTCCTCAATTTAAGTAGAACCCTTTTCGTAAGCCTCCAGGTTTCTGCCCCGTACGTGAGTAATGGTAAACAGCTGTTATACACTTTGCTCTTGATGGATAATGACAACCTGCTATTCATGATTGAGAATACCTGCCAAACGCACCCCAGCCGATTATTCTTCTTCTGATCATTTCAATCTCATGATCCGGATCCGCGGTCACTACCTGCCCTAAGTAGATGTATTCCCTTACCACCCCCCGCAGGGGCGTCTGCGTCAGCAGGCGTTTGGTGCGTTGCGACACCACGGACCCGAGCACATGAGGGTTGGACCCTCCCGCGTGTAGCCGTGCGCGGCTTAGCCGTGTCCGGGGAAAAGGGGATCCTGGAGGTTGAGCCAATGCCGGGTGTTTGGACCTTTACGGCCCCCCGGCGGCGGCAACACACCTCTTTGGCCTCTGCTTCACGTAGACGGCACCCCCGGACTGACCCACCCGGGGGAAATCGGTAGTTGCCTTTTCCTGTCTCTCTCTTCCTCTAGTCTTCGTCTTTCTCTCACTTTTCATCTTTCCTGTCTTCTCCTAGCTTCCGCTTACTTCCGATTTTTCCAGGCAGCAAGGGTTAACCTTGTGTGAATAACCAACCTAGGTTATCTCATATTTGGTTATAGTGATAACGTACAGCTGGCGTTTGCAGGACATGTTCTTACAGTCCCTGTAGCGTCCCCTTGTAGGACTCCACGGTGGGTGGCTGGCGTTATTACCGAAAATTCAATCCCTTTATGGCAACCTCTTTCCCTCCACTTCCTGATCGCCCTCACAAAAGAGGGCGCACCGATGAAGTTTTCCAGTTCCTTGGACGTCAGAGACCAAACTTTCCACGTTACCATGTGATCCATTCAGAAAATTCCGATAAACAAGTACGAAACATTTCCCCCTTTCTAGTTTCTAAGTCCTTAACTGACGTCCTTGGTCCAGGCTACAAGGTATCAAGGCTGGCAAGTGGTGATCTCCTGTTAGAGCTCCATGATCCGAAACAATACGAAAAGTTGCCCAGTCTAGCATCATTTGGGGATATTCCATTGACAGTAACTCCACACCGCACTCTGAACACCACCCGCGGCGTTGTCTCGGATGACGATCTGCTTCAGCTGACAGAGGCGGAGCTCCTGCAGGGCTTTAGTGAGCAGAATGTTGTCAATGTCCGAAGAATTAAAATAAGAAGGGATGGTAAAGAAATTCAAACGAAGCACCTGATACTTACATTCGGTTCAAGTATTCTGCCCGAGTCTGTAGAGGCCGGGTACATCAAGCTCCGCGTCAGACCATATGTGCCAAATCCCCTAAGATGCTTCAAATGCCAGCGTTTCGGCCACAGTTCGCAGAGCTGCCGGGGCCGCCAAACATGTGCAAATTGCAGTGCCCTTGAACACGCCACTGAAGCTTGTGATAACTCTCTCCACTGTGTAAACTGTGACGGGGATCACGCCGCGTACTCGCGGTCGTGCCCCTCCTGGAAGAAGGAGAAAGAAATTGTAACCATAAAAGTAAAAGAGAACATATCGTTCAAAGAGGCACGAAGGCGGGTAGCTTACCTGCCAAAGAAAAGCTTTGCCGAAGTGGCGCGTCAGGGGGCAGCGCCACAACGGCCTCCGGCGGCTATCCGACTCGCAAACAGTGAGTCGGCAGTCACGCCATCTGCCCCCGCGGCGGTTGCAGCTAGCGCTGCTCCGTCAACCGAGGAGAAGGCATCATCGACCCCGAAGGTGGGCGCAGCCGAGGCTGCCTCAACCTCCCAGGTCCCTTCCAGCGCTGGCAACAGCCGGCGCAGCCAAATCCCGCAGGGAGCCCCATCCACCTCCGGGATGGTGGGCGCAGGGGTCTCTCCTTCCGAGGTGAGACTCTCTCGAAAAACTTCTCGCTCTCAAGAGCGCGTGTCCGGCGCCTCACAAGAGGCAATGGACACAGCACCTATCCCCACGGCGCCCCAAGCGCCCAAGGAGCGGCGAGGCTCCCTCGAACGCTCCAAAAAAGGCAGAACCCCGGTTACAGGGCCTCGCAAGAGCTCTGTAATCTAAGGCATCACTTCCGTTTCCGTAAACACAGCACAAATTGACTTTAAATATGGATACACAAATCATACAATGGAATGTCAGAGGTCTTCTGAAAAACCTTGATGATGTACAAGAGCTCATCCACCAACACAATCCAAAAGTGCTGTGTTTACAGGAAACACACCTAAAATCAAAACATACAAACTGTCTCCGACAATACATAACTTTTCGCAAAGACCGCGATGATGGTGTCGCATCATCGGGTGGCGTTGCCATCGTCATCCATATAAGCATTGCATGTCAACGTTTACAGCTACAAACGCCTCTCGAAGCAGTGGCGGTTCGAGCTGTTCTTCTAAACAAACTTATCACTATTAGCTCTCTCTACATCCCCCCACATCACAAATTAACGAAACATGAATTCCAATCCTTTATAGATCAATTGCCAGAACCTTATGTTGTTCTGGGTGATTTCAATGCACACAGCAGCTTGTGGGGAGACTCTCGTATCGATGCGCGAGGTCGTCTCGTTGAACAATTCCTTTTTTCGTCCGGTGCGTGTCTGCTGAATAAGAAGGAACCCACTTATTACTGTCTCGCAAACAGAACCTTTTCTTCAATTGATCTTAGCCTAGTTTCCCCGTCAATTCTGCCTGAACTCGAATGGCAAGTTAACAAGAATCCTTACGGAAGCGACCACTTCCCAATCCTGCTTAGAACACCTGAAGTAAAGGAATATCCACCACAGGCTCCTAGGTGGAAAATTGACACTGCCGACTGGGAAAAATTCCGAACTCTATCTTGTATTTCGTGGGATGACATGTCCTCGCTAGGAATTGACGCTGCCGTCGAATATTTTACAGCCTTCATAATAGATGCCGCATCTAAATGTATATCACAAGTAAATGGCCTCTCGTGCAAACCGCGTGTTCCGTGGTGGAACGACGATTGTAGGATCGCACGTAAAAATCAGAACAAAGCGTGAGGGTTGCTACGCGCCTCCCCCACTGCGGAGAATCTTATTAACTTTAAAAAAGTAAAATCACAAGGCAGGCGAACCCGCCGTCAGGCCAGAAGAGAAAGCTGGCAAAAGTTTTTATCGGGCATCAACTCTTATACACAGGAATCAAAAGTCTGGAACAGGGTTAACAGGATAAAAGGACGACAAACTTATTCGCTCCCCCTGGTAAACACCCAAGGCGATACCCTACTTGAACAAGCAGACTCACTTGGGGAGCACTTTGAAAGTGTATCAAGCTCAAATCATTATTCGCAATCATTCCTGAAATATAAACAAATAGAAGAATGCAAGCCACTCACCAATAAATGCCGACAGAATGAACCGTACAATTGCCCTTTTAGTGCTGCCGAGTTGAAAGCGGCCTTGAGCGCATGCAAGAGTTCCGCACCAGGATCCGATAGAATCATGTATGAAATGCTCAAAAACTTACACAATGACACGCAACTTACACTACTTACACTCTTCAACACTATCTGGGATGCAGGGTACCTTCCAATGGCATGGAAAGAAGCCATTGTGGTCCCTGTTTTGAAACAAGGGAAAGACCCTTCTTCAGTGGCAAGTTACCGCCCGATAGCCCTCACAAGCTGCATGTGTAAGGTATTTGAAAAAATGATAAATCGGCGACTCATACATTTCCTTGAACAAAACAAATTGCTTGATCCCTTTCAGTGTGGCTTCCGAGAAGGGCGCTGCACAACCGACCATCTTGTACGTATTGAAGGACATATCCGTGACGCGTTTGTACACAAACAGTTCTTCTTATCGATATTCCTCGATATGGAGAAGGCGTACGATACGACCTGGCGCTACGGAATCTTGAGAGATTTGTCAGAAATGGGAATTCATGGTAATATGCTAAACGTAATAAAAAGCTACTTGTCCAATCGTACCTTCAGGGTGAAAGTAGGCAATGTGCTGTCACGTCCTTTTGCACAAGAAACCGGTGTACCCCAGGGTGGCGTGCTCAGTTGCACACTCTTTATTGTTAAGATGACACTTCGTACTTCCTTACCACCGGCCATTTTGTATTCCGTCTATGTGGACGACATTCAAATAGGTTTCAAATCCTGTAACCTCGCAGTGTGCGAGAGACAGGTACAGCATGGTTTGAACAAGGTGTCAGGGTGGGCAGTCTATGTGGACGACATTCAAATAGGTTTCAAATCCTGTAACCTCGCAGTGTGCGAGAGACAGGTACAGCATGGTTTGAACAAGGTGTCAGGGTGGGCAGAGAAAAATGGATTCAAAATCAATCCTCATAAGAGTTCTTGTGTTTTGTTTACAAGGAAGAGAGGCCTGGTTCCGGATCCCTGCTTAGAAGTGTGTGGACAACAGATACCTGTAAACAAAGAACACAAATTTCTAGGTGTCATACTCGACTACAGACTCACTTTCGTCCCCCACATTAAACATCTTAAAGAAAAATGTCTGAAAACAATGAACATAATGAAACTTCTATCCCAGACTACGTGGGGTAGTGACAGGAAGTGTTTAATGAATCTATATAAAAGCCTCATTCGATCGCGACTAGACTATGGTGCCGTCATTTATCACTCTGCCGCCCCAAGCGCACTAAAGATGCTGGACCCTGTTCACCATCTGGGTATCCGTTTAGCCACAGGAGCTTTCAGAACGAGTCCCGTACAAAGTTTATATGCAGAATCGAATGAGTGGCCACTTCATATCCAGAGAACATACATCAGCCAAACATATTTTTTGAAAGTCCACTCTAATCCCGAACATCTCTGTTTTAACACCATTAATGACATGACACGTGCCACACTATTTCGTAATCGTCCTTCCGTAAGACAGCCTTTCTCGCTGCGTGTGAGCGAGCTTAGCGAAGAAATGCACGTTCCACTCCTCGAGCTTCGCCTAATGCATCCAGCCAAGCTGCTACCTCCTTGGGAGTGGCAGCTCATACAATGTGATATATCTTTCGTGGAAGTCACAAAGCATGCTCCAGAGATTGAAATCAAGATGCATTTCCGGGAACTCCAGCACAAATACTCCTGCACGGAGTTCTACACAGACGCATCAAAGTCACAGGACGGGGTGTCCTATGCAGCCGTCGGTCCATCCTTCTCGGAATCCGACGTACTGCACCCGGAAACTAGTATCTTTACGGCTGAGGCCTACGCACTGCTGTCGGCCGTAAAGCATATAAATAAATCAAAACTCCAGAAATCAGTTATATACACGGACTCCCTCAGTGTTGTGAAGGCCTTGAAGTCTTTCTGTAATCACAAAAATCCAGTATTTAATGAGCTCTACTCCGCACTGTGCAAATCATATATGTCTAACCAACATGTGATCATATGCTGGGTGCCTGGACATAGGGGCATCGAGGGAAACGTTCTAGCTGACCAGATGGCCACATCAATCTCATTGCATGCAGTTAATCCTACTGCTTCGGTCCCTGTCACAGACCTGAAGCCTTTCTTAAGAAGGAAACTACGAAGCCACTGGCAACGCATGTGGGACGAAGAAATAAATGATAAACTGCATGTAATAAAGCCACAATTAGGTTTTTGGCCTCCTGTAACAAAATCCCGCCGGACAGATGTCCTATTTTGTCGCCTAAGAATAGGACACACTTTTGGCACACATAACTTTTTACTCACGGGAAACGAGCCTCCAACCTGCGGTAGATGCGGGGAGAGGCTGACCGTCCTCCACGTCCTCCTGGAGTGTCGGGAAGCCGAATATGAAAGAAAGAAACATTTTCCCTTAGCATACCGACAGCACATCCCCCTTCATCCTGTTATGTTACTCGGCCCAGAACCTTTATTTGACACCAACGCAGTACTAAGCTTTCTGAAAGATGTTGTCTTGCATGTTTTTAGCCCCACGTGTTCGTAGCGGGTCCTCTCTCCAGAGGATGCCGCTGCGATAATTATTTTAAATAGCACATGCCTCTAGGCCCTTATGGTTCAAGGGCTCTGGCGAGGCAGTAGTGCTGTAAGCAATTTAACATCTCGCATATTTTAAACATTGTATCATTCTTTTACGATGGATTTTAAAGTTCATAGTATCCGTCACCAGTCATCGCCATAATTTTATAGCACGTAGATTTTACGCACTTCACAGCGACTATTTTAGGCCACTTTACAGCCAAGTCACATCTTCCATAATACATCCTTAACACTACCACCAGTCATGGCGCTCTTTGGCAAAACCTGGCCCTTGCGCCACAAAACAACACACATCATCATCATCCCTTACCACTTCCAGTGCCTCGCTTACTATCGCAAACAGCTGTTCACTTCCGAGACTGTTAAACATTACTTTAGTTTTCTGCAGATTATTATTTACACCCACCCTTCTGCTTTGCCTCTCCAGGTCAGTGAGCATGCATTGCAATTGGTCCCCTGAGTTACTAAGCAAGGCATCATCAGCGAATCGCAAGTTACTACGCTATTCTCCATTAACTCATATCCGCAATTCTTCCCAATCCAGGTCTCTGAATGCCTCCTGTAAACAAGCTGTGAGTAGCATTGGAGAGATCGTATCTCCCTGCCTCAAGCCTTTCTTTTTGGGGTTTTGTTCCTTTCTTTATGGAGGAGTATGGTGGCTGTGGAGCCGCCATAGATATCTTTCAGTATTTTTACATACGGCGCGTCTACACCGTGATTCCGTAATGCCTCTATGACTGCTGAGGTTTCGACTCAATGAAACGCTTTCTCGTAATCAATGAAAGCTATATGTATGGGTTGGTAATATTCAGCACATTTCTTTATCACCAGATTGATCGTGTGAATATGGTCTATTGTTGAGTAGTCTTTACGGAATCCTGCCTGATCCTTTGGTTGACAGAAGTCTAAGGTGTTCCTAATTCTATTTGCGATTAGCTTAGTAAATACTTTGTAGGCAACGGACAGTAAGCTGATCGGTCTATAATTTTCCAAGTCTTTGGCGTCTCCCTTCTTCTGCATTAGGATTATGTTAGCGTTCTTCCAAGATTCCGGTACGCTCGAGGTCATGAGGTACTGCGTATACAGGGTGGCCAGCTTTCCTAGAACAATCTGCCCACCATCCTTCAATAAATCTGAACAGCTGTTCTTCACAATTATATTTTCTCATAGCTGTCGCTGGGCGGTTGACAATCAGTTGAAGATTAAAATTGTTTGGCATACTGTCCGGTGGCCGCGATGGCGGAGACACAGAGGCGGAGACGGAATAAGATGTGAGCAGTTTATTTTGCGAAATTGTGTCCTTTGAGCTAAAATACAGTACAGCAGCGGCGACAGCTATATATATGTTCGATGGTCGTGGAAGCGAATGAGAGCCCCTTGTGTCAAGCTGCTTTTTATTGCGGTAACAAATGTATGAACACTCCAGGTGCATTTTAATGCGGTTGCCGTTACCGTGATGTTCTGTATAAAATCCAAGGGCTATAACACCGTCGCTGCGCGCCGTACGTTTTATGTGCGAGTGAAAGGACGTGAGGGAAACGACTATCACGGCTCAGTTTGGCATGCGCGAAGGAGAGAGCGGAGAGTAAACGCGCTGTGTTCCATCGCGCGAAAGGCCGTGGGGGGATGGGAGGGAGGGGGCGGCGTTTGCTGTGTTGCGACACCACGTACCCGAGCAGACGAAGGTGGGAACGTCAAGCGTCTAACCGTGCGCGGCTTAACCGTGTCCGGGGAGAAGATGATCCTGGGGGTTGAGCTGATTTTGGGTGTCTTGGACCTTTAAGGCCCCTCAGCAGACGCAGCGCACCCCATTGGCCTCGAGTTCACGTAGACGGCACCTCCAGAGTGAGCGATCCGATGGAAATCAGTACTTGCCTTTCCTATCCTCCTCTCCAATCTTTGTCTTTCTATCTCAATTTTAATCTTTCCTGTCTTCTCCCCTCGTCTGGCTTGCTTCTATGGCGTGCAAAACCAGTGATGACGATGAGCCACAATAAACAGGGCTATATTTTTACTGAGCCGAAGGCACTAGCTGACGGTCATTCCTCGGCGGATAAATCTCCCGGCCAACCTCGCGCCGGCCACTCGTGAGTAACGCGCCCGCTTGCTTCCTAGGTAATGGCCTGTCCCTAGCCAGCCGCAGTTCCAATCTTCCTCGACGTCGATGCTCCTACAGGACCCCCTCCCCCCTCGTCTATCTAGTGACGGAGCGGTGCAGGTAGCCAGAACGATAATTTGAGGAGAATTGGGTCGGGGCGTTGGGAGCTGAAGTGTGTTTGATGAGTGGCGAAGACCAAGTGCCTCTGGGGTGATTGGTTTACGCGGTGATCGAGGGAGTAAGTCTTTAACCAAGGCGCGTTTGAGGCCAACGATAGCAATATTGCCCTGTCGGCTGTTTAAGTCCTCGGTGAAATGATTGTCGACCGAGTGACGCGGTATGGACCGTCATAAAGGCGTAGCATGGGCTTCTGTACGGAGTCACGGCGCACGAAAACATAAGAGGACGTCGTCTGCATTTTGGGAATATGCGGTACGGCGCTGGCAGCGTGGTTCAGGAGCACGAAGTGTTCAGACTGAAGCTCGCAGCCACTTAATATAGTCGGTGGGATCAGCGCACGGCGATGAAGTGGTAGGGTGGAAGAACTCCTCTGGACGGTGTAGTGGTGCTCTAAAAACCACCTTGGCAGGCATACAGCGCAGATCCTGCATCAGTGTAGCCTGGACATTAAGCCTAACTAGTGGTAGTAATGTGTACCAGTGAATAGCGTCAGCATGCGTTCTGACGCCACTTGATGTCTGAATGAGGTCTTGAGGACTTGATGAAGCAGTGAAAACGTCCAACAAGACCATTGACGATGGGGTGATATGCCGTGGTGCGCATGCGAGAAGTGCCTTGCAGGGTCAGCAGGTGATGGAGTAGTGCCGATTAAAAGTGGCGTCCTCTATCGGTTGTAATAGTAAATGGTGTCGTGTCGCGAAGCTCAGTCCGCGACGAAGGCGTTGGCGATTGTTTCAGTACGGATGTTGGGTAGAAGGAAAACTTCTGGCCATCAGGTAAAGTGATCTATGCAGGTTAGGAGGTAAGTGTTCCCGTTTGGTGGCGGCCATGGCCCCACAATGTCAATGTGTACCTTCTCGAATGGTGGAGTAAACTAGCGAAAAGATGCCCCCTTGTGTGTCGGTGAACCTTCGATTGTTAGCATACCAGACAAACACGCACCGAGGCACCTACGTCCTTATTGATGCTCGGCCAGACGAAACGTTGTGCATTCAGATGTTGCGTAGCCCGGATTTCAAGGTGGGGTAGGTTATGAAGGGCATCAAAAACAGTGCGCCGGAAATTGAGTGGAATGACTGGACGTGGGTGCACGTGGAGACATCACGAAGAATAGGGACAGCAGAAGGCGGAAAGTGGACAACGCGCAGATATAAGGCGCCAGGCTTCCCACAAAGCGCAGTTACCTCTGTCGTTTTGTTGCTGCGCAGCATGTGCAGAGAAGTCGATGCTAAGCGGGTGCGCGTGCTGTATTCCGCGATCGAGGCGAGATGGCGTGTTTCCCGTGTTGAAACTTGGGTAGAATTCGTCCGGGCGGCATAGGTCAAACGTTTGTGGTCTGCCTTAATCTGGAACTCTCAACCCTCCAGTAAGTGTCTGAAGTAACGTACAGCTTGTACATTCCGAGGAGTTCTCTTCCGAATGTGCTGTATTCGACTTCCGTGGATGAGAGCTTGCGAGAAAAGAAGACCAGGGTCTGCCAGACATTATCCGCGTACTGTTGAAGCAGCGCTCCCACTACAGCATCGGACGCATCGGTCATCAGGCAAAGTGGGGCTCTTGGTCTCGGATAGACGACAAGGGTTGCCTGAGACAGCTTGGTCTTGATGGTATCAAAAGCGGTTAGTGCTTTGGGGACCAGGTGATTTCAGTTGTTTTGGAGTTCTTGCCCTGGAGCATGTCCGTTAGGAGCCAAGAGAAAAGCGGCGCATTGAGGGATGAAGTGGTTGTAGAAATTCACGAGGCCAAGAAACTCGCACAGTTTGCGGATAGAAGATGACTGACGCAGATCGTGTGCGGCTTGGACATTTAACGGCAAGGGACGGGTGCTTTCCTTGTCGACAGGGTGACCTATGAAGTCCAACTCCATCAGGCCGAATTTGCACTTTGATGATAAGGCCGTATTCGGCGAGACGCTGAAAGAGTTGGCCCAGAAGTTGGATGTGTTGTTCCGCATCGCGACTAAAGACAAGCAAATCGTCAATGTACGCGAACCAGGAAGGCAATTTTCTTGTCACTGCGTCGATGAATCTTTGAACAATTTGTGCGGCATTGCGAAGGCCGAAGGGCATGCGCACGTACACGAAGAGTCCATATGGCGTGATGATTGCCCTCTTGGAAATATCCGCTGGTTCCCCAGGAATATGAATTTGCAATTCACCAGGTCGTTCTTCGAGAATATCGGTGCTCCATGCAGTGGTGCCGATAAATCTGCAATGTGCGGAAGGGAGTAACGGTCCGGCACAGTAGCATTGTTAAGCATACGGGAATCTCCGCACGGCCACTGGTGTCCGGGAGACGCCTTGGGCACCATATGCAGTGGAGATGCGTTAGGGCTTCAGGAAGGCCGCGCGATACCGAGTTCCAGCATATGTTCAAATTTGCTGCGTGCGATATTCCAGCGATCAGGTGGTAAACGACGAGCTCGAGCATGGACGGGCGGGTCGGTTGCTATAACACAGTGTGTGTCGACATGCTTGACCGGCAAAAGGAGGTTGGCTGGTCGAAGAAGGAATGGGAATGGCTGAAGCAGTGTTATGTAGACTGAATTCAACAATGCGCTGTTGACCGCCGGAAGTGGCACACGCGAATTTATAGCAAGCACAGAAAGGTGTGTCGTAGCATCAACGACGTCTGCGGTGAATGCAAACTAAGAGGTTGTAGCGGTGCGGGTATCCGCACTCAAGATGGGGTAGGCAACATCATCAGTTAGAAAAATTCATCGGAATGCCCTGCGGAGGCTGATGTTGAGGGACAGTGCTTGTTCCCCATACGTGGCAACGGGGGCCTTATTGGCGCCTTGTAGTCGTGATTGGACTGCCGGCGCTTGCGAATCACAGCTGATGATGGGATGAAACTGACCTGCGCACCAGTATCCACGAAAAAACGCAGGACTGTGGTTTTTTGAGTCACGAAGAATAAGTGGCTAATCGAGGCGAGCACCACTCGCCGCATTTAGTGGCGCTTAGGGGAGCTTCCGTAAAAACTACACGGCGCTGTGCATTTTCGCTCTGCATTACCGAAAGCACGATGGTACCAGCATTCGCCTTGCAGTGATGAGGACGGCGAGCGGCTGCGCGAGAAAGAGCGGCCGCGCGATGAAGAGCGCTGGCGTCGAGGAGATAGAACGGCGATCTGGGCTGACATTTTGCAGATGTCCTCGCGGCATTCATCACGCAGGCTTTGCAAGGAGGGCGAGGGTGGCACAGTGGATGCATCTGAACGTTCCGCGAGTGAAACTGCGGGACTTGTTGCCTCCACGACCGAGTCGGCAAGTTGGGCTAGCTGGGATACGGGCAAACGGTAAGCGGCCGCCAGGTTGCAGGAACAATTCTCGAAACAAACCTTGATCGAAGATCAAGGTTTCTTGCAGGAGCTGCGAAAGTTTCCGATCCCCAAGCTCTTCATCTTGGAGAAACTGCTGTAGCCGTAGCTGTTCCCACATTTTAGTGCGTTTGACGAGTTCGCTCGTGGAGATATCGAAAGGGTCTGTCGCCGGGGGTTGAAGGATCAAGCCGTGAAGCTCGGCGGAAATCTTGGGAGGCAGCGAGGATACGAGATGATTGAATTTTTGAGTCCTGAACGTCACTCGCGCGATGGCGAACTGGATGTTTAGTTCGCTGGCCAGTACTGGGGTAACCTCAGCGAAAGAAGAGCGGCGTCGAGCTGCTGTGCGGGGGTTGTTCGATCGCTATCATCCGTGAAGGTGGCTTCGCGCTGATCATTGGAAACGTTGCGGTTGTCGTCAGCCATATCCGCTGTCCGTTGTCGTCATTCTTGTGGCGTGCAAAATCAGTGATGGCGATGAGCCACGATAAACCGGAGTATATTTTTACTGAGCCGAAGGCCCTAGCTTACGGTCATTCCTCAGCAGATAAAAAATTGGAGGACGCTTAAGCTTCGCCTTCAAGAGTGGAGCGCGATAGCTTTCCTTTCGACCCGCCAAGGAGTGTAAGACAATGCGCTACGGCGGAGCGATCACTTACGAGGCGCCCTGCATCGGACTTTGCGCCCACCTATCACGCGGTGAGCGTCGGGCAACGAAACGTGCGCCTGAGCAAACGGAACGAACCAAAGAACTCGGTGTCTCGGAGGGGGAAACGATCTACGCCAGCCAAACGTCGTGATCGGCACCGGCAGAGAGATAGTGATCTAACGAAAGGAACGACGCTTGATTCTGCAACCCGTGTGGGAACACGGCGAAGCGTCGTTAGCAAAGAGGGAGTAGGGGCCGCGACGCGCCTCGCACCGGTCCCCGCAGAGCCCCAATGCGTGCGTGGCGCGCCATCAGTCGGGGCAGCGCCGTACATTGAGAGGAGGTAAAGGCCCCCCATCCACGCGCCACCGCCCCTTTCTTTAGTAGCGATAACCGCCTTTTCCCCTCACACCAAATCCGGTTCCGGCATTACCCCTTCCGGCATTTCCGGTTCCGGCATGTCCGGTTTTAAGATTTCCGGTTCCGGCGTTTCCGCTTCCTGGAGTTGCGCTGCGAGAATTTCCACTCTGATTGCAGACGATGGTGAGACGCCCGTGCTTAGCAACCGGCGCTAATTTGAGTAGCTCGCTCTAGCCATTCCACCAAGCGTCATTCGTGTGCATCTACGTGCTTGTTTGCGTACGCTGCGCCCGCACGCTTTGCCTTTCGTCCCCTTTCGCTGACAATGTGCGGAGAGCCATGGGCTGGGGCACAACACACCAACATAATTCGCCGTACACATCTGCTCGCGTCACAACACTAACACAATTTGGAGTGAGCATCTGCTCGCGTCATCCACACAATTCGCCGTACACCTTTGTACGCGTTACAACACGCGCGCACGCACCAATTCACTGCACACCTACGCTCATATCACACAAGAAAAGCACACTTGTTTTCACCATCTCACTGAATGCCCTCCACGCAAATTTTAACTTGTTATATTTCATAGCTTCACGTGATTGCAGTTCTTCACGCAATGCACGCACTTGGGACGGTCGTTACCTTCGATCTTCCGTACGAGACAAGTTCAACCTCAGAATCAACAGCACAAACTCCATGCGTCTGCCGTACAAATTGGCGTCGCGAACTCCTTCACTAAGGTCCCTCCATACGGGCTGGCTGGAAGGGATTTATGCTTCAAAACAAGAAGAATTCAAAGGGGACAAGCTGTTGTATTCCGCTGAAGTGGTAGTTTGCGGTCGCTGTTTTCCAAATGCACGAAAAACGGGAGCAGTCTCCAAGCGCCAGGCACTACATTCCCCTGTACGTTGTCTCTCGTGGCACAAACCGCCGTAGGTTGACACGAAGCAGCCAACAAAACGACCAGATCGCCGTTTACAATTGGCGGTGGTTCTTGGATGGAATCACGTTAACAGTTTCAACCGCAGCTGGTGCAATTAAAGCCTCTCTATCCACGCGAAAATAAACAACGCACAACGCTAAAAAACATAGCGCCACTTCCACTCGAAACAGGAAGCTGAGGATACGTAAGTTCCGCTTGACGCCGGAAGCTAAGGGGGTGAGTAGGAGAGGAGCGTGGAGGAGGAGGGTAACCTGGTCGGCGGTGGCGCGTGGATGTAGGGGCTTTAAGAGGAGGGGGTCTTCTGTGTTTGCCCCTAGATGGCTCTGCGTGTGCGTAAGGCGCAGTAGAAATGTAGCGGAAACGTACTTCGCTGCACGTTTAACTGTGACTTCTGTAATTTACATGCTCATAATTACGGATATACACAGCAGTATATCTTTCTACGGCACGTTTGTAAGGCAACACCGCATTCACTAGAGGCGTTTTTGTCCCACTTTAAGCGATCGGACTCATGGCCGAGTGGTAGCGTCTCGGCCTCACACTCCGGAGACCCTGGTTCGATTCCCGCGCCCATCTTGCAAGTTGTTTTTATTTGTGAATTACTTGCCGGGATTTTTCGCTCACGGCGAATGACGCCGACACCGGCTCTTCTGCGACACGAGAGCGCTGTCGCGTTACAAACTACCGGCCCATCTCGCGCCGGCCGCTCGTCATCTGAGCCATGCACCCCCTTCGCTTTCCAGGCAGTGGCCTAAGCCAATGCTTGCCGGCTAGGGGACAATTGTCCCCTAGCCAGGCGCTGTTCTCATCATTGTCCTCGACCTTCGATGCTACTACACTTCCCATTTTCTTGACAGTGAAGGTTAACCCTGTGTGAGCAGCCAATCTAGGTCGTGTCATATTCGGTTATAGTGGTAACGTGTACAGCTGGCGTTTGCAGGACCTGTTTCACAGAGCCTGCAGTGTTTTCCTGTAAGGCTACACGGTGGGTGGCTGGCGCTACTGCGGAAAAAATATTTGGAGCACGCTTAATCTTCGCCTTTAGCAGTCGAACGGGACAACATTCAAAGATCCCCGACTTCTGAGGCTCCGCGGAACTGCAGCTTATGTAACCGTAACGTTTACCGGGAAACGCTGGCGCCAAACGCTATGCATGAAGGCGAGCTTTCGGACAGAAACGCGACCTCTTGCGTGAGCCCTTGATAGGCGGAGGCGGGCGTCATCTTGAGGGCGTTATTGCAAGGAACCGAGGAAAGCGCGCAGCTTTATCAAAAGTACAAACGCTGGAAAAGAGACTTGTGTTTGAGTTTCCGTCCAAAAGAATTTTCTTTTCACGTGTATTAAAATGAGTCGGACGCTATGATGTCTGTAGGTTGTGTGTAAGTCATGCTTTACGAATTTTCCGACGCAATTTACTTTGATAAATTCAAATAGTCGTGTAAGGCCTCTGCTCCTCGCAGAGGGCCTGCGTGCTTTGGTATTCGTGGTTGGGTTGGTATGGTTAAGAATGACTTTATGCAGAAACGACGGTCGATGCGGGACGCCGGTGCCGGATTTTCTGCGACACGGAGCCGTTAACGTTATCGCATTAATACACTCTTATGGCTGTATATTTTACTACTTTTGATATAGTCGTGGGCTCGCTTTCACGGTTACTCGAATATTCTGGAAGGGAGAATAGGTTTTGATATAGAATTTCGCCTTCTTTATTGATAAGTACGAGTAAGAATTGCTGCTCCCATTTTTTTTTTCCCTAAGCACGCAGGCTCCTGTATGTTGCAGCAATATATATTTCTTGCACGGGGCAGCAGTTTCTGCGGTGCCAACCGCTGTGTCCCATTCAGAAACTAAGTTTCACGAACTCAGCGACTATGACGATTCACACACAGAAAAACCTGTTGCAGAACAACACAAGCGTCAAAGAAAGAGTTCCCGTGAAGCCTCTTCATAAGTGCCCTATGTATAGCAAGTAAGCTGCCGCGCTACCAGGCCGTATGTTTTGAGTTTTGCGTGATGTGCAATGGTCGGAAAAGCCTCTCTATTTCTTTGCGTACAAGAAAAAAATTATCCTGTTTTTCGCGCAATAATATGAGCAGATGTGTGAGACAACTCCACTCACAGCACGGTTATCAGCAATATTTATTTGTGATAAGCTGATTCCAAGATATGCGATGCTCTTATTGGGCATTCTATCCGTCGCTGTTGTGCCAGTCTGTCATTTATAATTATTACGAGAGTATTCGTATAATATCTTCATTCCCTGTTAATACTGTCAAATGATCTGTAGCAGGAATTCCTTTCTCTACTCTTAGCGTTCTCTTTTGCAAGAGCTTCGTTTGTAGATACTATTTCTGAAGAGCTCAGCCAAGGGTGTATCTGCAATACACGTGATTTCGCCTCCTCGCTTCCACTGGGAGACCTGAAAATAAGGCAGGAATTTTCTACTTTAGACAAAAACTACCACTATAATCTACCCCAAATCATTATTTCGTGGTACTTGAGACGTGTCTCAAGTCACGTAACTAAAAAGAACATGTTTGCAGTTCAGGTTTTGTGGGTCAGCGCCCGTACATAGCAATATGGGCTACGTGGTTCGACCTCAGTAAGAACAATCACGCGCATATTTACCACAAATATTTGCCTATTTGCCATCAGTGCCGAGCTCTATGCCTGAACGCCGTAAGTCAAAAGATTTTTGCAGCTTGACAAAACGGTAGCGCCACTCGTGCTACTGCTACAGACGTTTGGCAATGGGCAATTTGCGTTTTGTTACTTTTGTCATTCATGATTAATTTATGATTTATTTGTGAAAGCATTTAATTATATCATGTAGTATATTACGGCTTTACGACCTTAATAAATTTATATCGGAGCGACATACGTAAATAAACTTATTTTTTAGCGATAACGGCTGCAACACGTTGCAGCTGATATGACCCGTCACTTGTCTCATAAAATGAGGTTTTCTGCAAAGATCTACGTTAACAGTTCTTGCATTTCGTGCCTATAATAACAGCTTGCCAGTTTTAATTACACAGAGCAATTACAATCGGCAATGCCCATCTACTTTGAAAATTACCAGAACAATTAGGCACGGGCTGATGTGTGGCTTATGAAACCAATATTTGCAAGTGTAAATCACGAAGGATCACACGGGTGATTGAGGTACCTGTTCTTGGTTCAAATTCTTGTAAAACCAAGTGTGCCGTTCTAGCACATTAAGTAAATTGACGTTCAGATAATCGATATTTTTCACTGAAATGCGCACAAGTATGCATGTCACAGGCAATGCAAACTTTTTTCTCGTATAAGCTTTTCTGTTGCTCATACTGCGTGGAGGCTATTGTATTAAGAAAGCCTCGCACAGCGAAGCAAATTATTTTGGTGTGCACGATTCAAAGACCAACGAAAGCAACACAAAGCACTTATTCTGGGCTTCAGTCTATTAAATGGCGTTCTCCTTTATTATTCTGTACAAGTGAATTTCTACAAACAACTCTTAATGAAAGAGAAGTCAAATCTTCCAAACCATGGCAAACGACACCTTATATCTAGCCAATCTGCTTTCGAAAAGATGTGCTACTCAAATGACAGTATGAAAAGGAATATTGGTCTCCGCGTCAACATATTTTTACAATTTCTACTTTGAATTAGAGGAACATATTCAATAGTGGTGAGTGGATCTGTAATTTGAACTAATTTGTGTCGAAAGGAGCAATAAACTTCATTCACCTGTCTTCCGTCGTGTACATGAGGGATGCAAAACTACTATTACGGATCACTTATTGTAATCAGTACGTAAATGACGTTCATAATTCCTTATAATGTTACTATGTATAATCCACCCTGTATAAAACGCGTGATAGTTACCGTGAGAAACAAAATAAATTCCCTATATTCAGTGCCAGCTTTGGTAGTCGAAGAAGGTGCAGCTTCGCCCATAATGCGAAGTCGTCACATATCAGCGGAAGCGATGTTATGGGGAGTAAGTCTTGCGTTGTTCTGTGCGATATTGTTCCAAGTTTTTCATTTGAAAATGTTTTACGCTTAAAAGTGTTCGGGGTGCATGGCGCACAGCAAGTGTTATTCTAGCGCTAAGTTTGAGCCCAGTGCTAGAATAACAGAATACCTCGTTTCTGGTTTATATGAGAATTTCCGTTCTCCCACGTTTGTGCTGCATTCGCCCGCCGTCGCCATGCCTTTCATCAAGCGGTACATTTAAAGCTTGCGACCGTGAGCTGCATGGGATTCCTCTTCAACGCAAGTTTGGGGCAAGAATTCTACTGTCGCCATGCTGTTTACGTAATGACGCCGTCGTCACGTCATGGCTGCCACGCCGTCATTGTCGCGCCGTCATGCTCGTCATCATTCCATGGTTGCCACACCGTCTTCGTTACGCTATCGTCCTTACTTTGTCGTCATGCCCTCGTCATCCCACCGTCTCCGCTGTGAAATCGCCGCGACGCCGTGATCTCTGTCGTCGTCATTCCATCACCGTCACACCCTCGTCGTCGCTCCGCGGCCGTCATTCCGTTGTCGTCCTGCTACCTTCGTCAAGCTGCAGGGGTCATAATGTCATCGTCAATCCGTCGCAATAATTTCTGCTTCTTGATATTCCCGTGGTCACACTGTCATCTTCATTCCATCATCGTCACACCGCCGTCGCCAAGCCTTCGTAGTAGCCGTGGTCTTGTTGTCATTGCGTACATGATCGCATCACACGCAACTTACCGTCTGGGCAGGTTTGCTCCACGAGGCTATCTCTTTGCATAAGCGATACTCCTGCTATGGTAAGTAGGTAAGGTCATTATTTCACCACAGTTTAATTCGGAAGCGTAGTGAATATACTTGGGTCTCTTCATGATGGTGGCCTTATCAGTGGACGGCTTGGCAGCGGGCAGTATTAGGGTAGCGGTAGTTTCACAGTGATTGCTTAATTGAGAGGTCTTTCTGCTTCTTGAATTACTTTGAAAAATAAGTTCAATGTTCCGAAGCTTCCAACTGACGATTAATTAGTCCTCGCTCTACAATCTGCTAGCCTCCTAGTTAGCTCAGGCGATGAGCGACCACGCTGGAGAAGTGGTGGTCACGGATTAACTGCCCGGACCAGTGGAAATTTTAATCATTTCCAAAGGTGTCTTTCTGAAGCAAGCGAATACCTTAGCTCCATTGTATTCTTGGGCGGATGAAAACATACCCGTTTTTTTTTTTGCTATTACTTCTAAAAGATGAGATCCTTTGAAACCCAATCGAAATGCGCATGTTAACCCTTAAACTGCCAGATGAACAATATTTTTGATTAAGAGAAATTTCAGCACGAGCAAGGCGAATGTAGATATTAGTCTGTTCCTCTAAATTTGCCTTGATTTTGTCACTTCCTCCCGCAGTCGTGTTAACAGAAATGCTTATAGTGAGCGCCAGCAGATGTTCTTGTGGGAAAATTTGCCGGTTTCGTCGCTCTCCTGAGCGCACGTGGTGGCCACGTTCTCGCCGCTGTGAGAGTTGTTTCGTTTGTTTAAGCAAGCTCCCAATTCTCTGCATAGAGCTGCCGCCGGAGAAAACACACTGACTGTGCCGAGGAAAGCATATGACGCCTTGAGGAAGACAAATCCACTTGTCTAAACCTTGGTTCCCGAGTTCCCCTCGTTCTCGTTTTCCTCGATCATCAGCGTGAATTTCCATCTCCTGCCTTCACCGTGTTGTTCCTGACCATCGCAAAGCACTTCTGGTATTAGGGATCTTGTAGGCGATGTTCGGAGACGCTCAATAAAATTGTTGAGCTGCGAATTAAAGCTTGAGGAAGGTTTTTCGTTCTCTGCAACTGATGTACCACCTTCCGTGGCCTTTATGAATTACAAGCAGAAATTATTGAATGAAGATTGCATTTAAATGAAATAGAGGGCGTGAACCGCATATTTGAAATCTTGTTTTGTGCGAACCACATAAAATATTTTGGGCAGCTTGCGCAATACTATGTAAACGTCGGTTTGGGACCTTGCAGTTACTGTGATAATGTCGCGCTCACCGAGCAAAACGGTATTCTTCTGTTCATCGAGAGGGCAGGGAAACGCAGCGCAATATTTTCAGTTTTCCCTAGCCACTAGAGCTTCATTTAAATTGTGATAATGAACACTATATTATAAATGACACTACGTAGAATGTGCACCATAAAACGTTAAAGCGTTCAGTAGGCAGGAAAAATATATTTTTAGCTGGCTTTGTTGGGATACCTATTCTATAGCATAAAAGCCATTACTGTAGGCTAAGCTAACTCACGCTTCTTCGTCCACCACGAAGTTTTGTATCGATCCCCGTTATTGAAAAGCCATGGCGTACTGTCAGCCAAAAAATAAATAAATAAAAATAAACAGACCACGGCTTAGGTGGCCGGAGTGGCTGCAGGGCCACACCGGGACTGTGCTATCTCGCTCCGCGCGCTGACGGCGAGAGTGCCTCGACTGACGCCATGGCGTGTGCAGACTTCGCCCTAACTTTCACGCGGGGCCTTGTCACGCTTGAGAAATTTCTAGTGCGCCGTTCGGTTGCTCTGGTGCTGACGATTGTGACTAAGGGGTCTAGTAGATGGCGCTGTCGCACAGTAGCGGATGGCAGCCGGCCATCAAACCGTGGCACTGAGAAGGAACGAAGAGCCGTTCTGATTGTTGTTTTGCTTATATTCACCTTATTCTTCATATTGGTGCATGTCGCCGGCGTCCACCACTGCTGGATTTTATGCAACATAACGCAAGTAGCCACGACGGCGGCTACGGTGACGCGCGCTCTTTCACGCGGGCGCGATAAGTTACAGGCGCCAAGCTTTACAGAGGGCACGCCTGTCGAAAAAAAAATTAAATTATGGGGTTTTACGTGCCAAAACCACTTTCTGATTATGAGGCACGCCGTAGTGGAGGACTCTGGAAATTTCGACCACCTGGGGATCTTTAACGTGCACCTAACGCCTGTCGAGATTACTTGTCCGACATTAACTCCAGCAGCGGGTTTACTATTTATATCAGCGACGCCTCTGAAAACCGCTTCAATGAGCTATTACAGTGCGTACGCCGTTATGAAACTTTACAGAAGTACGGCTAGGAACAGATAATTGGGAAGACGAATCGGAAACTAGTCAGTCATGAAAGTTTTTTCACGGGAACATTCCATGGCTCGAAGGGGTCCTCAGTCCGATGAAAAGTTGCTGTAGACCGCGATGACTTGGCTTACTCGCCTGCGCATCGAGAGCACCGCCGCCACAGCTTCGGACGTCCGCGCAGCGCATCCCACTCTATCACTTAACACGGCGACGTGAAGTGTGGCGCCAAATCGGGGCACTCTCGTCGTCAGCGCGCGAAGCGAGATAGGAGCGCCCCGCTGTGGCCCCGCAGCTGCTCCGGCCACTTAAGCCCTGGTCCGTTTACTTGTTTGGCCCAAAGTACATACGAGAAAAAGGTGAAAGACGTTTATGTGCCCAAATCTAGAACATGAAACAAATGTATATTTTATAACAAATGTATTATTATTATTATTATTATTATTATTATTATTATTATTATTAAGTGTTTGGATGGGTTGGTATTTAAATAGGAAAGCAGTTTTCGCGAAGAACGAGCGGGAAACCAGATCTTACCATGCGGTTAAGGCTGGAAAAGCAGAAAACGGCCTTAGTCGATGTGACTGACCACTTGCTGTGGTCCTCGCGGCTTGAAAATACTAGGGCTCCGAACTGGGTTTGCACTTTGACGACTTGTACATCAGTGACACTGCGCTTGTGCGCGCAGTACATGTCCTGGGCGCCACCGGCGCCATTTTTCCAAGACTGAACGGTAATGCTGTCGCCGACTTTGTCACTGAGCTCTTGCGTATAGATGTCTGGAAAACATGTGGTAGAAAGTTATTAATAACTACTAAAATATACATATTTACATGGTTTGTGTCTTCTACGTTGGCGTAAATGACATTATATATATATATATATATATATATATATATATATATATATATATATATATATATATATAGAGAGAGAGAGAGAGAGAGAGAGAGAGATTATATCTGCAGCTCAAATGCAAAAGGCCGCATTTACCTTTATTGTTCATCAGGAACCAACGTTCTCTAATTCAGCCAGATTTTGTACATATAATTTCGTCGTCTCTATTAGAATTATACACGACAATCAGTGCGTACACAGAAAGCTGCCTGAAACTCAAGCTCCACCATTTCGCATGAAATAATGTAGTGCAGTGGTAAAGAATTGGGTACTACGAAAGAACCAGCTGTAAAAATTCACATGCTATTTGAGAACATTCACATGTAGTCATGCGCAGAGCAATGCATGGACCTGGGCCCCACCCGCCCCGCGGGCCAGGCTTGGTAAAGAACTATTTGGCGGACCTGGGCCTGGGCCTGTCTCTGATTTGACACCATAGGCCAGGGACAGTTTACTGATAAGCCTATAGGTCGGGTCTTCGAATACGTGCGGGCACTCTGCATAAATCCGAGGTATGGTGTGAAAATTTAAACGGACAATTTAGAAAAAAACTGGCTGTTAATTACCTTAAAAACGAGATAAAAAAGAGCGTTAATTCTGTTTTGTTTGATTTTCTTATGTAAAAGGTATTATTATATTTTTGCTCTCTTGCTAAGAACAAGCTCTGTTATCGCGGAAGAGAGAGATTGAACTTTAATAACCGAAGGCGAGTTGTTCGGTCGCCGTCCTTGCGCATGGCCTCCTCAGTCCACGAAGCCATGTAAGTTGACTGCCTGCTTTGCTCTGTTCGCAAACTGTTACTGGTCGCAATGGTTGAGGCTCGTGAGCTGCTGGGTCTTCGACTGCTCTGGTCTGGAGTGCGGGATAAGCGCGACGTTGGTGTTTCGTTTGCGTTCTCATATACAGGGTGTTTGACGTGCGTCAGAACTTGCAGTCCTAGGTGTAGAATAACTGAGGTTGTATTTATTGCCCCGTGAGAAAGTGTTCTTTGGTACTGCCATTTGTTAGGCATTATTATGCTTTGCAAGTTCGATTGACGTTGTCTGAGTTATGGCGTCCACTTTCGAGAGCTTCGGGTGTGGCGGGGTAGAGATGATGATGTTTGGTGTTTAATGGCGCAAGGGCCAGGTGTGGCCAAAGAGCGCCATGCTAATGTTAATGAGCTCGCAGTGGACAGATGGGTTCTGTGATCTTAATGTGCCGTGGGTGTAAAGGGGCCTAAAAGAGATGATCCAAATTCCATAAAATGTAGGAGTAATAAAATTATGGGAATGACTACTGACGTGTACTATGAACATTAGAAGTCATTGAGAAAGAATGATGCAATATATAAAATACGTGAGATGCTAAAATGTCTGGAGCACTTCTGCCTCACCAGAGCCCTTGAAAGCCAAGGACCTAGAGGCATGTGCTATACAAAGAACACTATCGTAGATGTATCCTCTGGAAAGAGAATGCACTAAGGAATAATTGGGCTTGTCACGTGTAGCACAACATCTTTCAAGTAAGCGAGGACTTCTTTGGTCTTAAAAAGCGGTTCTACACCAAGAAACATGGCCGTATGCAGAGGTACGTGATGGCTGTATGCAAAATGAAAATGTTTCCTCCTGTCTCTTTCGGCTTCCCGGCACTCCAAGAAGACGTGGAGGACAGAAAGCCTGTCGCCGCATCTACCACAGGTTGGAGGCTCGTTACTAGTTAGGAAAAAGTTATGAGTGCCGAACGTGTGTCCTATTCTTAGTCTAGTGAACAGGACATCTGTTCTTCGTGTTTTCTTTGTTGGGTACCACAAACCTAACTTAGGCTTAATTACGTGAAGCTTATTACTCGTTTCTGCGTCTCACAAGCGCTGCCAGTGGCTTCGCGGTTTGTTTCTGAGGAAAGGCTTCATGTCTGTGGCAGGGACTGCAGCAGAACGAGTACCCTGCGATGCCATTGATTTGGCCATCATGTCAGCAAGCACATTTCCCTGGATTCCTCCATGGCCACGAACCCAGCTAATAACTACATGTCTGTGCGGTGAGTAGATGTTACATAAGTGTGTGTAGAGTTCATTGAAGACAGGATTTTTATGCTTTCGCAAAGAAATTAGTGGTTTTAGAAGAGTTAACGAGTCTGTGAATATTATTGCTCTGTCAAGCTTCAGTGTCTTTATATGTTTTACTGCAGACAGTACTGCATAGGCTTCTGCAGTCAAGATACTTGTTAGGCGGTTCAACACGTCAGATTCAGAAAGAGAGTGACCAACAGCAGCATAGGATACTCCAGCTAGGGATTTCGACGCGTCTGTGTAAAATTCGTAGCAGAAATACTTCGATTGCACCTCTCGGAAATGTATAGCAATTTGAAGCTCAGGAGCGTGCTTCGAGACCTCTACAAAGGATGTGTCACATTCTATCACCTGCCACTCCCATGGCGGTAATAAATTAGCAGGAGCCATTAGGCGATGTTCGAGTATTCGGACATACATTTCTTCACTAAGTTCTCTTACACGCAGCGACAAAGGAAGTCTCATGGAGGGTCTGTAACGGAAAAGTGTTTCGCACGTTAAGTCGTTCACTGTCGTGAAACACGGATGTTCCTTGTTAGAGCGCACTTTAAGAAAGTAGATGAAGCTGATGTATGTTCTCTGAAAATGTAGTGACCACTCGTCTAACTCTGCATATAGACTTTCGACGGGGCTTGTTCTAAATACGCCGGTGGCGAGGCGGATACCCAGATGATGAACAGGGTCTAACATCTTTAGCGCGCTCGGTGCGGCGGAGTGATAAACCACGGCGCCATAGTCCAGTCGTGATCGAACTAGGCTCCTATAAAGATTCAGTAAACACTTTCTGTCGCTACCCCATGTTGTGTGGGATAGGATTTTAAGTAAGTTCATTGTTTTAAGACATTTTGCGTTAATGTATTTTATGTGTGGAAAGAATGTAAGCCTGGAGTCAAGTATAACACCTAGGAATTTGTGTTCCTTGTTTACGGGTATTCGTTGGCCATATATTACAACAGTGGGATCTGCAGCAAGCCCTTTTTTCTGGTGAAAAGAACGCAAGAACTTTTGTTGGGGTTCACTTTGTACCCGTTTTCGTCTGCCCACTTGGAGACTTTGTTTACGCACTGTTGTACCTGCCTCTCACAGACTGTTAGGTTGCAGGTTTCGAAACCTACTTGTATGTCGTCTACGTAGACGGAGCAAAAATCACATGGGGGTAATATTTTACAAAGCGTGTTCATTTTAACTACAGAGAGCGTGCAGCTCAGTACGCCTCCCTGCGGTACCCCAGTTTCCTGTATGTATACACGCGACAGCGCATTACCTATTTTCACTCGGAATGTACGGTTTTGCAGGTAGCTTTCTATAATGTTTAACATAATGCCACGGATCCCCAGCGGCGATAGGTCACGCAGGATGCCATAGCGCCAAGTTGTATTGTACGCCTTTTCCATGTCGAGAAACACGGATAAGAAGGACTGTTTATGCAGGAAGGCGTCGCGAATGTTTCCTTGCATGCGCACTAGATGGTCGGTTGTAGATCGTCATACTGTAAAGCCACACTGATACGGATCAAGAAATGTATTTAATTCAAGGAAGTGTAAACGTCGAAGGTTTATAATTTTTTCAAAGAGTTTGCATATACAACTTGTGAGGGCAATCGGGCGATAACGTGTTGCTAATGTGGGGTCTTTGCGCTGTTTAAGAATCGGAACGACCAACGCTTCTTTCGATGCGGTAGGGAGGTATCCCGCAGCCCATATTGCGTTAGAGTGCTAGCAGAGTAATTTGAGTATCACTGGGGAGGTGTTTAATCATGTCGTACATGATCCTGTCCGTTCCAGGTGCGGAGCTGACATGCAGTCAGGGAGGCTCTCAACTCGGCAATGTTAAAAGGCGCGTTGAAGGGTTCATTCTGTCTGCATTTGCGGTCGATAGCCTTGTGTTCTGCTTCTTTTTTTGTGTTTTAGAAATGCCTTGGAGTAATGGTTAGAACTGGAAACGTGCTGGAAGTGTTCGCCAAGGGCGTCTGCTTGGTCTTCCAAGCGGTTTGCTTCACCCTTTACTAGGGGCAACGGATGAATTTCTTGCCCCTTAAGCCTTTTCAGCCCATCCCATACTTTAGATTCTTGAGTATACGAGTTTATACCAGATAGAATACTCTGCCAGCTTGCCCTCTTTGCCAGTCGTCGCGTCCTTCTTCCCTGCGATTTAGCCTGTTTAAATTCTATTAGATTTTCTACTGTAGGACTTTCGCGTAGTTTGCTCCAAGCTTTATTTTGTCTCTTCCGCGCTTCTCTACAATCGTCATTCCACCAGGGGACCCGTCTTTTTGATGAAGTGCCTCTTGTTTGAGGAATGAACTTTTCAGCGGCGTGATAAAAGCGGTGAAGTATGAAGCAGCATGATTTATAGTAAAATTATCTATAAAATCCCGTGATACGTTAGTTGATTCCCTAAAACGTTCCCAATCAGCTAAGGCCAGTTTCCAGCAAGGGAAGTGTGGATGGAAGTCATGTTTGTTTACGAAGTTCATCGTTACTGGAAAGTGATCACTTCCGAATGGGTTTTTAATTACATGCCATTCTAAATCAGGAAAGATGGAAGCGGATCCGATCGGCAAGTCTATTGATGAGTACAAGTTATGATGTGGGTTATAATACGTTGCTTCTTTCTCATTAAAGAGACACGCACTGGTGATTAAAAGGAAATTTTCAATGAGACGGCCCCTCGCGTCGCATCGCGAGTCTCCCCACATTATGTTATGAGCGTTAAAATCTCCCACGAGTATATAAGGCTCGGGGAGCTGGTCAGTGAGCTTATAAAAGTCTGTTTTTTCGAGACGCTGGTTCGGCGGTATATAAATAGAACACACAGTTACTATTTTATTAAAAATAATGGCCTGAACAGACACTGCCTCAAGGGGCGTGTTAAGCGCGACGGGTCGGCTATTATTGCTACACCGCCGTGGCATTAGCCTCCTCACGGTCTTTCCGGAAGATGGTGTAGTTTCGAAGAAAATTTCTATTGGTAGGTTTGAGGTGTGTCTCTTGAACACACAGCAGCTTCGGATTATGTATGTGTATTATTTCTCTAATGTCGTCGAGATTATGTAGAAGTCCTCGAACATTCCACTGCAGTATTTGTGTCTCCATTTTGATAAATGTGTTGGGTGCTGTGTGTTTAAGAAACGGATTAGTTCACAGACGCTTCGAAGGCGCCGTGACGGGAGTTTTATCACTTTTGGAGCGATCGAGAGGGCCTCGCTGCTCCTTAGGCGCTGGTGGCGCCGTGCGGCTGGTGGTTGTATCCATCGCCTCTTGCAAGGCACTGGACACGCGCTCTTCCAAGCGCTTTGTTTGGCGTGAAGGCCTCGGCACGTCGTACTAGGCCTTCGGGGTCACCTGCCCGGAGGTAGATGGCCCCGTCTGCTGGGTCGGCGTAGCAGCACTAGCTGCATCCGCCGGCGGGATTGATGGTGTCACTGCCGCCTCACTGGGTGTGGGACGGTCAGCCGCCGGAGACCGTTGTGGCGCTGCCTCCTGACGCGCCACATCGGCAAGTGTGTTTTTGGGCAGGTAAGATACCCGCCTGCGTGCCTCTTTGAAAGATATGTTTTCTTTGACTTTGATTGTCACAATTTCTTTCTCCTTCTTCCAGGATGGGCGCAACCGCGAGTATGCGGCGTGCTGCCCTTCACAGTTTACACAATGGAGAGTGTTCTCACAAGTTTCAGAAGTATGTTCGTGGGCACTGCACTTCGCACAGGTTTGACGGCATCGGCAGCTCTGCGAACTGTGGCCCAAACGTTGGCATTTGAAGCATCTGAGAGGATTTGGCACATACGGCCTAACGCGGAGCTTGATGTACCCGGCCTCTACAGACTCAGGCAGAATACTTGAGGCGAAAGTCAATAGAAGGTGTTTGGTCTTGATTTCTTTGCTGTCACGTCTGATCGTTATTCTTTTAACATTGATAACATTCTGGTCACTGAAGCCCTCCAAGAGCTTATCGTCAGTGAGCTCCAGCAAGTCATCGTCCGAGACAACACCGCGGCTTGTGTTCATCGTACGGTGCGGGGTTACAATTACTTGGGTTTCCCCAAATGACACTAGTTTTGTCAATTTTTCGTAATGTTTCTGATCGCGGAGCTGTAAGAGCAGATCAGCGCTTGCCATCCTCGACGCCTTATAACCTGGACCAAAGACTTCAGTCAGTGTCTTAGAAACAAGGAATGGTTTAGCTGGTTTTTCAGAGTGGATCACGTGAAAACGAGCGAAAGATTCTTCATCGGTGCGCCCTCTTTTCTGAGGGCGATCAGGAAGCGTAGGGAAGGATGTTGCCATAAAGGAATTGAATTTTCGGCAATGACGCCAGCCACCCGCCATGGAGACGCACCACAAGGGGACACTACAGGGACTGTAAGAACAGGTCCTGTACACGCCAGCTGTACGTCATCACTATAACCAAATATGAAATAACCTAGGTTGGCTATTCACACAAGGTTAACCCTTGCTGCCTGGAAAAATTGGAAAAGAAGCCGGGAGAACACAGGAAAGGTGGAAAGTGAGAGAAAGACAAAGGCTGGAGGGAGAGAGAGACAGGAAAGGGCAACTACCGATTTCCCCCCGGTGGGTCAGTCCGGGGGTGCCGTCGATGTGAAGCAGAGGCCAGAGAGGTGTGTTGCCTCCGCCGGGGGGCCTTAAAGGTCCAAACACCCGCATCGGCTCAACCTCCAGGATCTCCCTTTCCCCAGACACGGCTAAGCCGCGCACGGCTACACGCGGGAGGGTCCAACCCTGGTGTGCTCGGGTGCGTGGTGTCGCAACACACCAAATGCCTGCTTACGCAGACGCCCCTGTGGGGAGGGGTATAGATTCTTCTCTACAGTCTGTGGTGTGCGAGTATGTCCGTGTATTCGCGCAGTACAGGTTCGTCTGGAGAGTTCGTTATTCTGTCTTCTAGCGAGGATGCCCGGTTAGTATATTCTCCAGCTGCAGTATGAGCTGCGTTGTTGCATGCTAGGGACGGGTGTTCTGGCGTCCAGACTTTGTAGAGTTGAGGTAAGAGATTAGTGTGTTCAAAGATGCGTAAGGCGGCTGTCGATATTCTGCCAATCGTATAATTGTGACACGCTATTTGCGAGTAGGTCAAGATCGTGACGTAATCGGCTGAGCTATCCATGATGGCTAACCTCTTCCTGCTTGTCTTTGCCTGGTGCAGCGTGTACCATGGCCGCTCCATCTTCTTGCTTTAGTTTGCTAACTATACTAAACCAGTATGCCTGCCTGCCCCATTACTTGGCATAGTCGGTGTACCTGGCCGTTTCGTCTTTCCCATAGGACCGCTGCAGAGCGCGCACTGCTGCCTCTATTCTTGCTACGTAGTGTTCCGGGTTCAAGCTTCGTGGGACAAGAGACGTTCCTGTTTGGTTCCTGATTTGCTGTGGGATTCGCTGCTCTCGATAGTGTCTGGCTGTTCCCTTACGAAAATGCCTATTGACATTATTTAGAACTCCTACCGACTTTCTGTTTACTTTATTGACAGTCTATTTACATTTACATTCAAGTAATGTTTGTTCATAGACTGTCAAAATACTTATTCTTACTTTTGTATAACAATTTTTTAAAGTACACCGTTAAATGATTTTCTTGTTACTTTTGTAGAAAGAATATTTTAAATACGCCGTTTAAAGACTTCCTTCTATCTTACTTTTGTATAAAGAAAATTTTAAATACGCCGGTAAAAGATTTCCTTCTCACTTTTGTATAAAGAATATTTTCAGCACACCGTTAAAAGGCTTCTTTCTTACTTTTGTATGTAGAATATTTTGAATGCCCCGTTAACGTATCTTCTTCTAGCTTTTGTCTAAATAACAACTTTAGTACTCCGTCAAAAGGCTCATTACTTTTGTGTAAAGAATGTTTTACTATACATCATCAAAATATTTTTTTGGAGGACATGTATCCTCAGTACGTCCACAGCTCGTTCTACTTGCCGAAAAATATTTAGAATGGGAAGTAACTTGGGAGTTTTTGATTAATTTTTCTAACACACATTAATGCCGATATATGACATACTCAGGGATCAGTTCTTTGTATTACATTGACACGTGTACTTGTTTGTCTCTATCGGGCGACAGGTTTCACCGCCTAACAAATGGTATCGTACAGCGCAGGACGCGCCTGCATGTATCAGAAGTTTCTGGAATGCTACCGATGGTTCCATCCGCTGTCTGTGACCGAACCTTGTGTAATCTGAGTGCATGTGTGCGCGACGCGAATAATGTAGAACCTTGTGTAAGGCACGTGGGTCGCAGCGATTACTCTGGAACGTTCGACCACTGATGTATAAAAGCCGACGCGCTTGACCCGCTGATCAGATTTTCGGCGATCGCCAACCGTGTTCGCCGCTATCGGTGTGCTATAAGTGTAGCCTGTGTTTGTGGGCACAGGTTCGCCCAATGAAAGTTAGTTTCGTCTTTCATCGTATTCGAACTCTGTTCTTCATACGTCACTCCACGTGATATTTTCGTTCATGTACCAGGCGCCCGCGACAAGCCGTGACCCAAGCGCGGACCGCAAAGAGAACACCAACGTAGTCCCGGACCAGCGAGCAAGCCGCCGCCTTCAGCAGCTGCCCCCAGAGCACGGATTTCTACCTGACAAGACCAAGAAAATTGTGGCCAAGACAACCCCAATGGTAGCTCCAACGTCCCCCATCGTGCTGCAGCAGCCCAGGGAGCCTCCGACGTTCCGCGGTTCAACATACGAGGACCCTGAAACCTGGCTTGAGACGTATGAGAGGGTCGCTGCATTTAACAGCGGGAACAGCGACGTCAAACTGCGACATGTCTTTTTTACATTGGAAGACGCTGCCAGGACATGGTTCGAGAACCGAGGAGCCACGTTAACGACCTGGGACCTTTTCCGAAGCGGCTTCCTGCAGACATTCACAAGCGTCGTACGTTGAGAACGAGCCCAAGCAGTACTAGAAATCCGAGTGCAGCTGCGTAATGAGACCACCGCGATTTTTAAAGAAGAAATGAGCCGCCTATTCCGCCACGCCGACCCGGAAATGTCCGAGGAAAAGAAAGGCCGCCTACTGATGCGCGGTGTAAAGAAGGAACGTTTTGCCGGAATGGTACGGAGCCCACCGAAGACCGTCGAGGAGTTTCTTCGCAAGGCCACCAGCATCGAGAAGACACTGGAAATGTGGAACCGGCAATTCGACCGCCGCACGAACTCGACAAACTACGCCATAGTTCACTCACTGGCCACCAACGATCTGCGCGAGACTATCCAAGCGGTTGTGCGGGAGGAGCTACAACAGCTGTTCCCTTCATCACAGCCTCAAGTGCCTTCAATTGCCGACGCCGTCCGTGAGGAGCTCCAACAACTCAGAGTAGCCCCTGAATCACCGCAGCCTCAGCCGCAAGCGATGACATACGCCGCTGTGGTCCGCCGTCACGTACCACCTCCGCGCCCACGGCAGGGCCCAGTGACGACAAGGTTCCATCGTCCGCCACCACCTCCACCGTCAGCACGCCAACCCATCACCCCACGCAGCATGTCAAGGAAGACTGACGTTTGGCGCTCCTCCGACCACCGTTCGCTTTGCTATCACTGCGGAGAAGCCGGGCACATCTACTGTCGATGCCCATACCGGGAGATGGGACTACGAGTGTTCGCCGTTAACGCGCCGCCACCACAGACTGGCGAACGACCTCACGATGTCACCGACTACCTCGCCACCACTCAGTGGAGCCCTCGACGACCGTCCCGTTCGCCGTCACCAGGCCGCTACCTGTCGCCACAGCGCCGACCACACACCGGCTCAGCTCGCGGCCACTCTGCGAGCCCATATCAGGAAAACTAAAAGCAGCAACTGATGGAGGTGCGGTTCCTGTTCGTCGAACTGACGAAGATCCTCCGCCGCCCACGAAGACGACGAAGAAACCATCTCGACGACATAATAACGACTCGCCGTTGTCCCCACGAAGTCGGGATGCCAAGACTACACCGACGAAAGACGACTTGACGACGCGACGTTCCAACTTAAGTTCAACACGACGCAGCCGTGATCCGACGCCAAGACCTAACTGCAACGTCCGACAAAGAACCACCGATCTCGACGTGCTTGTCGATGGCCACGCACTTACCACCTCAGTGGACACAGGGCCTGATTACTCCGTCATGAATGGACACATGGCCGCCCAGTTGAAGAAAGTTAAGACTGCATGGGAAGGCCCTCAAATTCGGACCGCTGGAGGACACCTCATAACGCCGACTGGAATGTGCACGGCAAGAATTACCATTCACGACCGGACTTACCCTGCCACCTTCATTATCCTCCAACAGTGTTCACTAAACGTCATTATCGACATGGACTTCCGGAACCAACACGGCGCAATCATCGACCTGAAGTCGAAGTCAATAACGCTGTAGGAAGATCAAGCGGTACCGCCGGAGAGCCTTCCTAGTCTCCGCGCCTTGAGTGTGCTCGAAGATCGAGTGAGCATCCCGCCTCGCTCCAGCATTGTTATTTCGGTCAGCACCGAAACACCTGCTAACGTAGAAGGCGTCATTTCAGGCGCCCAACGCCTACTGCTCGATCGCGAAATTTGCGTCGCAAGAGGAATAGCGTCGCAAGAGGAATAGCTCGACTGCACGGAGGAAAGACGAAAGTGTTGCTGACAAACTTCACCGAGGAGTTCAGGCACATCAACAAGGGCACGACGATCGCATACATCGAGGAAATTCTCGAAACCAGCAATGCGTTTGTCCTCTCAGATTCTGCCGCATCTACCCTGACGACCGTAGTTCCCGAACGAGACTTCGACATAAATCCTAGCCTCCCCATCATTAAGCAACAACAGCTCACACGTTTACGTCGACAATACAAAGAGTGCTTTTCGACGTCATCAAGGATTCGACAAACGTCAATCGAAAGGCATCGCATATTAACCTAAGAGTGTGCTCGACCTCTCCGCCAGAGTACTTATCGAGTTCACGAGAACGTGAGAATATAAGGCACCAAGTCGACGAAATGCTGCGCGACGACAACATCCAGCCGTCAAAAAGCCCGTGGGCTTCTCCACACTGACGCCAGTAGCCTAGGCGTCGGTGCCGTCCTTGTCCAGAGGAAAGACGGACTTGAACGGGTGATATCTTATGCTAGCCGGTCGCTATCAAAAGCGGAAAGCAATTATTCTACGACTGAAAAGGGATGCCTCGCCATCATTTTAGCTACAGCAAAATTCTGCCCTTACTTATATGGGAGGCCATTCAAAGTGGTCAGCGACCATCACGCGTTGTGTTGGCTACCTAACTTAAAGGACCCTTCAGGACGGCTGGCGCGGTGGAGCCTCAGACTACGAGAATACGACATCGCTGTAACCTACAAGACCGGACGAAAACATTCAGATGCCGATTGCCTATCACGCGCCCCCATTGACCCGCCGCCGCGAGATGACGATGATGTCGACGCCTTCCTTGGAATAATAAGCGCGGAAGACTTCACTGGGCAGCAACGAGCGGACCCGGAGCTAAGAGGCCTCGTCGATTATTTTGAAGGGCACACTGACATTGTCCCTAGGGCATTTAAGCGCGGATTGTCTTCATTCACCCTTCAAAACAACCTACTAGTGAAGAAGAACTTCTCACCAGTCCGCGCCAACTACCTTCTTGTTGTTCCGTCGGCGCTGCGTCCAGAAGTACTGCTCGCCCTACATGACGATCCGACCGCTGGGCACCTCGGTTTCTCCCGGACGCTATCGAGGATACAAGAAAGGTATTACTGGCCACGCCTAACCGCCGATGTCGCCCGTTTCGTCAAGACATGTCGAGACTGTCAATGACGCAAGACACCACCGACAAGGCCAGCGGGATTACTACAGCCGATCAAGCCTCCTTACCGACCTTTTCAGCAGATCGGGATGGACTTGCTGGGACCGTTTCCGACATCAACTTCCGGAAATATCGTCATGGCGACGGGCTATCTCACCCGCTTCGCTGAAACAAAAGCTCTACCGAAACGCAGCGCAGCCGAAGTGGCGAAATTTTTCGTCGAGAACATCCTGCTGCGACATGGTGCTCCAGAAGTCCTCATCACCGACAGAGGAACGGCTTTTGCAGCAGAGCTCACCCAAGCCATTCTGCAATACAGCCAGACAAGCCACAGGAGGACAACTGCCTACCACCCGCAGACGAATGGTCTCACGGAGTGCCTGAGCAAGACCCTCGCCGACATGCTAGCAATGTACGTCGACGTGGAACACAAGACCTGGGATGCCGTCCTGCCGTACGTAACATTCGCTTACAACACGGCGGTGCAAGAAACAACATAGATCACACCGTTTAGGCTGGTTTACGGCAGGAACCCGACGACGAGGCTCGACGCCATGCTGCCGCACGTCACTGACGAAGGGAATCCTGACGTCGCTACCTATCTCTAGCGCGCCGAAGAAGCCCGAGAGCTCGCCCGCATACGGATCAAGAACCAGAAGCGTACCGACAGCCGACACTACAACCTCTGACGACGCTTTGTCGGGTACCAGCCCGGCGACCATGCTTGGGTATGGACCTCGATACGCCGACGAGGACTGAGTGAGAAACTATTGCGACGCTATTTCGGACCCTACAAGGTCATCCGACGTATTGGCGCCCTGCACTATGAGGTCGTGCCAGACGGCATTTGGCATTCAGAGCGGCGCCGCGCACGATCTAATGTGGTCCACGTGGTGCGCCTTAAACCCTTTTACAGACGCTGATGAACTTTCCCTATTGTGTTGTTTTTTTTTTGGTACAAGTGATTTTCTATATTGCTTTCGTTTGCAGCATCGGGTCGATGATATTTAAGAGGGGGGTATTGACACGTGTACGTGTCTGTCTTTATCAGGCGACACGTTTCACCGCTTAACAAATGTTATCGTACAGCGCAAGACGCGCCTGCATGTATCGGAATTTTCTGGAATGTTATCGATGCTTCTATCCTCTGTCTGTGACCAAACCTTGTGCGAGTGAATGAAGTAACTTTATTACGGTCAAAAGAAGACGCAGGGGATACCCCGCGCCACCCGGCTAGTCCCACGTAGGGACCGCCAAGCCGAGCTTGACGGCCCGATCGCGGTCACTCAGGACGGCCAGGGTTTGGTCGTTGAGTTCGGGGCTGCCCAAGAGCGCAGTCCATCTATCGTAATCTGATTGCATTTGTGCGCGACGCGAATAATGTAGAACTTTGTGGAAGGCATGTGGGTCCCAGCGATTACTCTGGAACATTCGACCACTGATGTACAAAAGCCGACGCGCTTGACCCGCTGATCAGATTTTCAACGATTGCTGACCGTGCCCGCCGCGCTGTCGTTGTGCTATAAAGGTAGCCTCTGTTTGTGGGAACAGGTTCGTCCAATAAAAGTTAGTTTCATCTTTCACACCATCGCTACTGTGTTCTTCATACGTCACTCCACGTGACAATATCACAATTCCAATCCAAGTCGGTACAGGATTTTTGACGGAGGGCCACTAAAATCTTTAAAGAATTATGTTGGTAAACTGTTAGAACTAATCTTTCTAAAGGTTCTACTGGACAACGTGAGCGTGCGGTGACGTCAGCACACTTTGAGAAAACTTGCTTGCGCTACACAACATGACCGGTGTTATAACGGAGTACTGTGCAGGCCGCGCACCAGTTACACATGTTTATCCCGGCTTAAGGCTTGTTAATTAGAGGCCGATTTAAGCTTGAGCAGTCACCCCTCCCGCTCGCCGCACGCGTGCGGTTGTGCGGAATACTGCACATTTCGCACGCTGGTTCGCAAATTTTGCTATACACTGGGCTCGAACATGCAGTGTAAACCGAAATGTGTGTGCCACTCCGAGAAAATTGCAAATTTTCACCGGACCACATGCGTGCGGACAGGCGGGTGGTGTGGCGTGGGGCTCGTGCGTAAATCGGCCCTTACCACGCACTGCTATTTCAAGGCCACCAAATAGTTTGCGACGAGATAATCAGGTCAGTGCACTCCGCGATATAAATAGTACGCCCTAAGCCGTTTCCTTTCCCTCCCCTCTTTCCCTGTCTCCACTTTATATCCCTCCCACCTTGCCCTTCGCCTTTCGTCTTATAGTGTCCTTATAATCATGACCTGATTATAATTATGACCTGATTATAGTGAATGCTCACTGGACGCGAGAGAATAGCGACACTGCACTCTTTCAATGGATAAAAAACGTCAATCGCATTCCCTCTTTCTTTCCACCGAAAAGACCCATTGTCCACCTCACCTCCGCTCATGGCCGCTTCCCTTTCTATTATTTCCGCTTTCACCTTTTATCCCACAGTAACTGTGCCTGTGGTAATCCTCGCACAGACTTGCTTCACTACTTCATTGACTGTCCCCTTACATCTCACATTGCTAATCCCCTTAAAGAGAATCTCCCCTCTACCATTACACCTGATCGTTACCTCTCCTTTCTTACAGATCAAAGAAAGCGCGCGCTTCTTATTCGTCTATATCGATTCATTTCATCGTTCACTTTCCCGGACTCCTCCTAATTCCTTCTACAATCATACCTTTTCCTTAATCGGTTTCCTTTCCCTCCCTTCTTTCCCTGTCTCGACTTTATATCCCTCCCACCTTGCCCTTCGCCTTTCGTCTTATAGTGTCCTTGGTTATGCCAACCAAGGTGGAGCTTGTCTCCGGGGACACTATGGACGGAATGGCTGCTTTATTCTTTTGGCAGTTTAGCTTCTCTTCCCATCCTTCTCTGTGCCCTAGATACACCTTCTCAACCTGCCTGACATCATTTTCAGCTTTCTTGCAGATCTGTTGACCTGCAGTCCAGTGGATTCTGCAACCCCTCTGCTGCCTGATGTCAAGTCACCCCTACCGGAACCATCCGGTTATGCCAATACTCCTCCAGGCCGGTGCAGTCTGGTCTACCGGAAACTCTGCACCGCTTTTCGGAATGCTGATGGACCTGCTGGCCTCCTTGGACTATGCTCTCTTAAGACGTCCTGGTTCCTTTTCCCCCTTTTTCCTCCTACTCAATAAAAAATTGGACGCAACGAGACCTCACCAGTCCCACGCCGATGCAGACAAGTCCTCCGCCGTCCTATCCCCTCCTGGTATGCATAAACATTCTCTGTTGGTTTACCTCGGTTTTTTTTTCTTAATAATTGGCTTTACTTCAAATTACTTCAAATTCCATTTTGGGTTTCTACCCCTCTTCATTTAATTTTGATTGGCTTAAAGCTGCTATACCTTGGTGGTGCGGCTTTCCCTCATTTTTATTTAGATTATTTTTGTTTTACGAGGGGCTCAAAATACGCCCTAAGCCGGAACGTGTCAGCACAGTAGCTCGACGATATTTGTTTTAAAGAAAAATAAGAGCCGAAACTCAGGGTAAGACGGAGCTGGAACGTTGCCGCTCCAACATTCAAAAGGCTGCAAAATACAGCTGCTGCTGAGTGAGAGCGAGTGTTGACCTGAGTAAGCGTACAGGTCGAAAAGAAACAAAAACTGAACTCTTTTCAAGTGAGTCTTTTCTGTGAAAAAAGAATTAAATTATCCTTACTGCATAAAAAATGTAACTTTGTTCGCGTCCCTATTCGCGCGCTTTCGTCCATGCCTCCTACCGACGGCTTTTGCACATTAAAGGAAACTAATAGGACGTTGCATCAAAGTTAAGGCAACGTAACTATGTCAATGATCTGCTTTACTGTGATGGTACCTTGCTGTGTGAGAAAACAGAACGAAGAGGAATAATTATGCACTCTTAATATTCAGGGATTTCCCTTTACAACACGGCGACAAAATTATGAGCTCCGACAAGGTGTTGCGGTGCCCTTATGAAATACGTAATTACGGCATTAATTACGGCCCTTATGAAAACGTAATTAAGGGTCTTTAGTTTAGGGCAAAGAGGGTCTTTAGTTCCGCGGTGGTCAAGGCGAAGCGGGTGGATGGAAAGAATGTCACATGCCTCTCTCGCGCATGCGCACAAATTTGACAGTGCTGCTAGTCAAGGCAAAGAGGGAGATCATTGCAATCGCCATCAGTTCCTCTGCGACGCCGGCATGGTATGGTCGGAGCGATCTACTTGTTTGGTCGCGTATTGTAGCAGGAACCTGGCTTTTTTTGCTGCTGTTTATGCTTATGCTGTGTTGTAGCTGATTCATCCACGCAAGCCAACCCGCAACGTGCTTGCGAAGCCCACGTCGCTTTCTTCGTTCCGTGATGTGAACGTTTCTGCAGCTTCTTTGGCAGCTGCCGTGCAGTGTCGCATGAAGTGATGGTGATATAATATTGGCACTGTCCGTGTTTTTAACTGCACACTACACAGGTATCAAACAGCTGTTCCTCAAGACGGCACTGCACCGAAGTTTTGTCTGTCTCCAACTTAAAATAAAAGGTATGTTCTTTGCCATCGTTTTCATAAAGATCTTATTTTGATGCTATCTTGATTTCATTTTCTTTTGTCGCATTTTGGCAGGTTACATTAGCGCGAACTGTAATGACGTGAAATGTTTTAAGAACGATTTTTTTAAGGATTTGAACAACGCCACGTCATGCGGTTCACTTACAGTTGCTATAAACACGAAGCGCATAGACATTACTTTTTCACAGCGGTCGTGATGACTTAATGTGTGGTAAATATTGTCTGGTCATGAACTCATTCTTTGCTGTTTCCTACTCTGGCTGTACAGAATGAGAGGTAGTGAAATATGGAGCGTATAGTTTCACGGTTCACAATGACCTAGGTTGCACTGGTTAAACAAGTGCAAATGTGAAAGAAAATAATTCGCACTTGTCTAACCACTGCAACCTATGTCATTGTGAGCCCGTATTTTTTGACACTGATATTTTGTATTCAAGTAAAAATAAACGAACACGTGAATTACAGTAGCGTTCCACATAATAAGGCATGCTTAAAAATTCATCAGTCAGCGAATGGTTGCTATCACTGACAAATAATTTGTATTCTTCAATACTGCTTCAAGCTTCGTAATCTGTTTATATTAAAATGGATGCCTCGTTTCGCACATGCTCGGTGCAGCTAGCTGGCGCTTTTTACGTTCTGTGTATTTCCAAAAATAAACAATTGTGAATAAGCGCTCGCTTATCCACCTTCTCTGCGTTCGCGTCTATTGTGAATCAATTTCATCATGAATAAACCATGTAATTGGCTTTTTGTGTAAGCAACTTATTTATGTAGATAATTGGTCAAGAAAACATTTTGGGAAACCGAAATTAGTCAGGCCACAACAGTGGGGGGGGGGGGGGGGGACTAAACAATGGTTTTAGGCTGTACCCTTTTTTGCGGAAACGACCTTGCACACTTTCCTAACTTTAATAACACGTAGTAAACACAACGCAGCAAAGGATATTCATTGCAAAATGTGCCCCATCCTTGCCATTTTCTCTGCAAGTAAAGAGGGCTCACGTCTACCATTTCAGCATTCACGTGAACTTGCATGTGAACCTTGTTAAAAAGCTGTTCTATATATGTGATGTGCTAACCTGAACATGATGTTAACACTGACCATCTTTCTGTGCAGGGTTCACTTTGCAAACATTCGCAGAGACGTCAGCTGTGAATGTCAAAAATACATTATCATTGATGCTTGTTAGAGATTATGCGACAGCTGCCATGGCGTAATGAACTGTCATTATTTATTGATTCTTTTTAATAATTTCTCTATTACTTTTCTCATAATTTTGTGTAAATGTTTTTCTGTGAATAAAGTTCTTTTAATGCAAAGTTGCATCTGTTTTCCATGTACATGCACCTTCTAGGTTGCCTATTGCCTTTTACCAACATGTTGACACATACGGATAGATGCTGCTAGGGGGCTAGTAAAACGTCAGTAGCAAGTACATAAGCACATGTAAGCCACAATGTTACTATACAGCCTAATTACTTGTGTTGGTTGACGGTTCCTACAATGTTTACAGACCATCTATGTACATGCTTCAATTGACGTACGGTGGCCAGTTGTTGACTGTCTAGGGTGTATAAAAAAAATTTAATACGTGATTGGTAGGAAGTTTTTACTATTTACAAGAGCCATTTCATTGTGATATCAATTAGGACACCGAAGGGGCGTTCGTGCCGCCGACGTCGAGCTGTCTCGATCGTGACGCGCGCGAGCAGCACGCGCATGGAGAGTTTCATTTTGCTGCAAAAGCGGCGAAGCCAAGTCGATCGCACGCAAGGTATGATACCGGGCTGGCTAGTTGTTCATCGTGTTTAACGCTGTGTAAACAAAATGAATCATCGTCACAATTCGCTTAATTGACTCTGCCGTATCTAGGACAGCGCTCTGGCTTCTGTATACAGCTGCCATTAGCGGTGTGCGTTCACACATTATCTTTGCTCCTAAGAAACTGTACTAAGAAGCTGTGTAAGAAGAAGTACTAAGTACCAATACGACACCATAGAGCATACACTGGTGTGGCCGGAAAGAACAGTAAACGTCAAGCTAAACCTAGCGCTGCCAAACGCCAAAAGGTTTCCTATGTTTCCGTCTTTCTCGTCTCGTGCACGATAGAGCTGCGTCGTCAGGGACGCCGTTGTCAACATTAGACAGTAGACAGTTTTAGTTACACGTACGTAGAGGCTTTGCGTACGTAGAGCTTCCACGTGTCAGCAGTGCGCATGCGTAAAACGTAGCGGGCGCGCGCGCGTCTCACGGACGTACGTGAGATTCAATTCTTTGCGTGCGTTTCTTGCGCACGTAGACAGCTTCGCGTGGGAGTTCCGCGAGATCACGAACAAGCGATAGCGGGCCGCGCGTGCGCAGATGGCTCGCATCGAAACACGGCGGCAGGATTGAATTGGCTACCGCCGTGTTCACATTTCCCGATAGATGGAGTTACGGGGTCCCTTTTGGCGTGCGTCGCGTACGTGTAGCTCAGGTACGTAGACTTTTCACGTTTGCCTACGTGAGGCCTCTATGTACGTGTAACTAAAGCTGTCTATTATCGCGCTACGG
The DNA here is from genome assembly GCF_038994185.2 of Dermacentor albipictus. Taxonomy (NCBI): domain Eukaryota; kingdom Metazoa; phylum Arthropoda; class Arachnida; order Ixodida; family Ixodidae; genus Dermacentor; species Dermacentor albipictus. Next base: position 88,846,940 of record NC_091827.1, on the reverse strand, counting down.
CGTAGTGAAACTACATGTAGCTGTTACAGCGTTGTTTCTGCTGCGCAGCAGCAGTAGTCTCGCGTTCTGGGCACCGCCATGTTGCCTCCGCGTATTGTTAAAGCAGCGTGCGAGGAGCTAAGGTGCAGCGCTAAGCCTCGTTATAGCTGTCAACGCTTCGTCTTCTGGCGAAACTGTTACATATCGTACGAATGTGCGTAATTATTGGAGTTAACAACAGAAAACGTACGCAAGAGTTCTGCACACTTGCGTAGAATAAAATCCATTGGTAGAAATTTTAAACCCAGGTTTCGCTTCTGTCGGCTCTTTCAGTTTAGCTGTTCTCGTGCTTTGTAGGAACAAGTTGTTCCCAATGTGTTATTGTCACTGCACGTAGTTTTATTGCAATGGCTTAAAATCGATCGCCGAGGCAATGGTAACCTTAAGGCATGTACAGACCAAGATTATCCGGTGAGTCCCGGCTGGGCCTGTTCATATAGTCCGAGGCCCGGGCCGGGTCTGCTCGTGCAAACATGGGCCGTGCAGTGCTCTAGTCGTGCATGCGTACCGTCTCGTCATTCTTTAAATTACTCCCCGCGCTGTCCCTACCCTATACCGCGCTTTTCTGACGCGCGCACTGATAGTGGTTCTGCAAATTCACCGTGAAGAATAGTATCCCTTTCGGAAGGCTACCAGCATAATTCCTGTGACTGTGCTAGTACAGCCTGCATATGGCCTTCCGGCTGGAATGCTGTCCCCCACAGACGGCGACGCGTGCGGTGTGACTCACTCGTATCCTCTAAAAGCTGATTGTGCCTCTCTAAGTGAGCGAACGAGAATACCTTCATAGATTTCTAAAGAGCTTGTGGCAAATAACCGCTCGAGGTTCCGATTGCAGAAAAATGACGCTCCGGTACGGCGTTTGCGCGGGAACCATAACACGATATCATTGATCATTCGCTGAAAACGACCACCAGATTAAGTGAGCCTGCACTGTAATTATGTAAAATATGTAAATTACCTAGAGTCGCGCGAACCTCTCACTAGAAGCGAATGAAACCTAGGCCCCCTGTATCTGTGGGCGCAGTTCACCTTGCCTTCCCAATGCGGCTAGGTCACCTGTTATTTGAAGGCCGTGTGAGAACTCTTGAAGGTACATGTGTTCAATTTTGCCTGAGTTGTGCGAGTAGGGGCTTTAAAAAGACTTGGTGGTGGCGTATTGCCTGGACAGCAGTGTTGCAATGGATGTTTAGTGCACCAGATTTTGAATTTCCGTTTTGCTTGAGCTGACGGTAAACCTACCTAAATTTATATTGTCTTGTAGTACCCACTCTGTCAATCCAAGTATACTGTATGGCCCAGCACGCCGACGTAACCATCACGATTGATTTACACTCGGCCTCCTTCATCATTCAGTTGATGACACAACTGTGCTGTTTATCTTTATGTTTGATAAACTGTTCCCCTCTGCCATGCTAGCAATACTAGTTTTACTCTTCGATAACACAATGTACCGCTTAATATTTTCGTAAACTCCACATTTCACATATACAATCTTTGGCTGTTTTTCACTTTCACCCGCTAGGGAGAACCAGCGTCCGGGTGGTCTGCTTCCCTGGTCCTGCACGCTTGCTGGCTAGAGCGTTAGTATACTCTGCTAGCTTCTTCGTGCGCATTCTTGTAATGTGCAGTATTCTCTGAGTCAAGCCGGTTTTCTGTATCTGCTTCTCTACGTTCAAGGAACAGGGCCTCGATGCGTTCTGTCTCCGCTCAGAGAAGAAGAGTGCATTGGGCTGACAAAGCTAAAGGCGTGCATATACGTAGTCCGGCGTAAGGAAGACGCGGTTCACTGCGTGGAGGAGTTACGCTACATCGGCGAAAATTGGACGTTCTACAGTCTAGCGTGGCTGTCGCGGGGATGCAGCATGTCCTATCTGACGCCGGCGCCGCTGGAGCAGAGTGCGTCACGCACTATTTTGGCTGACCAGCCCCATTGTGGCCTGTATATAGTTCGAGTTCACTGGAGCGATCTTGTTAAGTTTGCGCCTTCGACAAACAGCAAAACGCTCGCTCGCCGCGCACTTGTGCGTTTGCACTGCGGCCGGTCACGTTTACCGTGCAGGGTTACGCTTTTGCGACTTTAGCGTCTCCGACATGACGGTTCTGACTTCACCGGCAGCTGCCTGGTACACTGGGAGCGCTGGATTCGTCGACCGAGCTGACAACTACCGCCACCTGTAGGAAACGATGAGGTAGCTGAGGCTCGGCACGGCCTGACTAGAAGGGCATACCGTCTTGGCCGGCTGTGTCATCGGCGTAAGGGGCGCGTAAAGTCACGGCCAGACAGGCCGAAATCTTGCCGTGGTAATGTTTCATCCATTTCGTCCTGGTGGCATCGCATTCTTACATGGCTTGCCACCGCATCTGCATCATGGCCGACGCGTCGCGTTCTCCTTCGTCACAAATGCAGCATGCGGTTCCTGCTTACAGCACTTCTGGCGCTGTGTCGGAAAAGCTTTCGTTCATCTACTTCGACGGGTACAATGTAGAAACACGCGAAGTATCTGTAAGATGATGCACAATGGGATATGATCGATTGAGAATATCGCCCCTGAATATAAGTTACATTAGCTTTTTGAGCACCATTACGTCTTATAATACTTATAGCTTCACGAGAAAGCGTTTAAAAACTAGATCCTGCATAGGAAAATGAGTGTGCTCGCTAAATGTAGCTTGCGTAGCTTCATCAAATGCAGCTTTCATGCTTTTGTTCGCGTAGCTTTCAGGCGTGGTGCACGTTCGCGTTCTGAAAGGTGGGACAGGAAATGTGTTCAGCATTCCGCTACGCAGCGTTGGGTACTGCACAGGCATCGCTCGTGTTCGAGTAAGTGCTCCATCACCTGACAGCAGTGGCGTAGCAACAGGGGGGGCCGGGGGGCCGTGGGCCCCGGGTGCAAGGGGCCAGCGGAGGGGGGGGGGGGTGTCATATACGTCTGAAGACACCCCTCTTTCCGCCGGCTACACCCTGGGGGGGTGACAAAAGACCTATGGGCCCCGGGTGCCAGACGACCTAGCTACGCCACTGCCTGACAGCCACGCAACGCGTCGTCATTCTTGCAACAGCTCAAATCACGTTTCAATCCATCAACTTGCAACCCATCACCTTGCATATGTTGAGCGACCGACGCGCGTGAGCGCCTAGGCGCCACTGACAGGTCAGCACTCGTGTACGTTACCAAAACGTTCACCATAGCCACATCACTACCGCTCACCGCGAGATGCACGCGTGACCTGCTAAGCGCTATTTAAAGGCTGCTGATAAGAAAATTAGCCAATTATCAGTGCTGCAGCATCGCCAAGAACACATTGATAATATTTGCTAAGCATTCGTGCGGACTTTAACACAAGTGAAATTTCGTTGCAGTGGGCCTTTAAGCACATGTAGAGAATGCACTGACCACAGAAAAACTTTGGATGCACAGGGGTAACACAGAAAAAGATTGATGCCTCTGTTAATGTACGGCGTAAGACTGCTACAAGCCAAAATATATGCCAAATGTTAGTGTTGCGTCAAGTAATGATTGCAGTTAGTCTAGCAAGCTACGTTTACACTTGCATGAATACACTTTCTTGAACTATTGGATAAGTATGTGTATTTTTAAACAAGTTAATCGAAATTGAAAGAGCGGTTTGTATGATAGCTCCACATTTTATCGCTGATTTTACTGATACCTTTCTTTGTATGTTTTTTTTTTATCGGAAGGAACTGCTTATGCAAGTTGCACGTATTTCCTTTGCTGTATTTTAGGCGAGCATTTTAGCACAACGTCACCGTAATCTATACGAGACTTTCTATACGAGTAAACCTTACTTTCTCAACTGAGATTCGACGTGCACCACTAAAACGTTATGAAAACCAAAGAGACACTTATGTCCCATGGCGTGTTGTACCTTTGTTCCATTTCGGCGACTTCGCAATGGCCAAAACGGGTCTGTTCTTTCGGGTTAGAAGAATGTCGACTTGTAGGCCCTTTAACTTCCTCATGTAATTCCTCTTCAGTAACCCAGCAAATATCGGAAATGCGTTCGTCCACGGCAGGTAGCGTGTCTGGTACACGTTGGCACCCTGGACTTGAAGGTGGTATGCTGCGAAATGTGTTTTTATAAAACAATGTTGCACAACTGTCAGTCGGACTAACAATTCACAAATTCATATTTCCTAAGTTTATTCTCGCATGGCCGGACACGTAATTGGAACCAGCCTTGACATTATTTGAGTCGCGGTAAGAAAGTGTGCGCAATTTATTTATATACCTACGGCGCACGCAGAAGGAATATGCCTATAGCATGACCACGCATTGAATGAAGGGATCCTTTATGAGTAAAGATCCTAGGTTTTCTGTGTGCTCATGGAAATATAGCATCACCATAAGCCTATATTATGTCCACTGCAGGACGAAGGGCTCTCCCTGCGATCTCCAAGTATCCCTGCCCTGCGATAACCGATTCCAACTTGCGCCTGCGAATTTCCTAACTTCATCACCACCGTTTTCTGCCGTCTTCGATTGCACTTCCCCTCTCTTGAAACCCATTCTTTAATTTTACTGGTCCACTAGTTATCTATCGTACGCATTACCTCGCCTGCCCAGCTCCATTTTTTTTTCTTTTAATGTCGATTAGAATATCCGATATTACGGTTTGGTGCCTGATCCACACCGCTCTCTTCCTGTCTCCTAACGGTTGGCCCAGCATTCTTCCTTCCATCGCTCTTTGCGCGCTCCCTAACTTGTTCTCGAGCAAAGTTGTTCCTCATAAATTAGCGCCCGCAGAATGCATTTATTGTACACACTTATTTTCAATGATAGTGGCAAGCTTCCAGTCAGGATCTCGCGATGTCCGCCGCATGCACACCAAGTCATTTTTATTCTTCTATAAATTTCCTTCTCATGATCATGGTTCTCTGTGAGTAATTGACCTTCGTTAAAAGTGCGCCTTCACAGCATCTAAAGGCTGATTGGCGATCCCGAACTCTTGTTCCCTTGCCAGGCTACTAATAATTATCTTTGTCTTCTGCATCCTAATCTTCAACCCCACTCTTATACATTCTCTCTTAAGCTCCTCAATCATTTGTTGTGATTTGACCCCAATGCTGCTGGACAGGACAATGTCATCTGCAAACCGAAGGTTGCTGAGATATTCGGCGTTGATCCTCACTCCTAAGCCTTCCCAGTTTAATAGCTTGAATACTTCTTCAGAGCATGCCGTGAATAGCGTTGGAGAAATTGTGTCTCCTTGCCTGACCCCTTTCTCTATAAGTATCCTTCTACTTTTATAGAGAATAATTAAGGCAGCTGTGAATCCATTGTGCGTATTTTCTAAGATATTCACTTATGCATCCTTACTCCTCCATTACCTAATGCCCCTTTGACTGCTGGTATTTCTACAGAATAAAATGCATTTTCGCAATCTATGATATATAGAGAGGTTGATTGTACTCTGCAGATTTCTCGATTACCTGATTGATGACGTGGATGTGATCCATTATAGAGTATCCCTTTCTGAAACCTGCCTGTTTCTTTGGTTGACTAAAGTCCAGTGTTGCCCTTAGTGTACTTGAAATTACTTTGTCAAATATTTTATGGAATACTGGACGTAAGCTCATGTGCCTATACTTTTTCAATTCTTTAACGTCTCCCTTTTTGTGGATTAGTACAATGTTAAAATTCTTGCAGTTCTCTGGAACCCTGCAAGTCGTGAGACATTTCGTTTAAAGGACCACAAGCTGTTCAAGAATGATATCGCCTCCATATTTAAATAAATGGACTGTTATTCCATCTTCTCCTACCGCTTTTCCCAGGTTCATGTCTTGCAAGGGCTGTCTAACTTCATCGCTAAGTTATAGGAGGGCCCTTTGTATCGTGTTCATTAGTACTTCGAATGGAGGTAGCGTGGCTGGTCTGGGTACTGTACATGTTGGTATAGAAACCTTCTGCTGCTTTTACTATATCATGGAAAAGGCTGATGGTATTACCCTGCTTTTCTTTCAGTGCATACATCTTGGTTTGGCCGATGCTAAGTTTCCTTCTCACTGTTTTTATACTGCGTTCATTTTTTACTGCTTCCTCAGGCTTTCTCACGTTCTAATTTCGAATATCTGTTACTTTCTCCTTCTTGATCAGTTTTGCCAGTACCGAGAATTTTATCTGATCTATTGAGTTGGGCACTTTCATTCTTTGTCATTTCTTTACTAGGTCCATCGTTGCTTGGGTGAGCTTACCTACTGGTTGCCTTGGTGCCTTACCTCCTACGTCAACTGCTCCTTCTTAAGCCAGTCTAGTTACGGTTTCGTCAATTACCTCTATGTCATTTTCATCCCTCTGTTCCAAGGCTGACTATTTTTTTTGCAAGCACTAGCCTGAATTCGTCTGCTTTTACAATCACTGCATCTAGGTGGCCTGTTTCTTCTTGGCTAATTTTATTTTCTCTCTTCAAATGGCGAGAAATTCTAGACCTCACTAACCTATGGTCACTGCCCTTTACTCTACCTAACACTTCTATATACTACACTCTGCTGGAATCGGCAGACAGTATGAAGTATATTTAATTTCTTGTTTCACTATTACGGCTTTTCTAGGTGCACTTTCTGTTGCTATGCTACCTGAAGAAGGTGTTCATTATTCGCAGCTGATTCCTTTCCGCGAATTCTACCAGCATCTACCAGAATCGGTGCCGTGGTTACGAACTACTTGTTCACTAGCCTGCTATTTGCCTACTTTTGCGTTGAAGTCGCCCATGACTAGTGTATATACTGAGCTTGCACTTTTCTCATCGCTAATTCAACATCTTCATAAAACTATTCTATTTTTCCATCCTTATGAGTGGGGGTTGGAGCGTAGGCTTGTACTACCTTTACCCTACACCTCCTATTTAGCTTCTTTACGACTACTGCTACCCTTTCATTGATAGTGTAGCATTCGTCAAAGTTGCCCGCTATTTCCTTATGGATAGGAATTTTACCCCGTATTGCTTCTTATGTGGGATTCCTCTATAGCAGAGGACGTGGCCGTTATTCAGTACTGAATAAGCTTCACTAATTCTGAGCTCACTAAGGCCAATAATATCCCATATAATGCCTGATAGTTCCTCAAAGAGTGCTGCTAAGCTAGCTTCACTCAAAAGGGTTCGTGTGTTGAACGTTGCCAGGTTGAGTTCCCAGAGGCGGCTAGTCCGAGTCCAGAAATTCTTAGCACCCTCTGCTGCGCTGTAGGTCTGGCGGCCGCCTTCGTCAGGTGCACCACAGCTGCTGAGGACTGAGGGCCATGGGTTGATTGAAGAACTCATTCGGGAGGTAGTGGCCGAATACTGAACCAGGAAGGCCAACTCCTCTTCTGGTCAAGGAGTGTCTGTTGTTGAAGCTTAGTGGACCTTCCTAATATGGTTGCACCTGTACTAGCATAGCCCCACTGGCTGTCGGCATTTTATGCCTGTCAGGCGCCATTCCAAGCCTGGATATGCAGTGTACTGGAGGAGGAAATTATAGCGAAAGTGAATCTTCTCTTTTTTGTTACTTGATGTGGGAAATATATATCTGAACCTTCGCAGTCTATGACAAATGCTTAAGTGTAGAGTAAGGAAAATCCAATGAAGTGCTGCTGAAATTATGCAAGTAAAAAAAATGTCCGACAATAAATAGAACAAATATAAGCAGAACTCTTCTACTTATGGTAGGATTTTTTTTTTACTTGCATAACTTCAGTAGCACTTCGTTGGATTCTTTTTTACTCTACGCTTAAGCATTTGTCATAAACTGAGAAGGTTCACATTGATATTTACCACATCAAGCAAAAAAAGATTAGCAAATCAATAAAGGGACCACTTTAGCAGCACTTTGTCTTAAAACAATAGCTTGCTTTCGTTGTTCACAGTAAGTATGGCTTAGATCACGAGCCTAGTACAACGTTTAGACATATTCATAGAAGTGACCGCTTCGAATACTGTTGATATCTCGCGTGGACACTGACTCTCGCGCTCCTGAGGAAAATATGGTTGCGATATAATATAGGAAAAGTTATGTATCCAAAGCATGATCATGAGCTCTCATTGAACCACGCCGATAGCCAGGCAGCCACCTACGGATCTCTCAAATTGGCTCTTCCTTGCCAAATTTATTGGCGCTTCATTGGATCACACCCTGATATGGACGGCTGTTAGTTGTGCTTCTCTTATAACGCCGACCATCTCTTTCAAATTCTCTCCCTGCCCTGCATATTTTCGACTGCATATTGATGTTTCGGTAGAATCCGGTATTGCCTACGTCTACTGAACCGCCATTCCTTTCATATGTATAACGATACCACATTACTGAAAGCACAAAGCGCGGACAATACTGGTAAGAAAACGTGTCAGGCGATGTGGTGCAAACTCTGCCCTGTTACACACATCAAGTTTGTATCTAATACTGATGTTAAATTGGAAAAAGAGATTAAGGTTAAGTCTCCACAAGAACTATACCTCAGCAGCCTACGGTTCCTTTAGGATATTGTTCTCTTCAGCAACGTTGGGGATCATTTCATCAAATAATTGATAACTTATTTGAATAGCCAACCCCTTTGTGTATACTTACAAGTGAAATGCGAAGCTTTTATTCATTTTTCAAGCTATGCAAAAGTGCATTTTGCTAGCCCGAGGATTCGAATGGAACCATTGGCATGAGCAGAAAACTTCCAGATGAAATAAAAAGGCCTGAAGCACGTATGGCAAGCAGTATTAAGTCACTAAGGCGTGTTACCGTAATTCATATACGTAAAGGTATGCAGCCTGAGCATTCTGCTAGTGCTAACCAAAAGGGACGCAACACGAGGATAACAGAACCGGGTGCGAAAAATCTCGCGCGGCTAGTCTTGCTACGGGTGCTCAGTGAGACAGTTCTCAACAAAAGATGCCGTTTTGCCACAGTGGATGCACTCATTTCCTTGCACGATGCAAGAATAGGACGCGCCTCGAGTCGTAAGCGGTGTAGGAGCGTTTCTGATGTGCTGTACATGTTGGTGTTTACATAGAAGCGAAATAAAAATGGCTGTGGCTTAGCTAAGGTTAAGCCCAGGATGCGAAGCATATTAGCCTTTATTTTAGTTGTTGAACCACTGTTTAGCCTGGTGAACTGCTGTTGCTTGGCTACATTTCGTTCGGCTAGACGAAGAAACAACTCATGCGTTATTCTGCTTCGCCTTCAAGAGTGGAACGCGACAGCGTTCCCGTTGACCCGCCAAGGGGTGTAAGACAATGGGCTACGGCGCAGCGACTACGCGCCCTGCATTGGACGCGGTGAGCGTCGAGCAACGCAGCGTTCGGCGCGGCAACGAAATGTGCGCCTGAGCAAGCGACGCACGCCTGAGCCTTAGAAACAGCTCGTTTCTAAGGCAACACCGCATTCACTAGAGGCGCTTTTGTACCGCTTTGAAGCATCGTACTCGTGGCTCAGTGGTAACGTCTCCGTCTCACACTCCGGAGACCCTGGTTCGATTCCCACCCAGCGCATCTTGCAAGAGTTGAGCCAAAGCCACCTAGAAAATCAGTCTCTGTAGCACGCCGCAACCTTCGCTTCTCATTCCAACGAGCAGCTCTGCCTCCAGGAGGCATCTCACCTCGTGAGTGTCTAGCAGAGGCAAGCGCAGCTGCTTACATAACGCCGCGACGCCGCGAGCGATGGCGCGTGTTGGAGCCCCGTTTCTCCTCTGTCGTGACGTAACGGTGTCACGTGGTACTGAAGGCGACACCGCCGCGCCTGAGGAGCTGGGTTGAGCTCTCGTAATATGCTTCGCATAAAAAGGGGCAAATGCTACACGATAAAGACGACTTCCCATGAGCACCAAGCCACATTGCACAGCATAACTTGCATTGTGTGCAGCAAGGACGACGCCTAGCGTCCGATAGCGATAGGCCAACAGATGTCCGCGTGTCTATTTGCCTCGTAATGTAGCAATCGTGAAACAAAGCACTGTGGTGCTACCATAAATACGAAATGGTGCGACGAATTTGGAAAATTGTAATGGTGCCAGCTATAACGTTTGTAAATGAAATTCTGCGCTATAAATCAGAAATCTTGTCGGGGTTCGAGATGTACCAAAAGCAGTGGGCCCACATGCTCTAGGGGCCCACAACAAAACCTCAGTTGAGGGAGTGCAAAGTTGCATGCATTGGGCTTCTTTTGAAATGTGAGACGTGCAGAGCAAGATTAGCTTTGAAGAAAGGCTAAGGAACATGGATGAAAACAAATGGCTGACTAAGGTGCACAAATACATGTCCCTCCATAGCGTGGACGCGGAATGCAGAAATAGGTAAACAAAGTTGCCAACCAAGTACAAAGTGTATTACAGCGCCAACAGACAACCTGATGTCCTTAAAAAGGAAGTCACAGAAAGAGAGATAGTAAATTTCATGCAAACCATGGAAACAAAAAGAGCCATGTATATTTGCAAAAACGGCACAAAAAAATCACGAGGGAAAGTAAGTGTAGTAGCGCAAAGGGGAGTGGCCTTGCTCTTTGAAGCCCGAGCTGGCTGGAATCCACTGTAGATGCACTAACCTCATGATAAAGTGAAAGTATTAGTCTGTTAGTAATTTCATGCGACAGTGAGAAAGAGCAGCACTGAAAATATTAATGCGTTAGTGCCACTACGAGTCTATTACAACCAAAGAACATGCACAACATTTATACAGCATCATATCTTCAACAAACTCCACAGCTTCAAGAAGCTGCCATTGTGCACCTGCCACTGTAGATGACGTGGGACAGTCAAGAATGTTGTCTGTCTCATGCGCTGGAAAGTGAAAAAGGAGCCGTCGAACTGGTATTTCTTCATTTAATAAGTTTAAGAGTGAAACTTTCATATAACTCATATAAGCCAGCTATAATACAGTTACCTTTCACATTGGCAGATGGATCATGCAGAAATACTGGTTGATCCTGGACTATGGTATTTTAGCGAATGTTCTTTTTCTGTTGGCATGTGCTATACAGCCAGAAATTAGGTCTTCGGATGTTATGTAGATGACATAGTTTCAGGACTTAGAACACGCAACTCACAGAGAAGGTAGTCAATGTGTAAAATATAGGTTGAATTCAGTTAGACGACGTTATGCAAGCACCACCCCCACAAGTGACGTACGTCACACGCGCACGCAGGTGCGAGGGAGCAAAGCATACAACTTTATTCTCCTAGGCCGTCCGCCATGCGCAAGTCCATTATTCAACTAAATGAATGTTTGAAGGTAACTTGCTTCAGAAAATGCGCAAAGAACGCCTTAAAAACAAGCAGAAGACACGATAGCTTGGGATTGTTATTCGAAAGTACGAGAAAACATAATTCTGTTACGCGGAAACTAAAACACATCCCCCCTTCCAGCTGCCGCCTTTTGGGTGAACACGCCACTAAAGATCCAAACCAACTAGAGACTAACAGTTTTTCTGTAAAACATTTTTAGGAATTACATAGTAATAAGATGTCTGACTGCACACTACTGCAAAACGATCAAAGTGGCAGACGGGCTGAAAAGAACTTACGCTCCAACAACTTTGATAAAAAGAACAGCTTGTGCACTAACAGCAAAGCGCATACAAATTCAATTGCTGACAGAAGAGCCCGTGGCTTTAAAAACAAGAGTCTGAAAGTCTGGAGGATGGTGAATGCTACGCAGGAAAGATGTAATATTTGTCGCTTCTATCTGCAACACGAAAACAGACGTACTGAAGTAGAGGCGGTGGGATTATGCTAAGGAATATCAACATCACGGAGCTTGAACTTCAGTGGTGCGCTCACACACCGATGCGAAAGAAGCTGATCAAACTCACCAATCTGATATGACATCAACATAGCATATAGAAACAGATTAATTGGTTGAATCACAGTAAAAATTGGCTACATGCTCGCTGCCGGCTTGTTCTTGCGATATGTCGGAAGGAGGTATTATCTAACGTATTACTGCTTGTGTTGCTCACTGGGGCAGTAACTGATTTAATAATATTTCGGCTCTGATACAACTGCCCTTTTCACCATCAAATCAAACTGAAAAGAGTGCGCTTGTGTATCGGTAGGTGATGAATCGAGTGAGCATATTTCATCGAAAGCCTATCAGGACGTTCATAGTAGACATTGCACGCGCTGGGCAACACAAGTAGGGCGTCCGAGAGCTGCAGGTGAACGTAGGTGCCCTTCCTCAATTCGGCGAATGAGCAGGCTACGAGAGCGACAGTGTAAATGTGATGCGCTAAATACGAAAAAGAGAGAAGCGTCAAGCCTGCACTTGGTCTCCCTTGACGTAAGATAGAACGGCGCACGCACTTATCGGAAAGAACAGAATGTTTCGCTAAATCTAAGCTGTCTGACTGCGATACGTAGGCGTATTTAAGCGAGCTCTTTTTCCAGAGCCATAGCTCATAACTTTGTGAATGGTGCATATCGCTGAATGAATGTCGCACCTTCAAATAGCTAACGAGGTGGGCAGCACAGGGAGAGAAGCTTTTGACTACCTCGACCGCATGTAGTTCCTATTTACTAGGACATCTACGTTGCGATCGTACTGCGATGCGTTTTCGCACATATGCGGACGCAGTGACCTCGTATTGTAATCTGTGAGGTGTAAAATTTTCCTAGCCTACTGGCTATAGTTAAAGACACTATTCATTGCCTGTTCCATCTATCAGCGCCTCTGGAGTGACCTATCTTCTCAGCTTATGGTTCCGCTCTCTTACTCGTTGTCGGGTTTTGGATTGAATTCTGATATAAATGACCATTGACGGTTGCTTTTGATCGCTGCCGCATTCGTCATAGGTGCTTTCATCAGAACTCCAATTTGCTAACGCCGTCCTAAGCGATGCGCGTCTTTTGTTTGCTCAGCTGCAAAATTGTCTGTTTGTGGCACACTCCAAAAAACTGTAACTGAGCCGGCCATAAAAGAAAACAAAGCATGGTATGAACTAGGTTATGTGCGTTCACACACATTCTATATTAACATGCTAATTCCCATGTAGTCTCGTTAAGCACAGCTGAAACGAGAAATGCGTACCTCGCTCCTTTTTCGCTTACTTATTCATTGCATAGACAAGGGCAAATAAGAGAAACTGAATGTGGTGCGGGTGCACAAAATGCTATCCCTAAATCTTCTTTTCAAAACTGAATGCATGTTGTCCTTTTTTTGTGTTACTACTTGTGTGTGGGCAAATTCCGAAGTATGCACCCAGTACACTTAGGAAGGCAGCAAAATACAAACGTTGACAGCGTACATATTTTTTCCACCGTTGCCAGAGGAAACGTGATGCACAGGAACAGCTGGCCGTTCTCTCGACCGTTGGTAGGATACGCATAACCCATGTTCACGTCATCCACGAACCTTGGAACGCTATGCTGAAGCCACACTGCGCCCATGTCCATTTTTTGACCTGCCAAGAGCACGCCTGCAACATAATCAGGAATGCCAGTGGCTTATTTTTTTTTCTTTGCTGAACTCCAAAGACGTATCTGTGGTAGATTATGAAAAAAAATTTCCATAAAGTTGAAGCTGCAATGCTCCATAATTTTCCTCACTTGGCTTCGAAGTTACCTTGAGAGATGGGCACAGCAACATAAGTGAATAAAATTCAAGCTCTCATGCAAAACACTGGCCAACACGGTCGACATTCTGTACCAGGTGCTGTTGCTCGCAAGCAAAAGTAGCCTTTAGTTAAAAAGCTCAAGAGATGCCGCCTACCGACAGCCGCGGCGATCAATTCCTATTTCAAAGGAGATTGTGCCACGACTACGAACTTGGACAATCTTCCACAAAAAGTTGGCAGTCGCTTTAGCCTACGCTAAAGAGGATGAAGGCGGAAGCCTGCACGCTCCCGATATATTCATTACATTATTTTACATTTTCATTCTATTGCGTGTTTACTTTCTGTTGTTTTTTTCCCACCGAAGACTGTAGGTTCGAGTGCCCTAATTACCTCTCCCTTATTTAACCGTGTTTTAATGAACTTCGCCCTAATTAACACCGAAGGTAGTGGGTTCAATACACGACCTTGCAATCCAACTTGGAAATATGGCCAGTTCGCCTATATCTCTAGGTTGGATCCTGGGCTCGGGTGCCTTTGTCAGCTTCGCCTTAATTACCACCAACGGTTGTGGATTCGACTCCCAATTTCGGTGCCATAACACCAGACAGCCAAGTTTTCGCAACGCCGGGCGGTGAAATTTCCGTCCCATGGGCCCTATCTAAGGATTTCGCCTTACAATAAAACACAACTCCGCCGGTGGGTTCAAACGATTGCAACAACTGAAACGACCGTACCTACGAGACACTGTGTGTTGTACACGGGCGTGGCGGCTAACTCAAAAGGAGGACAAACAGCCCTCTCAAGTCCAACACACGCTGAGATCCAAGTTACTCACAGCTATCAAACGGAATTTACAGACCCTTCATTATTTGAGCTGCAGGCTACACACGATGCGACAGAGACCCTTGTCAACTTACTTAACATATACGGAACCCACATCTATACTAAGAGCCTTGGCGTAGTTAATCATCTGAAACAAGTAACAAAAACGTTGTGTATTTGAGGAGATACACAAAATTCACAAAGTCTACAAGTGTGAACGTTGCTGTCCACTGAATGCAGACGCATGGTCTTGACCACCACACTGACCTTGTAGGCCGCATTGCTCACTCTTTCTTGACACCCGTAACCCTTCCTCTTTTCCTTCCCTCTGACCCCCGTTCTGTTCTCATTGCCCGCAAATTCATCCTACACGCGTGCCCTCAACCTCGCTCGTGTCTGCTCCTTTCCCCACAATCTTTATCGTGCGGAGGAAGTCTCTCTCCGGAGCCTTCGGGCCGGTGCGGCCCTTACACCAGCCATCAATTGTGCTTGGGGTCAACCATACGAAGACATTCTCCAGTGTCCGGCGTGCAGTTCCCTCGCGTCTGCAGCGCATGCCGGAACCTGCTTAGGACGTCCTCTGGGACAAAGACTATTCGTGAAAGTGTTCTTAAATGTGTGAAATCGCACAGTGATCACGTTGAAGACTGTGGAAGATGGATAACCGACAACAGATTTTATAAGTCACTGTTGCAGTATCTCTATGAATCGGGCCTGCATGCATATGTTGAGATCCATGGTGACGCTGTTGCGCGTGGCAACCCAAGCGATAAATCTCCAAATATTGTTTCTTAGTGTCAGCTTAAAGTAACGTTTAAAGTATTGTGTATGATTTTCGGCCAAAATATTATTTCGCTATCATTTTCGATCACGTACACTTGATTAAAATTGGCACTCAAGATCAACATTAATGTTTGTACCATAAATTCATGAGTGCCTATTTAGCCTACAAAATGTAGCTATTGATTTTTTTTTACTACAGGGGCACTATTCGTTTATAACTGAATTTAATTTTCGTATGTGTCCTTTTTTCTCACTTGCCTGCCTTTGACCCGAACTCAGCCAGCGGCACTTGCTTATTGGAGGAGACCAGCAAGTTATCGGTAAGTCCTAATTTTTTGCAACTGACCTCTGACGCGTAAATTTCGACCAGCGCATGCTGGCTGCGGGAAGCTGAGGAAGTGCTATTTGCTCGGACTTCTGGCATGCCTTACCGCTAAAATACAGTCACATGCTCTATACCCTGTAGCACATAACTTTCTATAAATGCGACAGCCAAGTCGAATTTACGTCTAACCTACTCCATTGAAGGGTTTTGGGCAAGAGCACCTAGGACTTCAAAGAGCAATGCACAACTATACTTTCTTTTTTTTATTAATCACATACATGCAGGTGCACCGGAGCCCATGGTACCACTTGAATGTCAGACAGCTGAGGAGAAGGGGAGAAAAGCCGCTGTTGTGCAGCTTGACATTGCTCCTATTCCCCCAAATAAGTCAATCAACAGTGGCGGAAAACACACGAAATAACAAATCGAGCAAAGCGCCACATATTTCGCGCAGAAGTGTTCGCAAACAACATGCCAGGGCCGGCATCAACCTAGAGAAAGTAAACCAAATGTCGTAACAAAGAAAGCAAGGAATAAAGAGACGGCAATGGGTCGAAAAGTACAAGGAAAATATGTCGCAAAAATACTGTTCTACCATCGCTATACGAGATATTTTTTATAACTCAGATAAAAAAACCTGTTCAGAGTTTTTGGTAGTGCTAGAATATGTGAATATTCATGATGTCTCGTTTTTGTAATAAGTGAAATTTAGGACGAGGTTTGCATTGTCAGGTGGGAATACTATTCTGTGATGTACTTGCGACTTATGCAACTGAAGAGGAACCGTTTCATAATTGCACATATATTTTATGACCCTAATGCCTTTGAAAAATTGTTCGAGGCTGACGAGTATGATACACCAGCCACTATTCTGAGTGCGCCTTCTTGCAATATTTCTAGCCTAATATTTGTTGTTCTTGTAGTCAGCCATAATAAATGAGAGTAGTTAATGTTTGAGTCAAAATGAGCATAGTATATCAACAGCTAAGCTTATCTGGGCAACATAAAGTGCAATTTTCTCAATATACCTACAGTTCGAGAAAGCTTGGTCTCTAGATGTTGAATATGCATGTTGTATAGCAAGAATTGGTTAGAGAAGATTCCCATCGTGTTTACATCCCTATTTCTACTATATTATTAGACAGAGAACGACGATTGTTCATTGAGCAGCTAACATTATTTGCCTGGATTGATATGGCTTTCGTTTTCGTTTTCTTTTTAAATTTGTCATTGTAAATAAATGTGTAACGCCCAACATCGGCATTGTGATGCCGCCGGCAAATTCACGTCTGCCACTCAGTTCTTGGGATTGCTAAGAAGGCGAACACGTCACCGCTAGACCTGAAGCAGTTGTCTCTGCTTCACCTGCACAAGTTTTATTTTGACCGCACACACATGTACGCGCTTGGCTCCACCGACTTCAACAGCTCCACCGGAAGAGTGGTTGTTCTATCGGATGTTCCATCGGATTGTTCCATCTTTGCAGTTTAAATACTCTCACAATGACATGTCGACAGCAGCAGAACTTGCGGATTTTCAAGGTGTACTCATTACGTGCTCCAGCAGCCACCAAAACCGTTGGGCCATTTTCTGCCATCCGAAAGCAGCCTTACAAACTTTGCAGCTTGCCTACGTCATGGATTACAGGAGTAGCTAGTGTAGAAAATAATGCACGCTCATCACCACTCGCGCGAGGGAAGACTCGACATAGTATTTCAGTGGTTGCCGATTCGTTGCGGAATTCTCGGCAACGGCAGAGCAGATAAAGCTGCTCGCTCGGCTCATCAAAAACATCAGTGGGTGCCTATACCACTCTCAAGAGCAGATTCCGCGCAGCAACTTCAATAACTTGCTCGCCACATCGCACTGCCACCATGGAATTCATCGGGTTTCGTGACCTCACGCTTCCACTCTGTTTACCCTAACACACAACTTAGCCTGCCACCTGTACGCTACCGTCGCGAAACAACTTTACTGTGTCGCGTGTGGTTGGGCGTCCTATTTACAAATTCCTATTCCTTCCTAATAGGAATGGCCAACAGTGCGGCGTGCAATTTTTGCGGGTGCGATGAGACTCTTTAGAACACCTTCTGGTTCAGTGCCCATTTTTTGACGCCCAACGGCGTAATCTACATCGTTAACTCAGCCGATTAGATAATAGAGTGCTCTTTGGACGAAAGGACCCTGGGACCATGGCCTATATATTCTTGCATGCGGACATGCACATTCTTGGATGCCCAAAATTCACTCTCTCTCTCTCTTTAGCCTAACACACAACTTCGCCTGCCACCTGTACTCTACCGCTCTACCGCACTTCTGCAGTTCTTGAAGGCTATTGGACTGTACGAGCACTCGTAACAGTAGACATTCCTCTGCGACTGACTCTGTGAATGACTGACTCCTCCCTCCTTTTTATCTATTCCCCTTTCCCCACCTCCAAGCGCAGGGTAGCCAACCGGACACGTCCTTGGTTAAACTCCCTACCTATCCCTTTTCGTTTCTATCTTTCTTCTTTATATAGCTTTCTTTTATGACCGTGTGATTTAAGAAGGGAGAAATCATCTACATCCACGGTGTCTAATTTTTTGATGCAACTTGCTTTTTAGAGAACATTTCGCTATAACTCTCTGCAGTCGGATAAGTGAAGCGTTTTTCCTTCTGAGAAATGTAGCACGAACCCTTTGTGTGTCCTTGTCTTGTGCCGTTAAAGTTGTGTGGCAGCTGATCATTGTAAGCCAAGTATGCAACTTTCTGCAAAGATAAAATTATGATGAGTACTTCAGTATGAAAATTTATTCAGGCAGATTATATGTGCACGTTGTTGGTCTTTTAGAAGTACCTTGTCTGTAGTATCACAAAAGGCTAACCCCTGATGCGTGCGTGTGCGTGCATTCAGAAGATGAAATAATCATTCTTTCACCGTACCTATTAGCTTTGTACAGAAAAATATAAAGACATATGCATATTTGTTGCACACGTTTAAGTCTATGTGAAGCGAAGCTTAAGTAAAGCGGCTAATAAAATGCTCTACAACTAAGCGCCACGTGAACAAATATCTTGACTTTCTGCCTATGCAGCATGTAATCGCATGGAATGTTTATATTTTTCCAGAATAAAGCTCACAACTTTACCGTCATGCAATGTTTATGTTATGTACTGCAACATACCCATTCTGGAAGATTATGCAAAAACATGCAGGCACCCAGTGGAATTTGCATAACGAATGGTTAAATAAAGAAAAAGTAAACCAAATAATATTTACCATTCTATGAATAGATGAATGTGCTTTAGAGATATCTGCGAGCCGAAAATATGTGTTTGGCTTTTGCGTAGAAACCGTAGTAGGGCATGCCTATTCCGGACGATTGGCTAAGAACGGGCACAAACGCAGTGTCACGTGCTGAGTGGCTAAATGTAAAAAAATCTATTAAATCAAAGAATACGTTCAATGTAAAAGATGAGTCCATTAACAGATATGTCTGCTTTGCGATAAGTGAGCAGACATTACACCATACCTTTCTTCCTCGATTTCTGGTGTCTTTCTTAAACTATATAGAACATTAATAATGCTTCGTGGCAAGTAGCATGTTTCTAGACCTTGAGCTGGACAACGTGAAGAGGTTCACATTAATTGCACAAGAAATCGAAATACATAACCGACTAAATACAAGAATGGACGAATGTACTACTTGCCATTTTGTTAACTATCTTACGGCACATATTGTGATTGATGAAATATAGCCGATGAGTTCGCAGCGCGTATTCACGTGGCCTGAATCTTCTAGGATGGCACTAGCTTCGACATACGAATTCCGGAATTGTGTGACAATATACATGGGCGTCCTACTTACTTTTGTGCTTCAGTGCATAACACTGTATTTTGTTTAAAAAGTAAGTGGAGTAACAGTGCACGTTTAGCCTATGCTTGATGGCGCATATATCTCGAAACACGTGCCATTCTCAGAATTAGTTCCAAGCAGATATACCACGCAATCTCGATGGTTGCGATTCGTAAATTGCAGTATGTGCAATAAATTAATTATTTAAAACAAAACTAGTGAGTATTTGTTAATTAATGAATTATGCATCGCGATTTCTCGTGAAGGTAATGTCCGCTTCAGAAGAACTTCAGTTTGGCCTAGTTGGTATTTACTGCAAATCATATTGACCGCAGAAAGGACGGGGACAGAGGAAGAAAACATATAAACAGCACGGGCGGTAGTTCTACCGCCCGTGCTGTTTATGTGTTTTCTTCCTCTGTCCCCGTCTTTATTGCGGTCAATATGATTTGCTGTAATGTCCGCTGCTTCGGGTAATGCAGCTCAAGGAATATAATTAGGCTGTCTGTAATAACGCTCCGGGTATTAAGGGTTTATATAGGGAGGAATTTTTCTTACACTGATCAGGGGTGCGCATCCTTTGTCAGTATCATCATCATCAGTAGCCTGGTTACGCCCACTGCAGGGCAAAGGCCTCCCCTATACTTCTCCAACTACCCCGGTCATGTACTAATTGTGGCCATGTTATCCCTGCAAACTTCCTAATCTCATCCGCCCACCTAACTTTCTGCCGCCCCCTGCTACGCTTCCCTTACCTTGAAATCCAGTCCGTAACCCTTAATGACCATCGTTTACATTCCCTCCTCATTACATGTCCTGCCCATGCCCATTTCTTTTTCTTGATTTCAACTAAGATGTCATTAACTCGCGTTTGTTCCCTCGCCTAATCTGCTCTTTTCTTATCCCTTAATGTTACGCCTATCATTCTTCTTCCCATAGCTCGTTGCGTCGTCCTCAATTAAATAGAACCCTTTTCGTAAGCCTCCTGGTTTCTGCCCCGTACGTGAGTACCGGTAAGACACAGCTGTTATACACTTTTCTATTGAGGTATAATGGCAACCTGCTGTTCATGATCTGAGAATGCCTTTCAAACGCACCCCAGCCCACTCTTATTCTTCTGATTATTTCAGTCTCATGATCTGGATCCGCGGTCACTACCTGTCCTAAGTAGATGTATTCCGTTGCCACTTCCAGTGCCTCGCTACCTATCGTAAACTGGTGTTCTCTTCCGAGACTGTTAAACATTACTTTCGTTTTCTGCAGAATAATTTTTAGACCCAGCCTTCTGCTTTGCCTCTCCAGGTCAGTGAGCATGTATTGCAGTTGGTCCCCTGAGTTACTAAGCAAGGCAATATCATCAGCGAATCGCAAGTTACTAAGGTATTCTCCATTAACTCTTATCCCCAATTCTTCCCAATACAGGTCTCTGAATACCTCCTGCAAACCCGCTGTGAATAGTATTGGACAAATCGTATCTCCCTGCCTGACGCCTTTCTTTATTGGGATTTTGTTGCTTTCTTTATGGACGACTACGGTGGCTGTGGAGCCGCTATACATATCTTTCAGTATTTTTACATACGGCTCATCTACACCCCGATTCCGTAATGCCTCCATGACTGCTGAGGTTTCGACTGCATGAAACGCTTTCTCGTAATCAATACAAGCATACAAGCGTTTATAAGCCACACGTTCATATAACCTTTCTTTATATATCCATAAATATATCCCCCGAGATGGCGACCGACCCAACTGCGAGGAGCCATGCAAGCACGCCAAACTAGGGAAAGCATACAAGGAAAGCTTAGCTGTAAAAATAGAAAGCAGGTACGCACATCCGTAGACCATGAAGAAAAGTTGGCGCCAGGCTATTTGGGTCTGGCGTACCGTGATGGCCTTATACGTTTCATATACCTACTCCATATCTCCTCACTATACTCCTCTGAATGAAGGGACATAATACCACTAACCTTTCCACCGATACCGATACACCGGGTTGAGAAAGGTGAGCCACAGTCCATAATTAGTTACAGAGACATTACGAACCATTATAAGACGGAGAGGCGCCGTTACCCCGATCCTCACAAATCGCTTAGCAGAGAACAGCAAGCGATCTACAAGCAAATAGAGGCAGGATCGTTCCCGCACCCTTACCTCTAAAATATAATGTACCCGGAAAGGTACGAGGAAGATTGTAACTTCTCTAAAGCTCAGTTAGGCACGCTCCAACACGTCATTGGAGTATGCGATTTCATCAAGGCGATCCCCCCACCTCTTAACTGCCCCGCTACCCTACCCCATCCCTCATCCACCGTTACCGAGGGATGGGAGACCTTGCTAACCAGCACGGCCCTGGAAGACCAGCTCGTCCTGATCTCCAGGGGCCAGGCGGCTAGGGAAGCATATGGGTCCCGTGAATAGGCAATTACTTCCATCGATGGCGTCTAAGAAGATGTCGACCTCGGCTCAATAAAGTTGTTTCTCTCTCTCTCTGTCCACCGATAACTACTCTTCGGAACATATTAAATTGCAATATCAGAATCACTCAAGTAGACATCGCCGCCACCGCTGGCTATCTCCCTTTGCGATTGAATAACCCCTGTTTAACGTCCCAATGCACGAGGTCTGTGAGAAAAGCCACAGGGTAAGGATCCAGATTACACTTGACCACCTGAAGTTCTTCAATTTACGAAGTTAACCGATCTTTTCGCACTACAAGTTTTGCATTACCTCTCCAGCTCCATACGTCTCCACCAGCTAGGAGCATAACGGAAGACCTCGTGCTCATCGGCAGGACATAGCCAGTAATCTACAGCCACGGCTACCTGTTACCTCCGGCATGCTGCGCCAAAAAGAATTCACAACCATCAATGACGTGGGAGTTCTTGCAAGTGAAGTCGCACACAGCAAATGGGACGAGGCCAGCGAGGTCTGTGACGCCTTTCGCAAACTAGACGCTTCAAAACCTTGTTAAGAAAGAACCACAACACCGACGATAGATCATCGAGTTGACCGAAGTCCTTTGTTGCCAAGCTATCCGAAAGTCCCCTGCAGGGGCGTCTGCGTCATCAGGCGTTTGGTGCAATGCGACACCACGTACCCGAGCACGTGAGGGTTGGATCCTCCCGCGTGTAGCCGTGCGCGGCTTAGCCGTGTCCGGGGAAAAGGGGATCTTGGGCATTGAGCCGAAGCCGGGTGTTTGGACCTTTATGGGCCCTAGGTGGCAACACGCCTTTTTGGCCTCGGCGTCATGTAAACGGCACCCCCGGACTGACTCACCGGGAGAAACTCGGTAGTTGCATGTTCCCGTCCTCTTCTCGAATCTCCGCCTTTCTCTCATATTTTCAACCTTTTCTGTCCTCTTTTCTTTTCTTTTACTTACAATTTTACAGACAGCAAGGGTTAACCTTGTGGCACATAACCAAGCTAGGGAAAACACGAGGAAGGCGGGACACGATAACTAAGACGAGAACAAGGTTATGTATATTACGTTATATTATATTGGGCTATAGTAGTGTCGTAAAGCTGGTGTTTCTGGGACCTTTGTTTTCTATGGTTTCAAGCGTCCCCTTGTTGTGCTCCACGGTGGGTGGCTGGCGTCATTACCGAAAGAACATTACAGCGAAGCTGTATATGGCTAGCCGATTCGTCCGTCCGTCCGTCCGTCCGACGTCTTTGCGCCGAAAACTCCTCCGGCACAACGCCATGCACATGCGCGAAAAAGAAAAGAGAAAGGTGCGCGATTTGCTGTGCCAGTAGTGACGTCGTTGCTCTCTGTCGCAGCCGAGTGCTCCGAAATGTGTAGGCCACGCGTCATACGTAGTCCTGAGGAGTACGCAGCTTTCGATCTGCAACGCCGCGAGCAGAGCCGGGAACGAGCTCGATTACGACGTGCCGATGCTGCTGCGTCCCGGGCACAATAACAGGCCCGTGCAGCCACGCGCAAGCAGCAACTGGGTACCGAGCAGCCGCCATCCTACGAAGCCGTCGTTTAACTAACCGTGGGGATTAAACCAGTGATAAACACCGGGGCCCCACGTTGCAGCTTCGCTGGCTAGCCATCTGTACAGAGTGCAAGAGCCGTGATTTTTTATGCCTTTATGTTTCCCCACGCTTCCTGATCGCCCCGAGAAAAAGGGGCGCACTGAAGAAGTATTTAAATTCTCTGGCAAACAAATACAGAACTTTCTACGCTACCATGTTATCCACAGCGAGAAACTGGAAAAAGACAATGAAAGTCATATTTCTTTTTCTGGTTTCAAAGTGTTTGGAGGTAAGCATTGGCACAGGCTATAAAGCTACGAAGTTGGCCAGCGGTGACCACCTCTTGGAGCTCCGCGATAATTAATAGCACGATAAACTAAAGAATTTAGTAGCCTTTAGAGACGTACCAGTGACTAACTCCGCACAGTGCAATGAACACCGTCTGTGGCGTAATCTCAGATGACGACTTGATCGAACTGACTGAGATTTAAATATTAGAAGGTCGGATTGACCACAACGTCATACATGTCAGCTGAATCTAAATTTAGCGCTACGGCAAGGAAATCCAAACGAAACACCTTATCCTTGTATTAGATTCAAGTGTGTTTCCTGACACCATCGAAGCAGGCTATGTAAAAATCTGGGTCAGGTCATTCATTCCCCATTTTCTCGGATGCTCTAGAAGTCACATATTCGGCCATAGTTCACAGAACTGCCGGGGCCGACTCGCAAGTGGTAAAGGCAGCGTGAATGAATATTCAACTGAATCTTGCGAAAGTACCATACACTGTGTGCACTGCAATGGGGAGCACACCGCTTACTAGCGATTTTGTCCGTCATGGAAAAGATAAGCAAATCCTCCCAAGTCCGTGTGTGCCTCTTACACACGATAGAATATTGGCCAAGAAATGGGTGGGTTATTCCAAATCATCATGGAGCATAAGTTTCCGAATATCTATGGAATGGCTAGAATGTCGTCCATTAGAGGCTCGCAAGAAAAAAACGTTTTCGTTTACCGTACCATCAGCAAGTCTCACTACACCTCACAATGTTCCTAGGTAATGACCCACTCTTTGACAGTGCGTCGGTCTTAGATTTTGTAAACGACTTTGGTGTACTACATGTTGTACACCCAAGAGATTCGTAGCACATACTCTCAATGGAGGGTACTATTACACTAATAGGCTTTTGTAGATCATGTCCTTCTAGGCCCTTGCGTTCGAGGGTACTGCTGAGGGGTTAATGCTACTGAGACCCACATATTAATATTAATTATGGGGTTTATCGAGCCAAAACCACTTTCTGATTATGAGGCACGCCGTAGTGGAGGACTCCGGAAATTTCGACGACTTGGGGTTCTTTAACGTGAACCTAAATCTAAGTACACGGGTGTTTTCGCATTTCGCCACCATCGAAATGCGGCCGCCCTGGCCGGGATTCGATCCCTTGACCTCGTGCTCAGCAGCCTACCATAGCCACTGAGCAACCGCGGCGGGTACCCACATATTCTGTATATCATTTGCCTCATTGCATATCTTTTATGACGATGGCACGTCTCATACCTCTAATGTCATTTTCATTGTTTTAATGCATATCTATTCTACGAACTTATATTTTTGGGCCTCTATACAGCTGTATGACATTTACCCTTCAAAATTCACAGTTCATGCTTCATTAACAACTAATTAGCATTGCCTTGGCGTTCTTTGGCCAGACAAGGCCCTTGTTCCAATAACATCCATCATCATATCCGAAAATTGCGAGCCTAGCAATGCTTGAGCAGCAGATGCAACTACAGGGAAAAGATTTATAGGTTGTGCTTAACGCATAGATTCTCTGTGTATGAGCTTTGACACTTGCATGACGCAATAATATAAAGGGAACCTGATTACAAATCTGTGCAGCGTTCGGCTAGTTGGTTCAACTTAGATGTTGTTGGAAAAAGCGAGAACAGAGACAAGAAAGGCACCACACGAGCGCAGTGTGGTGTCGGTTTTGTTTCCTCCTCAGGCATGGCACAACACAGAAAACTGCTCCCACATAGACGCGATCCACGCGCAAAGCCTCTCAAAGCACTAGGTTGCACAAAAATGGGTATTGTATGATTTCGCGTAACGCACGCGTCTGAGGTCTAATTCGTATACTACTTGCAATGTGACCCAACTTCTAATAATAAATTCTTATTCTGATTCTTATTCTGATACTGTCCTCGGGGAACCTGGTGCAAGTCGGACAATCTAGCACATTTTTTTATCGAGCCTTAACTTACGTTAAACACCCGCTAGCCTGTCCGGTCAGTCAGAAAACGACGCATGAACCCCGGGGAGACAGGGAGACTGCGTTGCTTAAAGAAGACGGTCACACCTTCTATACCCATGGGCGGAAGAAACGCCGTCGTGCAGTAACATAAATGTAGACATTGTTAAGAACTGCCAGCTGCAGTGCAAGTTTGCCAGCCATTTAAGCCACCGGTGGCAACTTCATCTTCGAACGCCGCCGCCAACCTCTAGCCACGGCGTGACTAAGTCGACTTTGTGTCGGGAACAATACGCGCGTCCTCCACTCTCCGTCGCTTCAGCTAGGATGCGCTTGACGAAGCAGGCTTTGTACTGAAACCGCCACCGTTACGCTCTAACGTCGTCACCGTTGTGACTAAATGAGATCGGCGGGCCAACTATTGTTACCGAACTCCCCAACGCGGACCTGATCTGCTATGAGTGGGGAAGTTGCCGCGGGAACGCAGTTCAAGGCTCCTTCCCACGCGCCGATCAAGACGCAAGACTATGTGCTACCCGGACACGCTACCCGGGTTAGCTCTGGTTTCTACGAAGGCCCTCTGACGTCGGCTCCGGACCATGCACCTGTGTGTGTGTGTGTGTGCGTGTGTGTGTGTGTGTAAGCCGCCCCGGTGAGAGGCGGCGTGTTTACAATGACTGGACGAACGTTTCCGTCCCCTTGGACTCAAGGGGGGGACCGAGTGCTTATAAGCCGCTGTTGTGCGGATGCTCGACACTTTTCTTAAGCAGTCATGTTAGACTGAGAAACTCTCTCAAGCAGTCGTGTTAGACTGACGTACCTTCTCTCGCAGTCATGCTAGACTGATGAACTGCATTTAAATACTGCAAATAAGCCCTTATTCCTCGTTCTCGATGAGAAGCAGCCCTTCCCTTCATCAACGTCCACAGCGTGGATAAGTTGGACGACGGCATGGGCCAGCTACCTTCGAATTCTTGCCGGACTCCAATCTTGACAACGGGTTACGAGAGATGGGATTGAGCCCCCAATCCTGACAACATATGTAGCGCCTACTAGCTTACTGCGACAGGAAGATGTGTTATCGCTAAACTAAAAAATTGGAGGACGCTTAAGCTTCGCCTTCAAGAGTGGGACGCGACAGCGTTCCCGTCGACCCGCCAAGGGGTATAAGACAATGCGCTACGGCACAGCAATCACTTACGATGCGCCCCGCATCGGACTTAGCGCCCACCTATCACGCGGTGAGCGTCGAGCAACGCAGCGTTCGGCGCGGCAACGAAACGTGCGCCTGAGCGAACGAAACGAACCAAAGAACTCGGTGTCTCGGAGGGGAAACGATCTACGCCAGCCAAACGTCGTGATCGGCACGGGCAGAGAGATAGATAGTAATCTAAACCGGGAGCACGGCGAAGCGTCGTCAGGGGAGAGGGAGTCCCGCGACGCGCCTGGCAGCGGTCCCAATGCGCGCGCGGCGCGCCTCCTGTCGGGGCAGCGCCGTACATTGAGAGGAGGGGGTCTTCTGTGTTTGCCGCAAGATGGCTCTGCGTGTGCGGAAAGCGCAGAAGAAATGCAGCGGAAACGCACTTCGCAACTCGTGTAATTGTGACTTCTGTACGTTACATGTTCATAATTACCGATATACACCGCAGTATAACTTTCCACGGCTCGTTTCGAAGGCAACACCGCATTCACTAGAGGCGCGTTTGCACCGCTTGGAAGCATCGAACTCGTGGCTGAGTGGTAGCGTCTCCGTCTCACACTCCGGAGACCCGGGTTCGATTCCCACCGGGCCAATCTTGGAAGTTGCTTTTTATTTATGAAGCGCCTGCCGTGATTTATCGCTCACGGTCAACGCCGCCGACGCCGACACCCGACGCCGACGACACCGGCTTTTCTGCGACACGAGCTCCTTAACGCTATCGCGTTAATATGTCCAGCGTCTTTGGCGCAGCTGACATGTCCGTCATTCAATCGCACCGCTAAGGAGCTGAACATATGCTTCTGTCATTATTTTCCGACGTCACAGCTGGGGCGCCATCTCACGATAAAAAAGTTTACGATGGTAACAGATTTCTTGCAGATAAGATTGGCAGACTTCTTAGCTTGTATTACATTATCCTAAGCAATATAAAATATGAAACAGCAACAGGTAGCTCACTGATGACTTTTTATACATGGGTGCCAGGGTATTTGCGATTGGGTTGTCTGATTTGTGGCCAATATCCCTCGGCAACAAGGTCCACCTTGAACTTCTCGATTCGCTGTCATAGTACGCCATTTCTCCACCATTGGGTTGCTTAAAGCTTTCAGCATTATGCTTTGTTTTTGGTATCTTGTAGACAACAAACCTGCGGAAAAAAAGTAAATGTGGAAATCACGTCAGAGCTGAGCGACAACTACGCAAATCCTGAGAATGGTATATATGAAAAAAGTTGGCCCTAGCAATACCGCGTGCCGCATTACTCGTAGTATAAAAGAAATCGGACGCCTTATCTTAACCGGAAAAATAAAGCGCTAGGGGCGACAACGATGCGTTTAGTGGCATTCTCACTATCTGTCCTTATTGACTTGATTACTAATCTAATCATCCGCAACCATAGGTAGGCACAGTAGGCGGATACTCACCCACAACTATTTTAGAGCGCACCTCTTAGGCGGCCGTTCCTGCGATGAGCGTCGGCGTTCCTGGCATAACGAGCGAACGAGCACAGCCAATACATGAGAGCGAACGCGGCGCGCAGCGGGGACTGAAAAAAGCTGGGAGAGAGAAGAGGCGCTCGGATTAAATGCGGTGAGGACGATGTAGTTAAACACTCTCAAACGTCGTAAAGTAGCGACGCTCTCCGCCTCCGCCTTCACTCCTCGTTTCTCCTCTATTACACGCTCCCTCCTCGACCGTGGCGCCACCTTCACCGCTCGAGCGTAGCAGACGACCTTTACCAGAGTGTATGCACACTATTAGATCTTGCCCTTGAGTGCGGGAATGGGCCGACATTGACGATGATATTGAGAACTGAAGGTTTATTTGCATTATTTACAGTAATAAGACAAACTAATGAACAGTCATAAAATCATCGACGGCCGGCGGCAAATCGGACGCTGCGGCCCGTTGCAAAAAGAGCGAAAAAAGAAACTCTTCTCCCTGTCCCTCGCTTTTAACCACTTCGGTCTCTCGGGGTCACGTCATTCTTGGCCATTCGTCAAGCCAGCTCACGTGTCATCATTTTCGGCCAATGGTAGTCGCCCGTGTAAGTGCCGTCACATTCGCCCAATGGGGACGCTCCAAGGGCTCCATTGTCCGAGGGTTGAGTGCCTCCGGCGTCGCCTCCTCGCCTGGAAGCGCTCAGCTGGAGGAGACGGATTGTTCTCGAACGACTTTCAAGAGCCCTAAACAGCTTTGCTCGGGAACAACATCAGCTACCTGGAACCGTGCAAGCCTCCCGTTGCACTTTCGGGAAGAGTCAATCAGGGGCGAGGCAATAGCTCGACATACGGCGCATGAGGTTTCCAAGCTGTCTGACGGGTCCGGTAACGTGGTAGACGCGCCTCGGCGCACCATAATTAGAATGCGACGGCGATTGGGTGTGGTCGGGGAACTTGAGTGATGCCAGGAAAAGGGTTCGTATCCAACAACGCATTGCAAGTCGGTGCTCTTTAAGCGTTAGCGTTGGCTTTGTAGCTCTGAGTAACTCCGTTTACAACATAGAATTTCTATACGGATGGTTATACAAATTGCGAGACGACAGCTTTTCTTTCCCTGTTTTGATAACTATTTCTTCAGAAAGTATCTGAACGAGCGCTAACGCTGTGCCATGACGACTCCGAATGTATCGCGTGCGCTACAATTAGGTAGTCAACATTTGTCAAGAGCGTGTCGCAAGATCTTGTTGCGAATAGCTGCTAATACCAAATTTACGATCGAATACCAACATCCTAACCTCCAGCAAGCCCTCAGTAGCCTAACTATTCGCGCCGTCCTTACCATGTGAATTCACGGCGCGTATCAGCTATGACGTACAAAGGCCGACAGAGGGCATGAATGATCCCTGCTGTGAAGGTTAGAAAGAGTATTACAAGCTACAATGCCGCCAACGTGCGTGCTTCCCAAGCACGCGCGAAGGCTCAGAGGTCGCCGCTGCTGCTATTATGTTTATTGTGCCTCAAAATCGACAGAAATACGCGTGACCAATCATCGAGTCGGGATTCTGCGTATACAGAAAACCAAATTACGAAATCAGTTTTTTTTAGTATTCGTTAGCGATATATTGCGGTAACAGCGCTGCAATCAGGCTCAAACAAGAGTATTATTTTTTCAAGTTATTGACTCATCACGAATAACGTTTCATCGTGCGTTAGCTACTCCGTTCATGAAATGACGTACTTGTCGCGAACCGAGTTGCACTAAGGTGTATGCATTGAGGACGGTTGCGCTCGCTCCGAAATAACATTTGCGAGATATGACCTTAGTGAAGTTATGACCACGCGAAGAATTGCCGCCATATGACGCGGCCGAAATTGCGGTAAATGAAATAATGCAGTCGTTCATATTGAGGCATCATTTGCTGTCTCATTACGTGTGTCTCAGAGACACAGTGGTCGAACAAGCTAACAGTTGAACGAACGACTAAGCGAACCATGGCTAAACAAGCCAGTGAACGAGCGGACGACGGCACGTTTTCTTTGTGAGTGCTTACCCACCGCATCTTAATCTACATACACTTTAGAGCTGACACGAATTAACACGTACGTCTCAAAGACTTATGATGCTGTCGTTCGACGACGATCGCGGTTTCAGGAGAGCAGCCAAAATTTTCCATTGTATCGCAAATGCAGTGGGCGACCGCGAATGAAGAACACGAACAAGAGAAGCAAACAAAGCTATTCGCTCAAAGGAACGCAAGTTAATAACCAAAAAATGGAGAGTTGCTTTCCTAAGATGAGCTTTCAGAAGGAACTCGCTCAATCCTAAAGGTTTCGCAATCACGTTTCTGCACGCAGCCTCTAAGAAAGCCGCTTAGAATATGGCGAAAGCGCTAGACGAAAGCCGTAATGCGGCGACGATTGCTAGTGTTACGTTTCGCCTATGACGTGCGCTGTAGCCGGCGCGGATTCAACGGACGCCGGGGCTTCGTTCAAAGCGGCGGACATTTTGGCCCGTTCGGAGCGGCCGCGACGCATCCCCGCCGAGCGCGTCCCGGCATGTTCAGTGCCACGTGTCTTTGTGTGTGCGTGTGTGTGTGTGTGCCCACGCTTGTCAAAGCGCGGCAGCCGGGGAGAGGAGCTCCCCCAGTGTGAAGCGAGGAGGTCTGACCGGCGCCGGCCCGTCTGACGCGTCACCTCCTTGTTCCAACGTGTCTCTCAGTCCGTCCGTCGCCGCTGTCACGTGACGTAGTCCCGTGACCTTCCCTCTTGCTCTCAACTCCGAGAGTATAAGAGCAGCTGCCCCCGGACGCCAGGAGAGAGGCTCCGATTTCTTCTGTTGAGTAACGTGCTCTCCCGTCTCTCTACTTCGGTCGACCTGACCGCCCGCTCTTTGCGATGCTAGAATAAACAAGTTGTTCTGTTAGCAGCCGCCTCATGCTTTGCTGGGACCTTCGGATGCTTCCAGTGTGCCCCAGGCCGCCAGGCCAACGCTACCCTTGGGGCTTGCGACCCAGTTGCAATAACGGGCGTCAGCACTGAGGTTCCGACAGCTGGTGGCAGCGCTGAAATTCCAACAGCCGGTGCCATCGGTGCGGATCAAACACTAGGTAATGTCACTGAAGTAGCGCGCATCATCTGGGAGGTTTGTCGGCGGCGGCTTCTGTGACCCGTGCCCACGCGTCACCCACGCGCTAGGCCCACATGCTGGCTCTCGCGATCACCAGATTAGCGATGCAGTGGCGCCACACTTCGCTCCGTTTGCAAAGTGCCGCACGAGACCGATTGTCCACGCAAGCCAATATATCGCGAAATGAAAACACGTATAGAGCTGCGCTCAAATTTCCCATTATAGAGTATCGCAATCGTCGGTGAATTTTTGGAGGGGCTATGTACTCATTCACACTCACGTCCACTCACATTCGCTGATTGTCACTCACGTCCGTATATACTCTCCTCGACTTAAAATCACCGCCAACCACTTTTGCACACTACTTAGTTTGCCAGCACTCACTCCTGCTCGTACACGCTATCGTTTATGCCCACTCGTGACTTTTCTTCATCTCGCACTTGTGAAATAAGTGTGGAGCGACGTCAGGGACGGAAAGGGGTGGTGCTCGTGAGTAGAGCTGTGCACGGGCCGCAATTCTGAGCCCGCGCCCGGCCCGGGCCCTACACTACCACAGGCGGCCCGGTCCGGCCCGACGCTAAAGAAGCCTGAGTTCGCCCGGCCCGGCCCGGCTCGGCCTTAGGCCGGGTTAAGGCCCGGCCCTGGCCCGGCCCAACCTGCAATAAGGCGACGCGTCAAGATCGGGGAGCCCGACCGGTCCGTCTGAGACATGGAAAGCCTTGCCCGAGCCCGGCCCAATCCCGAGTAAGAGAATCTCCAAATGGCCCGAGCCCGGCCCGCGGGCTGGGCCGGGTTCGGGCTTTCGGGCCGGCCCGAGCCCGTGCACAGCTCTACTCGTGAGTATGAAGACATATGTGCGCAACGGTTGTTCTTGCGTCATGTCCAGATGATCCAAGTGAACCACTGTCTGCTCACGTCAGCTGCTACGTGAAGTTTGGTGGTGCTGTTAAGGCTGGCTAGGGCACATTGTTAACCGATTTATCCCTTTAATGGTGCCTCTGCTCTGTCTGTAACTAACAATCTTACACCATAGAACGGCCTTTCCACAAAACACCCACACAACGCGTGCTTTCAGTTGCCATAACGCCATATTCTCTAGAGGGGACAAGATATGCTATTACTCCCATTGCTGAAAGCCATGCATGAAAGCGCAATTCATTCCCGCAACTAGCCATTTCCGCTAATTATCGCCAGGCTAACATACAGCTACCTTTATGCGCTATATGACCTCAACACTGCGATTCACTCGAAAGGAAGAAAATAGTGAACCCTGCTCTTGTTAGAGAGAAACGGCAATATATCCTAGTTCTGCCCTTAAACAGGGTAAATTTTGACCCTCATGCACTGTAGAAATGACTTCTCCTTCTCGAAAACCAGCATAGCCGACGCCAGGCATGCGAAAAGATAGATGCTTTATGTCTTACGCATTGCGCTCCTTCTTGGATAAGAAAAAACGTGCGACGCAAGCTCAGTGTAGATTATCGATAATTGCGAAGAAACAGTCCGGCCTAACTTTCGTTTGCACATAAAATGATGCGGCGGATGCAAGTGAAACACCGATAACTTACGAGACTTAAGGAGCCTTCATACATACAATGCATTATTCGCGCGCGCGCGCGCGCGCACGCACGCACGCACGCACGCACGCACGCACACACACACACACACACACACACACACACACACACACACACACACACACACACACACACAACGTTAACAATGTGCTCTGCGTCACCTGGATTCACATTATATCTGACAAGGCAACAATCACAATGCACCCGCACAATACAAGCACATCCAGTTGGCTGCGAGATCGAGCGGAGTTGCCGCCTGACGGACTCGCTAAACCACGCATAGTTTGGCTGACGCGTCGCCTCCTCTATAGCCACTACGTGTTTACGTACACGCGTACGACGTGCATACACTTTTTTCCGAGGTTGTAGCGTAGTAGTGAATTCTAGTGTGCATTTCCTGAAGATGTAAAGGAACATTTGGCCTTTCGCTGGTGCGTTTGCACTGTAAAAATATTTGGGACATCACGTGCCGAGCGCGCGATACGTGGTTGTAGCACCGTTCATTTTGTTCATGTTATATCAATTTTGTTGTCATTTTGTGTTCGAAGCACTTTACAAAATAATTGTAAACATTAGAATTTATTGTACACAAATTTATTTATTTATTTATTTATTTATTTATTTATTTATTTATTTATTATACCCTCAGGGCCAAAGTCATTACAGAGGGGTTTGGGTAGTATAGGTCACAAAGACAATCAATACAATACAGCGAATTTTGTTAGAACCTAATTTCAACATTCTCCAAAATAAACGAAGGTTGTTAATACATCGCGAAGTCGTTGATTATCTTCCATGGCTGCAATATCGGGAGGGAGCCGGTTCCATTCGACAGATGTCTGGAGAAGCTATGGCTGAAGAAAAGCATTAGTATTATATTATATCTAGTATTAAATTACGCAAACCGAGACCAGAGGAAAAAGAGACCGGTCTGCAGTGTGCCTTTCGCATAGCGGGTCATTTCGACTGTTGGATGGAGGTGGCGAAAATAGAGAAAAGGCACGACGCTCTTCGCGACGTCGTTATTTCAGAGCAGTTTATGAGGGGATGCTCACCTGCGCTGCAATTATTTTTGAAAGAAATAAACTGCAAGAAGTTGAGTAGGCTGTCCCAGAATTCTGACTGCTTTTTGGAAGTCTAAGATCTCTATAATTTGGGCAAGGACAACCTTTGGAAGGACAGCATGACAGAAAGTAGTCGCAGTTATGACAGGAAGGGTTCGTGGGCCCAGGGGCTCAACACACAGTGACGAAGACGTGACGACCCGACATTGCGTTTATCTGCCGCATAATAGCGTGCCTATGGCAGTTACCAACACACAATACACATGAACACATATAACACCTAGAAAAACTTTAAACATGCCTTCCCGGCGCGTATCTAATAGTCCGTGGCTATGCACTAGAGTTCATCGACTTCAAGTGTTCGTTGTCACTCCGCCGGCGACTCACCGACCCGTAGTACGACGGCGAGGTTTCACGGTAGGGTGAACGGCCGCGGCTGTGTTGGCAGGCGAAGCTGCCGCCCCCAGGCACCATGGCAGGAAGAGACCCACCCCTCGCTCTGGCTACGCGGAGCCTGACTTCCCCGTTCGCTGCGAGCTCCGCTAGTTCCGACCCACGGTAAGGGCCGTCAGCACGGCTGGCAGCCGCGAGCGCTCTATCGCTGTGTGGGTGCGGCGGCGGCCATCGGGCGGGGCCGCACGCACGGCCAATAGGGCGGACCGTCAGCCGCCGGATCCGATGGTTTCCGCACGGCTGCCCGAGTGGGCCATTAGGCGCTCGGGTGCGGGCTGGCCCGGGTGTGTTCGGTCAATAGGCAGGTACCAAGGCGCACTGGTAGCCGTCTCGATCCCCACTGGAACGCGTCCCACCAGCTCCTCGCCGATCCGAACTTTCTCCCGAACCTTCCGAAATCGAATCCCGGCACGCGCTCCCCCTCGCGGGCCACGCCCCCGCGCACCACCGTGCACACTTCTTTTACTTCGGCGTCCGCTCGTCCCGCGCGATTGCTCCACTCGTCACAGCAATAAAAAATCTTAGAAGCGACCAGTTAAAGCGCACAATCAGTGCATTTTGTGTAATAAGGAATGCGATCGTGCATCTTAGTGTTGGACACGGACGAGAAATAGCTCTGGTTCTGGCTGGTCCAGCGGTAAAACCAGTTTATCTGGCGGAGCATCTGGGATTCCAGAAAACAAGCGTCCTGTATACTGTCGGCTGATTGGCCTACCCACAGGACGGTACCGGAAAATAGGCACTTCGTGGTACAAGACGGGGAGCACGTTTCAGTCGTGAATACGACATTGACAAATATTTCTACTGTCTCTGATGTGGAGACTTTGCCCGTGGCCAAAGGTTGTCTCGAGGGTAAGGCCATAACTGTGTTCAAAGATACTGGCTGCAGTACTGTAATTGTTCGACAAGGACTCGTTCCGGAGGAAGAGATTACAGGAACAAAAAGCTTAGTATTTCTGTTAGAACCGACTGCATAATTTGCCAGAGGCAGCAGACATTCAAGACATGGCTTTCTTCACAGGCACGGTGAGTGCCAAGGGCATGTAGAATCCCCTTCATGGTGTGGTGTTGGGGAACGTTGGGGGTGTTAAGCCAGTTGCTCAAGTAAACCCACATCAGCCACAACTTCATGGAGCAGGCCAACCAGGTAGCACCACAAGAGACGTAGACAACTCGGCCATTTCGGCGGTACGTCCTGAAGCAGAGGAGCCCCAGCACTTTCTTGGGAGTCATCGGAAGTGTCCTCAAATTTCATCCACGAAGAGAGAGACGTCACCAGAAGACTTGAGCTTGCCGCTTTGCCAAGTAGAAGAGCAAAATGACTTACAGAGTGATAACGCTGCAGCTGCAGAGGGAGCAGCTCTAGCACGCCCCACAACGAATCTGCCGATACTGAACTTTCAGCCTCCTCTATAGACTCTCCATAACTTGCAAAGAAATGAAGAGCCCTTAAGACGTTCCTATCAGAATGTCGATAAAACAATTGTGACAATCATGAGACTCGTTATTACTTGTCTGAACGAGTCCTAAATCAAAGACACAATATGTTATGTGGGAAGGAGTTAGAACAGCTTGTTGTACCCGAACAGCTTAAGGAGAATGTCCTGAAGATGGTGCACAAAGGAATTCTCGTCTGCCATCGAGGAATATCCAGGACAACTGAACGCATTGTCGCCGAACTTTACTGGCCATGTGTACAGTCTGAAGCGAAGTAGTTCGTGAAGTCCTTCAATGTCTGCCAACCGACTTATCCTCGTCACCTAGTCGGTGAAACACTTTTCTCCCGCGACGGCATTGACATCGCTGGCACCATCGCAACTCAGCCCTGTCAGCGCCATTGGCATCGTAGGAGAAAATATTTTAAGCGAAACGACCTGACCACTACAAAAAACCACAAGGAAGGCACTGTGTGTGCCGTATAAACTGCCACCTATGGCGATGCTATAAGAACTTGCACACGTAACCTCACGAACGCGGCACTCTGTGTTCTGTTACGTGTGTTTATTCGCCACGCCCTACCTCACCGCCGCGTCGCTCTTGAAGTTGCGGAAGTGTACTAGGAAGACAGCATTTGAAGTGTGCGCTGGTAGCAAAATCAGTGCACGTGTCGATGTGCGGGGCTGAAAGGCGCGAGTGAGCGCGTGATTGGTTTGCGGGACCCGCGAGATCGGCTCGAGCGACGGGGCCGAAAAGCTCAGCGGAGCGAGACAATAGCAGAAGCTCTCGTCGGCCACTGCGGATTGAACAGTGCGCCACGTCCCGACGTCCCCCGTCCTGCCCGTGCTGAACCGGGCTTTGTCTCAGCTTACAGCGCTGTCCTCAGGGGCTTCCTGGCGGATCCTGCCATGGCCGAACTTCGCCCCGGCTGCTGACGCTTCCTAAACAGGCTGTGTTGCGGCGTTCACCGCCGTGCTGATCTGGCGAGGCCCGGTTGCGCGCCGGCTCCTGTGTTGCCGAGATGGGCCGCACTACGGCTTTCATCACTGTTCCTAACCCGCCTAGGCCAGGCTGCGTAGCGTCGTAGCGACTTGCGGCTAATGCTATGTTCACACTACGGTCGTAACGCGCGTAACAGCTCTTTTGGCGTATCGAACGTAACGGCTGTAAAAAACGTTACGGCAGTTAAGCCGGCACCTTTGTTCACATTTACTGCTGCTTAAATTACGGCTTTTACAACAGGCCAATCAAATTTGGAGCTGCAGAATCGACGTCACCAGCGGTCCAATATGGCTCCTGCCAACATGCGAGCGCTGGCCGAGATCGAAGAAATTCACGCTCAAAACAAACTTATAGTCATGTATTCAATCGCCGAAAGACGACGAAGGCGATGCAGAAGGGTTTGGGTGCGGCAGGTATTTCTCGACAGGACCGTGGACGGCGATTTTCACAACCTTTTCGCCAAGCTCCGAGTTGGTGACGCTGCGATGTTTCATAACATCATGCGCATGTCGCCCCAGCAGTTCCGCTTCCTTGAAAACCTAATGAGACCACTCATCGAAGTTCGGAGCACCCATCTGCGGCCATCGATTTCCTCGGCGGATAAACCAGATGAACTGAAAACAGTCTCGCAAGGCGCACTGCAAAAATTTTCACGAACACAGCCAATCGTGCGCACGGAATGGCGGAATGGCACTTCCCGCGCCCGGAGCTGTCTGCAGACGGGAGGACGGAAGTGTCGTCACCGGTTGTTGAAAGCCGAAAGCTTATCGGTCATTGGCTGTGTCGCAACGGTCGTAACATAACAGTCGTAAATGTTCC